>NC_138945.1:35700000-36300000 GCF_965226115.1 Aulonocara stuartgranti | reverse complement strand
AGATGCTTAATCTGTTCCGTTTTCAAAAATAACCCGAGTGTCAGACATTTTAAAGAGTGACCTCACAGGCTGTTTGAGAGGGATTCAGATCAGAAGTTTACTTATTTTTAAACTTTCAGGAGAAGCTAATCGACCTAGAGAGCGATCTGGAGGAGCTGCATGACAGCGAGCAGAGATGGGCCGCCAAGCAAAAGAGAGCCATCGATCAGGTAGATGCGCTGGGAACAGGAAGCGTATCAACTGAAAACTATTCGTATAGAACTGATTTGATTGGTTACTGACACTCTTTTTGTGTTTTGACCTCCAGACCGAGCAGCTGCAGCTGAAGCTGATTCAGGAGAAAGATTTGAACGAGCAGCTGGAAGTTGAGAAAGTGTCAATGGAAAGACAGGTAATCTGTGTGGGCTTATTTCTAGTCTTTTTATGCATGTGATAAGTGTTTGGGCCTTAAATTCAGAAGCCAATATTATATTATATGCATTTCAAATAGAATATATTTACTTTTTCTGTGCACCATTCTCATTTGCCATTTTGTGAAAATTAAGCAGAACATTTCATAGATAAAACAAAAACTTGCCATCACTTTGTGGACAAAAAGACGAATCAGATCTTATTAGTGTCATTTCTAAAAGAAACACTTATAGCTGCCATGGTTTCCTTGTATTTAGACATTTTTATACACAAAATAATGTAAATAAAAGGAGACTTTTTTCTGTGTTTTGAGTACTAATAAAGTGTGTTTGTGTAGCTGCGTCAGCTTCGTCTGGAGGTGGAGGAACTGCGGAGCAACAGAGTACAGGAGGATGTCATCTCTAAGACGGAGATCAGAGTCAAGGAACTGGAGAACTCACTGAGGGTTGAGGAGAGGTCAGTTAAAGATCTTCTCTGTGACCGAGGACAGCCTGCAGACTTTGCAGGAGTACCTGCACGTGTTAAATGGCTTTTTGCTGTTACACTACAAGTGTGTGTTTCTGCGCAGGAACAAAGCAACTCTGACAAACACCAACAGTAAGCTGGAGAGGAAGATCAACGAGCTGAGTGATCAGATGGAGGAGGAGCACCGGATAGCTACTGAACAGAAAGACCTGGTAATACAGCCACACATTTGTACAAACCTATAAAACAGCATTTCTGTCTCAGACACCCCCAAGTGGAAAGTGTGCGTTAGCTGAAATATCCAAAGCTTCAATACTACTAATTCTTAAATCACCGATTATTATTATTATTATTATTATTATTATTATTATTATCATTATTATCATCATCATCATCAGCAGTAATTTCCATCCTTCTAGTACTTTATTTTTACTAACCTTATATTGTATTTTAAGTTAACTTCAACTAGTTTTTGCTCTCTGGGATCCACCCACTATTTGGATGTATATTTGATTTCCTTTTATGAACATTTTTTTTTTTTAAGATAATCATAGAAACAAACTTCCCCCGCACTCTTTTTCCTTTTCTAATGGGACGTATTTGTATGGTGAATTGTTGACTGATTGACCCACATAATGGATTAACAAACTGTGCAAAAGTGGCAAATGTTTTTATGTCGTGTACACTAACCAGATGATCTGATAATCTGTGATCTGTTCTCCAGATGACCCAGAGGATCCGCTCTCTGAAGCGCCAGCTGAATGAGGCCGAGGAGGAGGCAAGCAGGAAGGAGGCACAGTACCGGCACACCCAGAGAGAGCTGGCTGAGGAGAGGGAGACAACCAGCCGCCTACAGAAGCAGCTGCTTGACCAACACCTGCAGACCAAGTATGAACTGTTCTGCATGCATGCAGATGGACTGTTGATAGCTCATAATGCATAACAGCTACTTGACACTTGTATTTTCTTTCATGATTTCTCACCTTGCAGATTTCGTTTTTTTAACCTCCTTACATATGTTTATGTACCCTCTCATAATTTTGATGGCAAACTAATAAAGCTTCATCTGTATCCCTCAGGCGTAAGGAGACCATGACAATCCGTCAGACTCTGGATAACCTGAGGTTGGACCTGAGTGACGATGACGATGATCTGACACTGGAACATAGTACAAATGTCACCAAAGTCTAAAAACCCCCTCACTCTAAATTCCCTCAGCGGGAACAGTGTATAACCAAATGAAAAGATTTCTTTTTCCTTCCAGGTTTTGTTTGTTTGTTTTTAAACAGGAAATGTCTACAGGATAGTCACTTTTTAATACCATCAGGAAAATTACATTTCTGAAAATCTGAAAGGACAAAACAATCCTGCATGTAAATGCACCACAAGTCCTGTACTTTACTGTGTTAGTGCTGTTGTGCTAAAAGCTGAAATGCATTTTTTTCCCTTTACATGCGCTCCGTGTGTACTAAAGTGTGATTCTCTGCCCACATTTTAAATGTTAATTCAAAGGGTAGTAACTCTTGTTTGTCTTACCTGGGAGTGGCCCAGTGAAAACCATTCCTCAAGAGTCTCCTATAAAGCTTGTGGAGTTGATCGCCCTCTTCTGTTGATCAGGAAGAAATTCAACCGTGTAAAGTGAACGACAGAATCACCTGGTGGACTTTCTGCCTCCCTGTTCTCCTTAAAGCCACAATCTGCTCGTTTGCCAAAGAAAATAAACCTACAGGAGTTTGCTGCAGAGACATGTTGACACTTATACTGCAAAAGATGTAACTGCTGTGACACCACCCACCTATCATTCAGAGCAGTCACACCCTTAAACAAACTTGCTTTAAATTTTAATAAGTTATGCAAGTTGCAAGTTATGCAAAAAAAAGTTTTAAACTCATTTCTGAGGGAAAGCCAGTCCCAAATGGCCATTTGAGGAAATATTATTGTTTAGAGTACTGACATAATAGGGATTTGATTAAGGTGTAGTTTTGAATCCATTTGTTCCACCCAACTACTCAAGTCTTTTAGAATGGGCTTTAAACCAGTAAATGTTCTGAATTATCCAGGTGCACAAATGTTCTAAAGACTTCTGGTGATGATGGGAAAGAGGACTTTTTCAGTTCAGATCTCAGAACGCAAATAATGATTCAAAGAATCAGAGCTCTCCAATCTCTCAGCTTTTGTATTATTTGATGGCTCTTTAATGGCAGTTCTTTCCTAAAGAGGGTTTTTTCTACATTCATACATGCAGTATTTGGATTTTGACATATTAGAAGAAATAGCAAGATAAATCTGGTACATGTGAGGGATCTTTAAGTAACTGTGTAATTCAAATCAAAGCCCATTAAGCAATTATTTATATGAAGAGTGTGTGTGTGTGTGTGTGTGTGTGTGTGTGTGTGTGTGTGTGTGTGTGTTATGTTTGAGATTTTCTTTTTTTTTTTTTTTTTAATAATTTCTTAGTGGGGAAAAGTTTTTATTTTATAGGAAAAAAAAAATACAGGAGGACTTCAGAGTTGAGTTTTGGGTATTTTGGGGGGTTTGCTGCTGTATAGATATGACCTATTGTACCTGTACATGAGATAAGCTTCAAGGCTAAGATTTATTTCAAAAAGAGGACAAAACGAATGAGGCGTTTACTCTGGTCATTTTTAAACATGTAAAAATGTGTCGTATTGAGGAGGGAACAAAGATTACGTATGCAGAAATGAGTTGGATTCACAAAAGAAAATCCTTTATTTCCTAGGATTACCTCAACTACTTTCTAATTTATATAAAAAGTCAAGATTCTGTTATGAGACAGGAAATCAGAACTTTAACCCGATGTTTCTTTTGCACACTAGCTGAAAAATTACAACATTCTGATCTCGTAACTTACCTTTGTAATTTTATAGTAATGCATTTTTTTTCTTTTGTGAATGCAATCTTCATTCGTGTATGTATTCTGATTTTAGTTTAATATTCTGCATAATTTTATTTGGAGGATAGTTGTTTTGTTTTTTAAGAAAACCAAGCATTCAGACAAAAACAAACTAGATTGTTGAATTAAAATCAAGAGTGGAATATTAAGCATATATGACAGTCATTCTCAGATATCGGTAATATGCAAAAAGTAGTTTGAAGGATGTCTGTTAGAAATATATTAAAAGCTAATATTCACACAGTTTTAATTCCCTGCTATGTTTACATTTTTTAATGTTTTTAGCTTGTTTGGAAAGAGGAGTTTAAATCACAAGTTTTGTCTAGGTTGCTGTATCTCAGCTATAATAACTACACTACTGCATTTTTTTCCCCTCGTAGCAAAAGAAAAAGAGGGTATCTACAGAAATGTAAAAAGAAACTAAATATGCTGACTTATTTTTGTAACTATACTTCACATGGTTCCACTATTCTTGGGTATTTATTTTTCCACATTTTCTCTTTTGGTGAGAAGTTTCTTACTATAAGATAAAATAAATTCTTCTACACTGTGAATTTGAGTTGTTATTTTTTTTGCGCTGTTTTTGAGAAGTAAATGACTTTATGGCCTTTTCTGGGAGGAAGTTACTAAAAATATAACCAACTGCACAATAACAGAGCTCAGGATTAAATTTGATGTAACGTTGTTCTGCATTAGTCAATGAAATACAAAAAACTATACTTTTGTCAACATGCTTTTCAAATAGAAAAAAAACAAAAACCTATTAGCCTGCTACTAACCAACATTTTATTTTCATGTAGCTGACTTCAAATGTGCTTAGTCACATTTTCTAGTTTGTGTAGGTAATAAGTAAAGTGGCCAATGTTTTTAAACAGTTAAATATTAATTACACATTTATTAGCACTGAATTACAAGAGCTAATGTAATGTTGAAAAAACAAAAAAAAACCCATGAATGGTAGGTTCTGCCATTGCATGATTTACCATTATGAAGCTAGACATTTCTATGCTTATAAGTGACGAAAGAAAGAAAAAAGTAGTCTTTACTTCAAGGAAATATAAACAAGTTCACCAAACTGGGGACTTCCAGCTTCTCCCCCTGAAAGAAGCTCAGTGATATCTATGAGGACGTGATTCACAAAGCATTAACAAACTCCTATTTGTATCAATTAACCTAGCATGACTACAAATCAAAGACAAAAACATCAGAAAGTTATTATAGTACTAAGTTCATTTTTAATCAGCTCTCAAGTTGCAAAGTCAATCTATAACAAACGCTTCGGCTAGATAAAATGCAAACAACTGACAAAGATACTCATCAATACATACACGTTCAGTTCCGGCTTATTACACTCTCAAAACCTTTTTGCTTTTTTTTTTTGTTTGTTCCTTTTTACATTTTATAACTGTTACAAACAAAACTAGCATCGTGTCAAAGGCAACACAAGTAAAATCATGACAAAAGAAAATGATTCACAAAAAAAAAATTCTCAAAGTTTTGGTCAAATGTTCAGGCAGGTTTGGTTATTTCACCATAAAATCTTGATTTTGGTCTGATAGTCAACACCACGGCAGGGCATTCCTGTCCAGAAGATTCAATGACTGGACTGACTTTGGGTTTTGTTTTGTTTGTTGTTGTGAGGAACAAGGTTTTCCTGAAATGGAAGCAGCATTGAGTATTGCATAAGAATAACACAACTATTTTCCTAAGTCAAAGAGTTATCACATATTTTTTGCTTTTTGTGATTACTACTGACTCAGAACAGGACCTACTTTGCGCCACAGTCACATAGGGGTTGCATTTAAAACTAACTTTGTGACAAATATATTGTCTGTTTATGAGAACACAATACAGGAAATTGTGTAATTGTTCTTTTTGTATGCTTTTCTTCACTCATGTAGGCAATTTGCCAAAAAAGACAATGCACAACAGACAAGGTTAAAGATCACTGGGCGCATTATGGTCTTTAGATATAACAATATGTGACACAGCACACGAAACAGCCAAGCAATCAGGAACAGCAAGACTTTCCATTATTTCACGTTTGCTATCTTAACTTGACTGTCTGCAACTATCTCTGAAAACTATGTTGGGGGAAAAAGTCATTTACTGAACAATTTCTGATGAATAAGCAGCAAGTAAACAATGCTTTGCTGAAACTTTGCTGAAAATCCTCGTCCAGCAGACCCCTGCTCATTTTAGCCCCACACACTTTGGGTATGTAACCTAACCCAGGGAGTGAATGAAATGTGCCACCTTAATGATGCTGACAGCTTTTCTGTACCTGGCCTGTGGTGACACTGCTCTGCCGAGTGTGGTGAGAACAGTTTCTTGTGAACCTAGTGGAGTTTTTGAATTCAGGTTAATGATTTCCGAAAGAGTATATATCCATCAAAGTCATACAAACTACATGAAAAGATTGATACATGAAATATATTTTCAAACATCAACTTGGAGGAACATTTTAAACTTTAGCTGGATTATGCTGCATCACACACTGTTATAATTTATCAAGCTTTGGAGCACTTCTGAAAGGTTTTTTTTTTTTCATGGGGAAAGAGATTTGTTTAAAAAAAACAAAAGGCAGAAAATGTAAACTTAGTAGAATAAGTACAGTCAAGACAGTCACATTCCCACAGGCAAAATTCAGAGAAGTGTATATAATAGGCCAATCACGTCTGCTTCCACAAGATAAAAATGCATATATGTAAGTTTAATTCGTGAGCAATTTATCAAGGAAACTAAAATATTAACATAAATGTGCAATGATAAATGTATTTGCAACTTCCTCCTCCAGACAGAAACACCACACCGTGGTTGGTATCAGATACCTTTATAATGCATTTTAGCTGACTATAAGACGCAGTGGCCATCTGTATCAAGTCGCAGCTGACATGTCGGGAAAAAAAAGAAAAGAAGCAAAACAAAAGCAAACAAAGCCAAAAAAACAAAACAAAAAACTGGATAAAACCAACAAATGTTTTGCAGCTCCTGCATCAGAAACACTGAACAGGTCAATCCGTTCTCATACTGTCAAACATGCTGACAGTGCAACAAACACACAGGCATCGATACACACATTGAAAACTGAACGAACGAGTACAAACCGCAGGCATCAGAGAGAATTCACACACAGGAGATCCAAAAATAAAAGCTCTTAGAGGTACTTAGATTGATTTGTTGTTTTGATAAATCTGACATACACAAAAAACCCCAAAACATCTGACTTCTGTTCTCTTTTGCCTCTGATTTATAATCTATAATCAATAATGCATTAAAATATTCAGTAGCTCACAAACTTTACAGAGGATCAGACAGAAGAGTTATTATAACAGGCACAACATGACCGCAAACAGTGTAAACTTTCAAAGTGAATTTAAAAACAACACTTAAGACACGATAGGTTCATGGAGAAAATGACGGTCAAAAACAGCAAGAGATGGACGGAAGATTTAAAAAAAAGAAAAGAAAAGGGAGGGGGTGGGGCTGAAATGAAGACACGATGAGTAATATTGGAAGAAGGGTTCAGGTAAAAACCGACAATTTGTCCTAGAAGATTGTCACAATTAAAGGCATTGGTTGAGGAAAATTCTTGCCCATTTGGAGATGTGTTCAGATCTCAGATACAAAGACTTTTAGTGTTAATCTGTTTGACCCGAGCTGCGATTGCGATTGTAAAGTTAATCAATATTGAAGCAATTTCCCTAACTTTATTAGTCCTAATAAGTTGCATGTCATCTAGTTAAAGTAGTTAAGCAACTGCATGTCATGTTTTGCCTCATAATTCATTTTCATCAATTTCTTTCAACGAAAACTTGACATGACTATGTTAAAAACTGACACTCACAGAGAACTCACAATTATGCAGCATGGTACGGAGCTTTTTAGCCTCTTTCAGCTTTAGTTTTGGTTTTACGGCACATTTACTACCCGGTTTGGTCTTGCTGCTCTGGCCAGCCCAAACAATTTCACCAAACGGCAGACAGGCAAAAAACAAAGACACAAACATTAAACAGCCACAAATCCAGTTTAATTTATGGAGGAGACTCAACCAGAGCTGAGAGGAAGGTGAACAATGGAGTAAAGAATTACAACTCCTGTCTACATGCGCTAGGTGTGTAATCTGGCTACTGACTGCTAACATGCAAGGACTGCCACTCGATCTTCTCCCCTCTAGTGGCTGATAGACTTCTGCTAAAACATCACTCGCTTTATGAATAAAAGGTGGGCCAGAGTAAACTAATAACCACACATTTACTTAGTTCGTTTTACTGAGGTTTCTCTTCCAACTATACTTTTAGACATAAGTGGCTTGTACATTATAACTATTTACAACCAAAATAAAAGATAACACCTGTAGAAAACATACACAATGCTGCAAACCAGCCTACAGAAAGACAGAATTTTCTGCCAAGTAACTGGGAGACAGAGTCAACGCTTCATACTATCAGCAAATTATTGTTGAACATCTAAAAATCAAATATACTGTAAGTAGCACTTCAATATGGCAATGAAATCTGTTGTTGGAAAATTAATATGTTTAGCTGTCAAGAAAACTAAAGTAACAAATATTTATTTGAAAAAAATGTTATTTAACACACTGTCAGATTCAATTTGTGGTTAAAATTTTAAGCTATAGTACTTGTTTCTTTGCTTGATATAGTGTTATGTGTATGTATTTATTGTAACTTCTGCTGCCCTGTTGGCCAGGTCTCTCATGAAAGAGGTTTTAATCTTAATGAGATGTTTACCTAAATGAATAAAGGAAAATGATAATAAATATACTGCTTCCTAATGACCCATTTGTTAAGCCCTGGTCTTTGATTTGCTTTGAATGACAGCCTACAGTAAACCCAGCACGCTACAGCTATACTCCCCCACAAGTTGGAACAGCTTTGAACTTTCTCAGCTGGTTCACTGATGCACAAAAATCAACATTTATCAGCAGCCAATCAAATCTTTTTTTCCTCAATATTCTTTGATCACATAAGGTGTTATTTGATTTATGGAAAACTGTGAGCTGCACTTTAAACACACACACACACACACACACACACACACAAAAAAACAAACCCCAAAAAGAAATCACTGACTCAAAGATGAAATTGACATTTTAATATAGTGGATTTTGTAATTAGCATCTAAATACATGCCACTGTTGTCGTGTTTCAGGTGCAAAAACATAGGCTTTTCCTGTCCTCAGTGAGTTAAAAGGTTGTGATCAAGTAAAAAAAAAAAAAAAAAAAAACTAAGCCAAAAAATAAAAAATGCAAAACTGTAGAGGCTTCAAAAATACTTCACTTTTTACACGCTTTTGTTGGATTACATTTATACATTTCCTGATTAATCTAAACTTAATAACACAGTGACAACATGTTTTTGCCCAATAAAAAAAAAGTTTTGGAAGAAAACCCAACTACTGAGTGCTTCTACCACAGGCTGAGACATCCAGTCATCCTTCAGCATACCATGAATCAATGAACTAAAGAACAGAGCCATTGCAATGCTGGAAAAGCTTCAGGGCAAGTCACTGTTGGTTCTTAAGTGGCCAAGCCAAAATTTTAATCCATCAGAACATCTTTTGAGAGGCACAAAGAAGACACTTCCCATCCAATCTGATGACGTTTGAAGATGCAGATTAGCTCGGATGAATTGGATAAACCACCCAAATCCAGGTTGAAGAGATTTAACCAAGACAACTCAAAGCTGAAATGAGTAAAACCAAAGTTTCTGGATATTTTGTTTTTATGCTTTGAGCACAAAAATACTAAAACAATGAAAAAGTAAATCAATATAAAAGCAGCTACTTAAATTTAATTAAATTAGATGACGTAACACAGGAACGTGGGATGTAAAGAACAGAACAAAAACAGGACAACAGAAATAACTACATATGTCTCACATGTACTGTAAAATAAATAACTGGTCAACATATAATCTAACATTAGTCATGGACAGAATTGGAGCCCAGAGCCATATTGGAGTTTCTCTGATTATCTGATGTAAAGATGTGAAAAAGTCTAATCAAAAATCAGCTGCACTGAAGATCTCATGTCACCTGATAAAGCTAATTCTGCATTTTACTCCCATTCTATGCTGTTATTATTATTTTTGTGATTAGAAAGGATTTATTCAGAGAGCTTGGATGTTGATTTGTTGCTGCAGACAACTTTATTTTGAGCTTTTTAAGTAAATGGTAGAAAGTTACAATGACAATGTGCCTCCCGAACATCTAATAGCACAGCTGGACCGTCTCCAACAAGGTCTGCCTGACTACAGTGGAATAATGCTTCAAAGGTCAAGGCAGTAGGTCACTTTGGAACAACACATCTATGCTGATAAACACTATTAAAATGATCAATATGCAATTGATTTTTTCCTTTATTGCACATGTGTCATGCTATACCCATACAAGTCCTATAATAAAGATGGCATTCTTTCCAAAGGCCAACAATAGGCTGAGATTTCAGTTTCTGTAGAAGTAAAGAAAACGGCCCTCTGTCTGCATGTCTGTCAACATTTTGCTACCGAGTTTATCAGGTCAGTTGCTCATTTCGGATCACACTGTCTAAAACATTAAGTTTATTTTGTATATTCTGGTCAATCTGTATGTCAGAAAGGAGGATTATCCAGGATATGCTCACTATGGCTTACTTTGGCTCCACTACATCTGGTTTCACAATGCCAAAATCACTCATTTTGAGGCTTCAAAACAAGTAGCTATGCCCATCTTTTATAGTGTTGATGGCATCAGCCATCTGAAAAAACTGTCTCTTAATTAATACTTTGGAAATGGAAACAAACATATAAAATCTAGCCAAAAAACTTTTCTAATGATATTAGGAATCCTTAGCAGACTAGGATATATCTAAACTTATCAAATGCTAATATTTGATATGAGAAGGTGGAAAATGCCAGTATTTGTGGTCTTCTACTTCAGTGAAAACCTCAAGTTTGCCATGTAAAACCAGGTGATGTGGCTTAACAAAAAATAATAATAAACCCCCGCCCACCCCACAAAAAAAAACAACTTTAAAATGAAAAACGTTGACGTTGGTAGGACACTGAAAAAACAAACAAACAAACAAAAAACCCTGACAATGTAGGAGTGTTTAAATAGATTTTTTCTGATTGTGGTCAGAAAGTGAACGTTAAGAATCACCAACAGTAGGAACATGATACATCATCTGCTTGGATGGTGCTCACTACCAAGCTAGCAGACGGCATCATTTTTAAAATATTATTGATGTCACATGCTGTTTGGTTGTTTTTGTGTGGTAAATTTGTGTCTTCATTGTAAAAGAATGAAATATAATATATGGTCACAAACAATTGAGGTCAAATGCTATACCCTTTATTAAGTGTGCAACTTTCTATAATCTATATAGGACAATACTACCTGTAAACAAAATTAGTGACAATGGAAAAAAGTACGTTTCTGATACCATACTGCATGAGAGGGTACTATCAGATGTTACCTAGAGAAAGAAACAAAAGAAGCCAGCAGTGGGTGATTTTATTTTATGTTATGCTGCACTATAAATTTTTTATTTTATTAACAAAAAGAAAAAGCATTTTGCATTTTTTAGCAAATGTCTGCCATGTCTAAACCTGACAAAAAAATGTAAAAATCAAAAAGTTACTAAATGTGGCTCATATGGGTACAGCATAGGACACTTTGTGAAACGGGGAGAAAAAAACAATTATAAATAACAGAGGAATTAAACCATATCAGTCACACAATTTCTCACTGTGATCCAGGAGCAAACACTTTAGGAGAGGACCAATACTGATTAAAAACAAAGTTAAGTCCCCCTCATTTTGCGGCCATAAATAGATAGATCAACATATAAAGAGTCCAAATTAAACTTTTAAATGCGTCTTTTTGATTGTTTAGGTCTGTTAAATCATTCAAAGCACTTGCGAGCAGTTAAATTGGGAGCGTGCAGAGCCTATTCCCAGGGTGCATGTTTTTAACTAGGCACATTATGCGTCTGACAGTGATGAAACTGTCCCCTCCTGTTTTAATTTCCTTCTAAAGGCAGACCAACAGAGACTGTATTACCGTAAGAGTCCATTAGAGGGGGATAGAGTTCTTTCATTGTCAGAATGACATTAGGGAGGACAAGTAAGCATAAAGGGAGGAAAAGAACCAAAATAGGAGAACATGGCTAAATGTTAGCTTTAAAGAGCACAGGGGTGATGAAACAATGAAGAGACATGCTATCAAAAATGACAAGGATAAAGTAAACAGAGGAAGGAATGTGGTGAGAAGAAGGACAGACGACAGAGCAGCACTGACTGGTTGTTGTCCTGTATCGCCTCTTCATCTAACATGCACATTTCTTAGCATTCGGCTGTGCATCACCAAGCTTTGTGGCCCCGTTCCCATTGGCAGGCTCGGCAGGGGGTTTGTCGACGCACTGCTCCATCCTCTTCATGACCAGGTCCAACAGCGTTAGAACCGCCTTGTCCACATCTGCTCCTGTCGCTGCACTCGTCTCAAAGTACGGGATCCTGCAAAGAACAAATCTGCAACTTAAACCAATGTTTTTCCAAATGCACCTCACTTGTTCACCTTCCTTTGTATTTGTGTTATTTTCAACCATCATGAATTTAAAAAAAGATTTTTTTTAAACTGGTCGAAAGGCTGAGGAAGATTTTGAAGTATAACCTGTGGACTATGCATTTTGCATTGAGTAAATTAATGAGCTAAAATAATGTGAATACTGAGTATATCCAGCATGTATTCAGTGATAAGTTCTTGTACTTGTAACCATATGGTAAAAAAGTGCAGGTGTGAAGACCGAAACAACTTTAAAGGCCCATCAATCTGCTAACTGTCTGAAACAGGACCAATCCAGAGAGACAGTGTCGTTCAGAACCATCTGATCAACAGAACTTTACAGGAATAAATTCTACGCTGGACAACAGAACTGCAGAAAGACTAGTTTGCAATTCTAGATATCTGCTAACTGTGATATGCATTAAAAAACGTGAAGTGTGTGCTTTACATATGATAATGTTTGGCTTATTGTCAGTTTATTATGGGCATCTGCGGGAGAGGTCATGTGTTACTGTATTCCTAAGTATGTTTAACAACTTCAGGTGGTTAACCAAAGCTGGAAAACACTTGAAGGCTTGAAGTGGTTAGTTTAACCATCTATACCAGCACATTTAGGATCTGCAATTTTTGCTATACTTGCATCAACAAAGCTTTTTAGGTTTACTCGTTTATGTCAGAACTTACTTATATTACTTCCGTGAGCAAAACTTTGTGGGTTTTTACCTCATCTAACAGGAAGTCGTCTGTTGTTACAGAAAAACCGTGTACCATCTATTCATAAACATGCAATGTTGATGATCACAATAATCCTAACAATGATATTCTATAAAAGAAAATTATCAATGCTAACAAAATAAAGTATTTATATCAATCATACATGATGTACAAAAGTGAGTGTTGTTTTCGGCCAAAGCCCCACATGTTTCTGAGCCACATTAATGTTATTTTAATGCAATAGAGCAGAACAGAGGTGTAAAACAGGTGGTTATTACAAGATATATATGAGATATGGAGTTATGTAACATCAAAAATCACTATTATGTATTTGCTTTTCTTATTCTCTATCACGTCATATTTACACAATGTGTTCTAAAGCCTGTCAAATATTAATGTGGATCAGAGATCTGAAGCACATCGGAACATTACAGTATGTTAATTTAAATGTCAGATTTTAATTGTGCAAATTGTTTCTTGCCTGCACGTGGCTGAGAGATGCACACCTTCCTTTTACTTTTATAAATACCTGCAGCCATACCAGTAACGTAGGACAAAGTGTTTACGGTATTAGTAACTTGAGGACATGTGGAGGGGTAAGGATCCAACTGTACAAGGTCAAGCATGGAAACAGTGTCAATTGAAATTTAAGTTAATGCAGTTTTTCTCCTAGATAAATAAACATCAACAGTATTTAGTGTGTGCATATAGACTTAAGTATAAGTGCAAGATATAGTTTTAATTGTAAATACCTTAAGTGTCCATTGATATGAAAACAGCTGCTTAGTTTCTACAAGACGCTAAGGAAACAACTTTTGTTTTTTAATTAAAGCCATCATGTTTTTAGGGTAATACCGAGGCCAGAAGCTCTTTTGTGAAAGTCAGACGAGAAGTTGCCACCGTGTGCTCTCAGATAAACAGTAACAAAAAATAAATAAATAAATAAAATATCACTGTTCAACACCTGAAGTGGTCTTAATATCTACTAATACATACGGTTAATGTACATGACAAATAAACTTGCCCGTATTTTTCGGCCAGCTCCTTGGCCTGTCTCTCCTGAACCTCCCGCTGGTCGGCCAGATCCGCCTTGTTCCCTACCAAAACAATATCTGGGTTCTCACAGTAAGCATTCGCCTGTAGCTGGCCTGAAAATGAATACAGATTAAAAAGTAAATAAAGAAAAACTGATGTATCAGAGGAACTTCAAACAAACAGAAATGTTTTGTTATACTGCTATTTCATGCTTTCACAATACATTAGTCATCAGCCTTTTACATATTTTAACAGTGAGCTGAACATTGTTGGACTGAAATGTTTTGATAGCAGATTCTAGTAAACATACTCATCCAGTTTCTGACGTTGAGAAAGCTCTGCTGGCTGGTGAGATCGAACATCAGCAGGAACCCCATAGCATCCCTGAAGAAGGCCGTGGTCAAGCTGCGGAACCTGAAACACAAACAGTTTTAAAGAGTACAGATATGACAATGTGTATTTTTTAAAGGGTTTCTAAAAATGTCTTAATTGTATTATACTGCACAATATCCCGAATGTGAAAGCCACCCAATCACATTAACTGCTAGCCTTATGAACAGACGAGGCTAGAATTGATGTGTCCACAGATGCAGTTCTTTTAACAGCCACAAGAAGGTGCTGCAGTAAAAAAATAGACAATCCTACAATAACTACGTAAACCCAAAACAAGTGTGAAACCTGAATTGATTAATTTAAAAATGTTTGGGCACATCATGTTTTTAATTGAGAGCAAATGCCTGAAAGCAGTCACAGAGCAACACTGTATTGTTCTGTTTTGTTGATTTGTAGCCTTCTTTTAGGCCAGCTGATAAATATCAAATACTCACATTGTGTCAGCTGTGTTCTGGGTCTTTACCAACTCCTTTTAGTGTTTGGCATTGTATCAGTGTATAGCAACATTTCAGATCTTTGGCCACAAATCAAACTATTCATTTTTCATACCAGGCTGTAAACATGCCTTCAGTTTAATGATGAGCTGGGCATTTTAACTTGTCCGTTTGAACTTAGGGCTATTAGAAATGCAGTTTGTTGCACTTCCATGCTTCATTTTCCAGCACAGGATGTCACATTTGCCCAAATTAAACTCTCAGAATAGATATTTTACTAATGTCTGTCAAAAGATTTTAAAAAAAAAATAGACCTTTGCTGCTCTACATCTGGAGATTGCTGGCTGTCACCAGGTGAAACTGGTCACAAAGACAGTGCTGCACTGAAAACCTTGCACACTGCTAGGAGATTGCCTTAGTCACCCGTAATTTGCACGGAGGACACCAATGCTTCCATTTTCCACTGCAAGCTGTAGTGTTTGTTTGTTTTTGTTTTTTTAAAATCAGAAGCCCCATTTCATACCAAACAAACATTTTGAAAAGGTGCAACTTTTACTTTGAAGGGTAAAAACTTACAACCGGTTGGGGAATACACATTTTTCTTCCCTGGTAATGGATGGTTGCCACATGGTCCTGGATTGTTCTCTGGGGGTCTAAACATGACATTCTAACATTTTGCAATATCAGTGTTTAAGCTGAAAATCTGTAGTCGCCAACCATTTCCAAAAATCTGTTATTCCGATGAATAATTCTATGAAACCTTCTTGCACAAAACAGAAACATTGATTTCAATTTGATCAATATCAGCTTATAACTTTGTTATAAGTAAAATATATGAGCTGTAATTTCACCTGTGTTCAAGCACTAAATACAGAAAAACAATAGATGTGTGCCATGTCCGTTTCTACCCGCACAAGTTAGTAATGGGGCTCCCCCAGCTGAAGTGCATATTCTGAGACATGCTTGTGCTTCTGGGTGTGACAACAGCGAGTGTGTAAACATTACTTATGAGCAATATTTAAGATGCAAACAATCGGAATGAAGCAGCAGATATCAGAGGTGTCTCCACCGCAGCCTGCTTACAGGTGGAATAATGACTTTAACCGCTTGAATAAATGATCATGCGGAATCTGTTGCACTGGGCAGAATAAATGCAATTAAAATTATGTAACTAACACCGACTCATCCTGCGGTGAGTCATCGGGCTTTTATAAACAGATTCAACAGATCGAGGTCGGGACCAATTAAAGACCACACACGCATGACTGACACATGCAGCCATAAATACTGGTCTGTTGATTCTCCATCTAGATTTCTGAAATAAACTTTACTACTCTACAATTATAAACTTTTTTAAAACATTTTTCATTGTACCATTTATCTGTTTTGATATCGTCCCTGGTGATTTCATTTTGGCATTATTGCATTTTCTTTTGGTGAGCTTCAACCAATCAGTAATGACTGACCAATCAATTGGAAGTCAATTCCTCGGGTCAATTGTGCAATGACAGCTAAAACTGTAGTTTGTTGCACCTCAAGTCTACACACCATCTAACCCCAGTGGGATATCCACAGTTGTAAAACTGGCCCTAAAGGTCAGCTGTATGACTGCATCGGTTTCATCAATGCTTGTTACTACTGCTTCATGATTAAAGATTGTAACACAAAAAACATACCCAGAGTAATAGGCAGAGGACTTTAAGACAAAAACTTTAAGCACTGGTGCTTTAACACATATTTAAAGCCTTGATGCCATCCATCAGCCCCACCCGGCATTTATGACCTGTAGAATCACGGAGAGTCTTAAGCCCACAATCCACGATGCCATCAGTGATGTGTGAACCGACTAACTGTTAGGAAAAAGATTTTGTCCTAATGGGATAAGTGGCCTACCTTTCCTGTCCAGCTGTGTCCCAGAGCTGAAGGTGAACCTTGAAGGTTTTACCCGTGGTCGTCCCATTGGGGTTAGACGCTGTGTAGACCTGAGGAGAAAGAAATCGCACAATTTTAAATGAGATGACCGTTTATGAAAGAAAAGTCATTTATACCTGGTGTATATTACAAGACTTGCAATTAAAAACAAACAAACAAACAAACAAAAACAATGACATTTAAATCAGTCGACCCAAAACTGACCATTACAACTGTCAACCTTCCTCAACCTTGAAAAATAAGTATCTCTATAAGGTGATTGGTGCACCTTTGTTTTGGGCTAGGAAAACAGCCATAGAGTAAGATTGTTCACTTGATAACAGTAAACTTCTTCCTCGTGATACTGTGTAGAGTTAGATTAGTCAAAGTTACTAATCTACAGTGGTGTGAAAAAGTCTTTGCCCCCTTCCTGACTTCTTGTTTTTTTATTACTATTTTGCAAAACTGATATTCTCCTTCAGGATGTTTGGTAGACATCAGAATTCATGGTTCCATTTACTGCAGCAAGTCTTCTAGGACCTGAGGCAGCAAAATGCCCCCATCACACTACCACCACCATATTTTACTGTCTTACTGACTTTCCACAGAGTATTTTTCCAAAGGTTTTGGGGATCATCAGGATGTTTTCTGGCAAATCTGAGAAGAGCCTTTATTTTTTGGATGTTGTCCTGGGGTCTTTTATGACCTTTTGGATGAGTTGTCACTGCTGTCTTGGAGTAATTTTGGTCGGCCCCACTGCTGCAAAGGTGTGCTACCGTTTCATGTTTTCGCGATTTGTGGATAACGGCTCTCACTGCGGTTTGCTGGAGTCCCACAGCTTTAGAAATGGCTTTAACCTTTTCCAGACTGAGAGATCTCAGTTACTTTGTTGTTCATTTGTTCCTGAATTTCTTTGAAACGCAGCGTGACATCTGTCTTTTGAGGATCTTGAGGATTTTGATGGTCCACTCTGTCAGGCAGGTCACGTTTAAGGAATTTATTGATTGAGAACAAGTGTGGCAGTAATCAGGCCTGGGTGTGGCTAGAGAAATTAAACTCAGCTTTCCAAAGATGTGATACACCACAGTTAGTTTAGGATACAAAATACATAATATAAATACAATGAAATAAAAAAAACAGTTTAACTTTGGGATCTTTTCATTTGTATTTGAAGAACTATTCACCACCTTACATACCCCGCCTCCATTTATTCACCTCACCCCTGCTTCAGTGAATATTTCATCAGGTATGATGAAAACTCATGTGGACAGTGATCCTGACTGGGTAATGATGAAAACTTGTTTGCAGCAGCTGGCTGGTTATGTTCCTGTCACCACAGGAAGCTTCAGGCATCATTCACACCTCTGATTCTCCCTAATGTGACACACTGTCACATTTTCTGACACCCTTTTTAGACTGAGTTTATACAGATCATGTTTGAAACAGTTATATTTGACTTTATGGTGTTCTTTCATTTTTCAAGGTGATAACTGACCTTCAGCTCAGATGGGGTGACATGAAAAGACATGCACTCTGATCGAGGAAGTCTATTTGGATAACAGACACGTCAAAGTTTCTGTTTACTTTACACTGTGGAAAGTTATCAAGGTACTATTTATTGAACCTACTTCTTATAAAGTCGTGAGCTAAACACCAGAAACATAGTGCTGTACCTTTGTTTAACAGCATAGTGTTGCTTTGCTGTCATAGCGACTAGCTTGCTCCAATAGATGCATTGAAATGAAAGAATGATGACCGCTTTGTTGTGTGTGTGTGTGTTTCTTTTAATTACATGGCTTAAATCCATCTAGACATAGTCAAGAACATGTAGTGCCAGATTCAGTTGTAGTTCTCATTCAACTTGTCACATGCTGACGCATGAGCAGCACATTTTAGCTCACTAGGTATCCCATTGGCACGATTTTACAATATGCCCTAACCCTAACCATTCAGAGGATGGATAAGAATGGCCAGACTGCTCCAAGTTCACTGGAAGACAACAGTAACTCAAATAATAACTAGTTACAAACAAAGTACACAGAAGAGCATCTCTGAGCACTCAATACAAGTCATATTTGCCTGGTGGGATGAATCTCAATTTCTGCTGTGACGTTTCATTTTTCATATCATCTCACACCAGACATACCCCTGTGTGGTAGCCATACCACACAAGGGTCAACCTTATGTCTTTGGGCTGAAAGATGTGCCATTATACTACCCCAAAGCCAAATTCCTCCTTACATCAACAGTTTCTAGTCTTCATTTGTTTGTTTAATTTAAGGCCTATGAAAGATGCGCTGAACCGTGGCTACTATGGTTACAAGTCAGATTTCTGAGATAATAATCGAGCACTAAAACAGTCGGTAATGTGAGTTTCATAATGACTAGTACCCTGCTAGTTTTGTAATGCATATTAGAGGCCAGAAGAATCAAAAAGATGTGGGTCATAATGAGCCGTTTCCTCTTGGTATGAGCACCGAAGCACAGTTTACCAGAAGTGTTCACTTAATTGTCTGTCTAGGAGTCACGAAACTTTCATTTACAAACTCTGGTTAAATGTCCCATGGGATGAACAAACTGATCCACATTCAGCTTTCAGACCTCATGAGAACTCTGAGGAAGTACAGCTGCAAACTAAAGCTGTGATCACACATTTGTCTGCTTCTGTGTAATAATCAGATAGAACGGTTTGAAAACAAGGTGTGACCTTACAGTCTCAACTTATCCAGTACAAGTTGCTTCACAGAAACTATTGGACACCCAGTAAATTAGTCAGGTTGAAGCTCGCAGATAAGGACATTTGTTGGAAATGTCAGCAGGAAGTCGGGACTCTAGTTCATATGTTGTATACATGTCGGAAAAATGATTATTTGTGGGATGGGATCATCAACTTGGTGAATGATATTTTTAAACTTAATCTTTCTAAATCTCCAGCTATATGCGTCCTGGGCCTACTACCTGACGATAACATTCTCTCAAAAAAACAGAGATTGTGGATGCGTCTGGCTTTTATAACTGGTTGCAGGGTAATTCTTAGGCATTGGAAGTCATCCAGCCCCTGTTCTTTCAAGGAATGGACCGAACAAATGTCTAGGATGGCATCATATGAACGGGTTATGTATAGAATGAAGGGAAGAGAAGATATTTTTGAGCAGGTCTGGGGTCCCTTTTTGCGGTACATTGACAATGTCTCTTAGACATTATGATAAATGGTCTCTTAGAGGGATATTTCATGTGTCATTGGTATTTTGGTTGTTGTCTTTTTTTTTTTTTTTTTTTTTTTTTTTTTTTTTTTGCACCAGGGGGTTTTACCCTTATTCGTTTTTGTTTTTGCTGATGTTTTCCAGGAGGCGGTGTATTATTTTGTTTCTCCTGGGTTTTATTTATTTTATTTATTTATTTATTTATGTAATTTTTTTTTTTTTTTTTTTTTGTTTGTTAGTGTGTTGTTTGTTTGCTTGTCTTAGTTTGTTTGTTTGTTTAGAAATGGACAGAGAACTGACAGTATGATTATTGCAGTTGTATATTTATTTATTAATGTTTCTGTCCATCCAAAAATATTAATAAAAAAAAACAAAAAAAAAAACAAGGTGTGACCTTTAAACACACACACACACACACACACACACACACACACACACACACACACACAAGGTGATGAAACAATCAATCCTATGAGTCATCCGGAGAGGTGGGATTAAAGCAGCATTGTCTGTATTTCAGACCTGCAAAGGCAGCAGGGCACCAAAGTGACCAAACCAAGCTTCGCCCACTCTCTGATTCAGATAAGAGCATTCACAGTGAGATATTTGCACGTATTCATTTCGATGGTCAAGTATAGAAACTTTTATCAAGTCTCAGGTGAAGTTTAAAGTGGAACTCTACACAGAATCAAGTATGAAACTCTCAAAGATTATAAAAGGATTTTAATACAACAAATTTCTGGAATATAGCATGAGCGATTGGTCCTGCAGCATTAAAAGAGAAACAACAACAACAACAACAACAACACAGGAATTAAAAAAAAAAAAAAAAAAAAAGTCTTCTGCCTCTAGAGCAACAAGAAGCTCTGCAACCTGTCATTCATCATTTACCCAAAACAACATCTCCTTCACTGTCAGTCCAAACATGGCAATAAATTGCTTCTGTCTCATCAGCCATCTTTCAAGCCTAAAACAATTTTTAAAAGACTGTCAACTTGTCAAGACATGTCACCGTCATATTTCTTGGGGTCCATGAGTGTCAGCTCAGGAGAAAAGCATCTTATTTAGAACTGTCACCACGTTCTGTCACTATAACGTTACTGGTTCTGTCAGTGTGTGTGGTGTAAGGATCAACTTGTACGAAGTACTTTAAGCGCAGAAGTAAACTAGCTCTTAACATTAGCAGAAAGTGATCACAGAGGGCTTTTTTCTAACAACAGTTTTACAAGGCAGCTATTAAGTGGATTAAAATAATATAATTTTGCAAATTAGATTGGGGAATCAGGTGGTCCGGAAAATAAACGGATAGTCCGCAGACATGTTAGCAGCTCTCTGAGGCTGTAGTTGAACATAGTGATGATTTAAACTAAACACCAGCCTTAATGATTGCTAATGCTAATGATGCTAATGATTAACAGCTGTTTACAATGAACCTCCTCACTTAAGGGTTTAACTATACTAATTATGTGCTGATAAATAACAGTATTCAAACAAAAGTAAAACTTGCTGATCATACCGTGTTTGCAATATTACAATATGTTAATTGTGATATGTCTTATTAAGCAAATATTGCTATTCTTAGTGCCATATCTATGAAAGACCTTAAAGAAGATCTGTTACGCTTTGCATAATTTTCTGTTCAAACTAATCCTTTGCTATACAGCCTCAGAAGTTTTATTTTCTGTATGAAACAAACTGTTTAAGCCATTTTTCCCTAACTTTAAGCCAGCTTTTTTTCTTATTGGCTGCCAGAACAGGAAGTAGGTTGGGCATCTATGCTTACAACCAGAGAGTGTTCCAGTCACTGTTAAGGATCCTTAGACCCAGCCTATTCATTATGTCCTCTGTGGTGGACAAAAAACTGAAAGATACTTTTTTTCTGGGTTCGCATTATTTAGAAGTTTGCTCACGTTTAACTGCAGATCATTGGTTACCCACTGGTTTGAGAAGTCAAACTGTGAATCTGTTTTTAAGCTGTGCATTTTTGCATTCTTGTTGTTTTGAAGACCAGAGCAAGGACTATCTGACTGTGAAAAACCCTCACACCACAAACTCAAAGAAGGGCTGTTTGTCAATCACGAGGTAGGCCAATGCTAAAGCACACCAATTATAACCCCAGGTTTTCAGTCTAAATGATCATTATATTATGTTCAATAAGACCCGAAATCGATTGATCGATTAACACCATAAACTTAACACCATATACAACCAGACTTATTTGTTCAACCAGATGACTCATCTGGTGGTTATCAGAAGGAATGCAGGTTTTAAAGCACACTGGCTACATTTTTCATGTCTGCCTGAATGAACTTCTATTAGAAACCACGACTGCAACTTGGCACATGGTAGAGTAAAAAGAAAAAGAAAAAAAACCCTATATGATAACATAACCATCCCTACCCAATTAGCTCCTGAACCTTTGTCTGCTGACAGCTGATAATCTCTCATAGTGCCCTTTGTTATCTGGCAGCATATGTTTTATAGCTATCAGATGAGTGCATCACCCAAACACCCTGCCCAGCGCATCCTAGAAAGTCCCCAAGCCACCTGAGCCTCCAGCACTTGATCCAGCCCTCACATAACTATCAAAAAGGAAGCTTAGGTTTAAAAGTAAAGAGGACATGTCCCCAAACTTGGGCTCAATCTTTGGAAACTAACAAGCACAAGTAAGCCCCCACTCTGAGAGCTAAATGCTTTCTTTGGAAAGCCTTCATTTATAAATACCACAGCAATTATGTTAGACGCTAACTAGTTAACGACCATCTTTTCACGGGTAATTTATTCCGGGTCATTTATTCCCGGCTGAATCTGACCCAAGTTTGTTTTCCTTGCATAAGTTAAAATAACATGACTGTAGAGTGACTCAGCTCAGCAGCCACTGTGGGAGAAAAGCAGCAGAAAACCTGGGCTTGATCTGACCCGCTGTTTGTGCTTTGATAACTAAAAGCTCTGGACAAATCAAACTGTAACTATGGTAACCAAAGTGGCTGCTAACTTGAGATGAAGATGAATTAAATGTTGTGTAAAACTACACAATCAAAAAGAAACTTCTACAAGCTACACACAGGGCGCACATTTGTTCGTAGGAATAATAAAAGGTAAGAACTCACCACTCTCTTTTCCCTGAAGTCGATGCCGACTGTGGTGATGAACTTGGGGTTGAACTTGTTGTCTGTATATCTGTACAGGAACGTGGTCTTCCCCACGCCGGAGTCCCCCAGGGCAAGGAGCTTTATAAGGAAGTCATAATCCCCATCAGTCATAGTGATGACCGCAATAAACCTGCAGAAAACAGAGTCACACAATCACGCACAGACCCACACACCAAATCCCAAGGTTTCAGCTTCCATGGGTATTCAGTTTGTCTGTGATAAAAACCAAGCCAGAAAAAAGGAAATAAGCGAGAAACAAGGAAGCCAACAAATAAGCTGAGGAACAGAACAAGGAGATGGCAACACAACCACACACACACATGCAAACACCAACTGTCATGTTGAATTATGGTGGTGGGGATCATGGGACTGTCCAGACCAGAATATGGCTTTCTGGGAAAATAGTAACTGTGTGAGAACATAGCTAAGTGGGAAAATATTTAAGAAAAGAAGAAATGGTGTAAGAGTGCAAAAAAAGAAAAAGGAAAAAAAAAGGCAAGCACACACTTTATATATTTTACAGACTATTTTCATTTTATGCAGTTTTAGCTAAAAAACAGTCAATGAGTTTGCTGTCAATTAAACGGGAGTTAAGCATGTCAAAACCAGTGGCACCACAATACAAACCCTTGTAAGAAACCTTTTGGCGTCGCATTTACATAATTTAGATAAGGATTTTGAAGATGCTGCTGACAGGCAGGAGGCAGATGACAAAGAAAAAATCATGGACATATAGTAAAGGACGACATGCAGAGAGATGGTGTGACAGAGGATGCTGCTGCCATAGTGACATGGATGCAGATGGTCGAGTGTGGCAAACCCTAAAGGAACCAGGCAAAAGAAGACAATAACAACCATCTTTTAACATACAGGCTTAATTTTAAGGAGGGACATAATTAACCTTTTCTAAACCAAACCAGTCACAAAGACCAAGTAAAACAAAGTATTGTTCACTTACCCAAAATGGTAAGTGAACAAAACTCTATATTGGACAAGCTTTGACCAGTGTTGGCGTCATAAATAAATAAAAACACTACAATTGTTATTTTTTAATGAGTTTTTTAAAGAATTTAATGCACTATGCAATACTTATTTATCCCCTGGTGAAAGTAATTAGTCACACCATTCGTTATTTGGCTTTTTTATTACTTCATAACATTACCTCACATGCATCGTCACATGATTATCAGTAGACAATATAAACCTGAGTGCTTGAAAAGAAGGTGAAGAGACTTCTTTTTGGTTCATAAAGAGGTTTTCATCACCCCTCCAAAAGAGGCCTCTCCAGTTCTAAAAACCTGCAGAGGACACTACAGTGTTCAACTCTGTTGCAATTCAGCTCTTTTTATAACTTCACATTTCTTCGAGGCTGTCTGACCAACAACAGCACAGAGAGCCCACAGACTGACTGTACCTCATATTTGTCTCGTATTTTTTGCAGTGCCTCCATTAACAACAACAGTAAAAGTAGAAAAATGCAGAAACTGGAGTGGTTAGAAACAATTGCTGTGACGGTGCAGGCTCTGGCTGCTTGTTTGGGTTTGACAGACCAATTGCTTATTGAACCTTCACTTCACTGTCTATGCAGATGTTTGCAAATAGCCAATGTCATACTGGCAGCAGTGATTAGTTTGTCCTTTAGTTTGCACCCATCACACTTTTGTCTTTTAGTAACATAAAAATGAAAGTAATGTCAAAATCTACACTAATTAAATGCCTGGCCAATTCACCACTACATGGCTTCCTGGAGGATAATACTGTACTTTAGCCACAGCAGTCAAGCTTTTAGATTGGCTGTTGGCACGGTGACTGCTATTGTTACCTCACTTGAATCAAGGCTTCTGAAGCTTTAGCCATAACATGTTAAATGAGTTGCTTTCTGTGGATTTTGATGTTTTGTTTTTTTAAACCAATTGTTGTTGGTTTCAAATTATGTTCCCAGGACATTGATAAGGGCATCCCTCAAGGATTGATATCCGACCAACTACTTTGTACAGTGAACATAAATATTTATTTTCCAAGTGGACTGTAATGTTTTTTTGTTTTTTTTGTTTTTATCTGCTCAAAAGCCACTTTGAAGCCCCACCATAAACCAGGAACTTCAATATTTCCAGTTTGGTCTGGTCATCCAGCATCATAAACACTTGTGAATTTAGCTTGCATAACAAAAATGTCCTACAAAAAACAAAAAAATAAATAAAAATTTAACAATCCTATACCAAAGGTCTTCATCTATTTCATATTATTACGACTACCTGTGAATACTGAACACTCTATAAATGTGTTTTTCATGTGAAATTCCTAATTGTGTAAATCATTCAGGTACATAGTGTATTGTAGTCTAGTGTCTGTCTGCCTCATGGCTAAATGTGGCATATTTAGAGAGAAGATCATAAGACTAAGATTTAGTCAGCTGAGAAGAAGCATGGGAAAAATTCTGCTTTATTATAGTGAGGGCAGTGATTTGCCAGGAGGTCAAATCTCCTCACAATAACCTCACTGTACCTCAGAGAGACAGTACAATGAGAATCAAGAGTAACATATTTATAACAGACTAAAGATGGTACACTGCCACTTAACCTGGATAGTGGATTTAATAAGCATCCACTTCCTTCTTTAACCTAATCACAGTTAGTGCTTCCCAAAAAGTTGATTCTGTTCATCTGGATTTAGCGTTTTCAGTGAGTATGGATCGAGGCAGTTAGCCATTTCCAGCCAGTTACAATAAAAAGGTGGGGGTGTAAATCTTTGTAAAGCTGTACAATATTTCTTTACATTTAACATTCATTCAAATGCATTTTATATTCCTTCTCATACAGTGGTGATGAGAGAAGTTCATTGATATGTCAATAGCTGAAAACTCAGCTATTGACACTTCTTAGGTCTGCCCCAGGACCACCTCCTGGTAGGACAAGACCAACGGCAGTGCCCAGGAAGGGGTCCTGGGTAGATCCCTGAACCACCCTAAACCTTCAAATCAATATAGAGGAATAGCAGCTCTCCTCCAACTCCCTCCTCACCTCATCTCCAAGACTCCACATATCCCTTAGAAGCAGCTCATTTTCACTGGCTGTGTCCACAATTTCTAACTGTCAGCCTGTATCCAGAACTTATGACTGAGGATGAGGGTAGGAACTTGACTCAGCTTTCTTTACTAAAACAGATCTGTATCTCACATCACTGGAGAAATCACACCAATCCATCTGTAAATCTCCCACTCCATTTGCTTTTTTATTATTGATGTAAATACAATTTACTTTTTGTTTTTGTATTTTCAGTTAGGTGAAACTAATTCGATGAAATTGCTCTGTTCACCAAAGAACAGAAATATATATACCAACAACAAGAGATACTGGTTTCCTACTGTTCACATTCTGGCACTGGAGAACATTCCATCTTCATAACAAGCAAAACCATAAACAAAAACAAAACAAAAAAGAAAATCACAAAGAATAGAAATGGCTATAAAGAGAGGAGAAATGGGAGCTTCTGCAAAGAGAAGAGATGACATGTGTTTGTATGAGGACACGTCGTCAGTGTTACTATCAAAAGGTCCATCAGGAAGTAGTGCTTTGCTCCTCCCCCTCTGTTATCGTTCATATCTTACTGATAACAGACTGCTTTCATTCTGACTCTGATGCACAAACACACGCAGCTGCATAAACTAAGAGCTCTTTAGTTTGTGGTTACGGGTATTCTTAAGACCACATTAACATATACTCTATGCTGAATATTTTAAGCTCCTAACATGAAGCACTGCTCCATACCGTTCCTAATGTAACAGCATACTTTTTGCATTTATAATTATCAGAAGACATCCTCCATGTTGTTTAAACGGTGAGAAATGAAACTTTATCAATCTGAAGCTAAAGAGTCTTGCTTCATAACTTTATCTTTACGACATGTGAGCTGCCTTTAGAGCACTGAGGAGGAACACATCAGAACACTGACTTCCTGTTCTGGAATAAACAGCCAGCATTTCTGACAATCTGATAAATGTATGAAGAAAAGTCACACTGACTGATTTTCTTTTCTAACTTTCTTTCCTGAATAACTCCAGCCAGGCAAACAAGTCAAAATCTGCAGAGCTAAATGTTTCCTTATCATCAGGGAACAAACTTTACCAGCATCCTGTGCCATGTGACTTATATGTTGATTTGGATGTATAAAAACAGCAAACCAAATGTTTTGAATATTTATTTTTCCAAATATTGAGAAATCTTGAGAATATTGAGTTTCTCATTAACTGTAGGAACATCGTGCATTTACTGAGCTTTAAAACATGCTTTTGAACAGGGGATTTTCTTAACCTTTAAAAAGACATTCAAGAAATTAGTTGTAGGTGGTTTCAGATACACTGCGTTCTGCACTGCCTCCATCACGGCAACGGTAACTTTTACCAAGTACACTATGTGCTAAACATAACCCGTGGATACCCTTGCATATAAGATTGCATATCACACCAGATTCACTTTGAAAGGCAACACCAATCACATAGACAATACTGAAGAGCATTCCCATAGAGATGGGCTCAGTAATCAAATCTTACATAGTAGTAATGATTAAATGCATTATTTATCCTCTTGGCTCCCCATCACTGTAATTAAGTATGTAATGGATTCACAATGTGGCCTAACAAAGTATCATATCCATCTATTGTCACAATGCTGCTTATACATTCAGGGGAATCTACACTTGTACAGTGAGACATAAATCCCTCTGGCAGACCCGGGGTGTAATTTTCACCATTCACTGCTGTGGTGCTCTTAACACTCGCTGACTTATTACACTGTACATTTAATGTGAAGGACAGAAAAAGAAGGTGGTGAAGTCTAGACTGTGCATAATACAACAGAATGTATTAAAACAACATTTGGAGGTGAGATTTCAAACCTGCCGACCTTAATAAGGTAGCATCACTGCATAAAAACATGTAAATCTCCCATAAACGACATAATGTAAGACAAAGGCTCTGCTTTGCTCTTTGGCCTACTTGCATAAAATCCTGTGTGTTCTTTTGATCAGGTCTTGAGCCTGTAGCAGTATGTACATATTCAGTTTGGTGGAGTTAGCCTGAGTTTTCTGTGGAACAGCTCCAACATTACCATTTATAATCACTTATTAAGTTAAATGTATACCTCTTTATCCTTACAATGCATTGCAATGCCTTATAAGCATTCCCTGAGTCTTGTAAATTAAGATTACTTTACCCATCATGAGCCATAGAGGTTTCAGGTCACAGTAAAGCAAATTTCAGCTAAATTTTCACCGCAAATCTTTCTGACAATTCATTTCAGTACAAGTCAGAAAACAAGTATATTCTTAATTGCAGGCAGTGAGTCCTTTGGAGGTCCTGGATGAGATTACCAAATAGCTTATTGGAACCACACTTCACATCATTCCAGTGTTTCCAGCACATAGGTGGATAGGCAGTCCAGATACACTGAGCATTTTATTTATTTATTTATTTATTTTTTTAATCTGTCCTAGACAACATAATCTATTTACCACTGGAAAGTTATCTCACTCTTATTTTGAAAGTTGCCGCTAACCAACATGCTCCAGTCTTTCCTGTCTCAGGCTTCCCTTCACACATGCTAGTCAAGCTCTTGTTGTATGCAGTCTACGTCACTCAGCCTGGATTTGACAGACAAATCAACCCTGATCGATGTCACACAAACTGTAATGTTTTGGAGTTTACATGGCGGCGATTTAGGTCTTGTAGGCCTGTTTGATGATGGCAAAAATCATAGTCCGAGAGAGATAATCATTTAACATGATTACAGGCAGAATTTAGAAAAAGAAATTTACTGAACTCTTAAAAAGAAAAAAAAAAGATGAAACTCGTGTTTTAAATTATGGGGCATTTCCTTGAACTTTAATTAGAATTCATGAATAAAATAATTAAATATGTCCCACTAAATTAAGTTTTAGAGAGGGGCACAAACAAAATAAAGGGATCTATAATAATAATAATAATAATAATAATAATAATAATAATAAATATATAATGGAATTTGGGAGGTAAGGGAACCCTTAATAATTATTTGTTTTGTGATTTCCAGAAAACTGGCCCCATTTTGTAGTGATTAACACATGTGCTGGTTCAATTCTAGCCGGGGACACAAATTCCTTTTGGGGGTGTGTCAGAAAGTGTAAAACTCTGCCAAATCAAACATGCGGTGCTTCCCACTGTGGTCACCCCTTGTGACAAGGGAGCAGCCGAAAGCACAATTATCAAGGCCTGTGATCAGTTAAACTGTGCAACTCCAACATTCACTGCTTTCTGTGGATTTAGCCAAACTCAATAAGATAAGAAGAAGCTTTTAGCTTCTTTCCAGCCTTCATGCACGTTTAAAGCTAGGCTAAATGTTAGGATTCCTTCAGTGACTCTAATCAGCATCAACACCTCACAATTAAATTGACCTGTTGGCTTGATGCAACCTAACATTGACCACGAACTGGCCTTTGTTACTGCAAAATTATTTGCTACTTTTTACCCATGTAGCCAATTTACTACTGTGTCTGCCATCTGTCTCGTCTTGTTCGTAATTCCTGTTTAATAATTAAAACCATTACCATGATTATAAATTACCCGAACATGTTGATAAGATGTGAAAGAGGTAAAGAGGAGGAGATCCAATGCTATTTTTCCAAGAAAAAGTATGCTTATTAATCCAGGTTTAACAGATTCATATAGAAATGTAGACAGAAACATCAGCCTGTACTTTATGTCGAACACTAAAACTCATTATCTGCAGATGGGGGGGAAGAAAAAAAAAAAGCGTTTCATCTTTGGGGTTCATTAGATCTTTATACATAATGCAACCTTGAGCCTAATTAATTTCAAATTAAATCAATAAATAATTCATTTCAGTTTAATACATTTTCAACCAAACCCAAGTTGGATTTCCAAATTAGATTTACTCTCTCAGGACCAGATGGCTCTGAGCAAAACATCCGATTTTTGTGTCGAGTTTAGAGCTACCTAGCAGCATGTGAGTGTTCACAGTTTACATGACGAGATGAAAAGCAGTGAAACAAAAACAAAGCAAAAAAAAAAAAAAATCATCAGTTAAAGGTTCTAGCAAAATGTATCACAATACATTTTTTAGATCCAACAACACTGGTTTTTACAGAGACACATCCCAACAAAAGGATGTGTAAAAATTTCCATTGTACTACTAAAAAGCAGCAGGACACTGATGACGGCCTATCCTGGGTTAATTATTTATCCACATTCACTGGGTTCATCTGTATCTCCTCGCTGCAGTTTAACCTTTACAACTAAACTTTAAGCATTAAAAATAGCAAGCCTCTGGAGAAGTATTTGTAGCTTATTAGCTATGTAAGGTTCATGTAACCTCGCCCTCTGATTAAATGCTTCGTAGAACAGACAGAGGCAGAAGTATAAATATCTCTTCCTCTTAGGAGCTCGGAAGGAAACACGTCTGGACTTCTTTAAGTTTCCTTGAAGACGTTTCACCTCTCTCATCTCATCCTCTCATTCTTCAGTTCTAAGAGCAACTGGTGGAAAGCCCCAGATTATAAGACCCTAGGAGTGTCCCTAAGAGGGTCCTGGACCACTTATTGATCGTCAACCTAATCACACGAGCCAAGGTATGAAAACGGGTGTAGGTCACAATCAGCAATGGTTTCGGGTGAACTCATTGTGAACCCTACCCCCACCCTATTATGTGATTTACTGAGGTCAAAAGGCCCAGGATGTGAGTGGGCGTTAAGGCATCTGGGAAGGGATTATAGATGGCTGGCAATTGGTGTCATAGGCCACCACCTCTGTTTAAAGATGGTCGTTCACAGTGGACATAGATGGCTTCTTTCACTACTCTTTTGAACCATCTGTCCTCTCTGTCCAAAATGTGAACATTGGTGTCCTCGAAAGAGTGTCCTTTGTCCTTTAGATGCAGATAGACATCAGAGTCTTGTCCTGTCGAGGTGGCTCTCTGATAAACCTGCTACTGAAGAAGTTTGAGAGGCTTCTTCATCATATGCCTAATCATAAGCTGAGCTCAACATAGATTATAGTAAATACTAGTTGCCCAAATAAGCATTAACATGATCAGATAGGGAAAAAAAAGCCCTACAGAAAACACCCACTAGGATAGGCATTTTGAATTTTAATGTCAGACATTTAAATTTCACAATTTAAACTCCCAAATGGTAACATCATGTTTACCAGTTGCACAGGAGGTCAATCTAAATATGGAGTCAATCGAAATTTGTTATAGTAACTGAGCTAAAAAAACAAAAAACAAAAACAAAACTTGAAATATGACATCTTTATTCATTATGAGGTTGCCAGTTTTTAAATCTTTAATCTGTAATACCAAAGTAATACAGTGCTTGTTTCTTTAGAAACAATCGGGCAAATTTAGTCTTGTTTACTTTAATTGCATCTGTGCCCATTAGTAGCATTGTTATGTGCAATTTGTTCATTACATTAACCACTGAGAACAGCCATGAGCAACTACTGTATTAAAAAAATAAAAATCTATATATTTTATGTATTTTAATGTCCAGTTTGCATTAGAAACCATACTGACTGCATGGTGACCGCAGGAGAAAACTCATTTAGCTCGTTTAACGTAACTATTAAGTACACCCATAAAATGTTTCCTGTGAATCCTTTATGCAATTTAAAGCAACCTGAATCAAATAAAACCAAAGCAACAAAAAAAAAAAGAAAAAAAGAAAAAAGAAAAAAAAGAAACAAACAAAAGGAGACACCACAGAAGCAAAATGAAAGTAAAACAGAAAGTGTTGCTTTAAAAGCCAAGTACAACAGCTGAGAATTGGCTTACTTACGCCAGCTGTCCGTACTTGACAGAGAAACAATAATAAAGACACTCACTGTGAAAACAAAGCATTAACATTGGTGGAAAGAAAGTCATGTATTTTACTTTTGTCCTCTCAAGCTAATGTACCAATGTTTGTTTCTCAGTAAGCCTTTATTATTAGAAGCAGCAGACATTTGTCAGAGACCTTTGCATTTGACTGTTGTGGCCTCCAAATCACTTTAACCAGATCTGACTAATTTGTTTCCCATCTCTGCTGTGGACTCTGTTGAAAACCTGTGCTGTCATTAGCAATCTATTCTGTGGAGCCAAGCGATCAATAACCGCTAACATGGGTGAAGATTGACCCTTGATTATTCAATTTGCTCAGGCGTCCTCCTGGTTTATGTCTTGCATTGTTCCAAACCTTTCAGCAAATCAGACCCACTTAGCAAAACAGTGAGGCACATCTGGCACGGTGGAGCAGAAAGATCAAAAGCATCAATGTAGCCAAGAGGTCTAAAGAGTGCTGCTTTCATCACAAAAAATAACACTCTAAATTATGTCTACAGGAGTGAACTGCACAAACAACATTGGGAGAAGTGCATATAACGATAATACTGATTTTAACAGTACCACTAGTTTAACCAATAATGCTCAGAGATATGGTACTCGTCAGTTCTTATCTTTTAAGAGAATAAAAAAAACAAATTAAGAGTCAAGTAGACCTACATTAGACCTTCCTTAATCTTTAATCCTAATGCTAACCTTATGGAATTAGAATATCTTATTTTATTTTGTTCTTCAACATCCCTACCAACAAGAAGAAACTTTCTGAATATTTTTGTATGCCTGTTGATCAGAAAGTCCTAACTTTCTCCATAACACTCAAATCCCTAATGATAACTTAGGCTTCATGGTGCGTTCATGAATAAACTGGAAGTTGGAATTTCAGAGTTACCATCCCCAATTTAAATCTACAACACCCCTTCAGCTTGAAAACTTAGAGCAGCCCCAGCAACTTTGAGTTATTAATCCAAGATGGCGGTACTGAATGTAAACAGTAGTAAAACTAAACTTAGTTTGATGTGCCACTTTTGTGCATTTTATGACTCACTAAATAAGCCGTATGCAGAGCACTAATCAGGCTCTATACATGAATGTGGTTTTTTTAAAGTTTCACCACAGCTCTTGGAGGAAGAAAGAGAGCAAAGGAGAATGCAAACTCTGGGCAATTGCAATAATCTGTTAGTAACCAGCTCAGCCACAAGTGGCTTTTTGTTGGAGCACCCTCTTTGTGACCAATTTTCAACTTCCATTAACTAACTTAGTGGCGGGCTAACAGGTTACAGCAAAAATAACTTTCACCAGACTACAATGCAATCATTTAGGTGTCAGCAATACAAGGACATGGTTAATCCCCACCAAGATTATAATGCACTTTAAATAATAATATTCATGTATTTTGTATTTCACACTACCCATCTGTTTTTGTATTTAGCTACACAGACATAGCATCCCGTGGCTTCTACCCTATGCCTGTCACATGTCCTCTTGTGTCTCTGTTTGCATACCGAGTTGCTGTACTTAACTTAATAATATGTCATTAATGTCCTCTATGTCCCACTGAGGCCTTTGTTGGCAACATATTGACAGCAGTGGCAGTAGGTGGGTTTCAGAATCAGAGAAGTGCTTTACAAATTCATTTCAGTTTAAGAAAGGAAAATAAACCCCTCAGGGAACAAAAAATAAACTCAACAGTTATTGAGATAATTAAATCTGAACCACAGCAGCATATCAGCGTATAACTGGAGGAATAAAGTTCCACTTTGAATTCTGAAATTGCAGATGAGATAAAAACCTCTAAAAAGCCAATAATATGGCCAATCTCCTATTTGAATATCCACACATAAGGACTAGTGATCAGACAGATTGTGTTTATAGTAACGCAGTAAAAACCTGTGACATTTTCATCAACATCAATATGTTTGGCTGTACTCAGCTTGTAATACACAACAGTACACCCAATTCATGAAAGCATTTCCACCTGCTCACAGTCTGGCACATCCTTGCAGCCACATATCTTTGCAGTAATGATGGATAAACTTCAAAACAGAAAATTCAAAGGAGGAGAAGACTGAGGAGAATTTGACAAGGAATTATTTGCAAGCGCAGTGAAAAACAACCCCACAGCAATGAGCGACTAACAAGTCACACTATAACAAGAGAGTCTGTCAAGAAACCAGCAATCATCAAATTCCATTTGCAGAGCTCTTCGTGCCCTGCCGTGATAGAAAGAAATTCTATTACATCCAGCCACATGAAACCTGATCAAATACAAATCAGACCAGAATGCTGGAATTTAGACTAATGTGCAGAGACACAATTGAACATTGTGGTCTCATGACTCTAATAGTTGTGATGTGTTTAACTTGGTTATGTCCAACAGCTCTAGACTTGTAAACAGAATACCGCTGAGACTGCTGTGTATGGAGCTTTACACAAAGCATATTTGTTAAATAGGGAGAATCTGCTGTTTTTCCAGCATATTTGAGTGTTGCAACCATTGTATGATGAATGCTTACTAACCAAATGGTAAATGGTAAATGGCCTGTATTTCTGTATTCGCTTTACACGTCCAGTCATCCACCCATTCACACATTGGTGAGGGGAAGCTACATTGTAGCCACAGCCACCCTGGGGAGCACTGACAGAGGCGAGGCTGCCGGACACTGGCGCCACCAGACCCTCTGACCACCACCAGTAGGCAACGCCCAAGGACACAACGACCGAGACTGTCCAAGCCGGGGCTCGAACTGGCAACCTTCCGATTACAAGGCGAACTCCCAACTCTTGAGCCACGATCGAGCTAAAAACGCACATGTCGCTTTAATTTACTACTTACCACTATGTCATACATTGTCATTGGCAATAAACTTTTCTAGACATTAGCAGCCAGACTGCAACCCAAATGTTTACTCAGTCAAATTAAACATTAACCTGACAACAGTTACACAAAAGCAGCTCTCATTCCATCAGTTGCTACTTACAGCGTCTGGTCATAGTGAGCAGAGTAAAATCATCAGCTTCACTTTCAAACTCATCTCTCTCTTCACCACAACAGACCAGTTCCCTCGCGCATGAAGTAGCACCTGAGATACCAGAACTCCTGCTCTTGGCGACTCCTGACCAACCCAGCGGTGGCATGCCACACATTCTGACCACCAACCATGTCCTCACACTTGGAGATGCTAATTCTCATCCAAGCTGAGACACTCTGCTATACCCCCACCCCAGTGTAAGCTGCAGGTCATTGCTCAGTGGAGGCAACAGAACCATATCATCTGCAAAAAACAGAGATCCCAAGATCACCAAATCCTACACGTCACACCCCTTTGCTGCACCTACAAATTCTGTCCATAACAATTATAAAGAGAATCAGTGACAAATGGCACCCACAGCTGGTGGGTGAATCCAACACCCACCGAGAATCCAACGGGATTTATCCCCAGCAATGCTCTCACTACAGCTTTACAGCAGCCAACTTGCCTACACCAACAGACCTGATGTGATACTGTTAGCATAACTAGCCTAAAACATTAATCACAGTATGGGTATAAATATTAATGTTAATTGTAGCACCAATGAGAGCAAGTGATCAATGACAGCAAAGGGTAACAATGTTATTTACAGTAAATGTTGTATTCAACAAATTAATGATTGCAACACTGTAATTTATGCAGGCAATGACCCTGAACTGGGACTGACAATGGCATAACAACATAGGTCTGTGCTCTCTGAGTTGTGGCTAACTAAGAACAGTACATTTCCATTCAAGCCGTCCTGATACATTAACCATCAAGGATCTGGAACTCGCAGAGCTAAAACACTAGATAAACTTGAATGCTACAAAATCCAATCCCTGAGGAGCCCCACCATCCTCCAATCTACTTCACTCAGCTTTGAAACAATCAGACACTGGTCCATTTTTCTCTGTATAACTAACTGTGTTTGACTTCTTTATCATTTTCCTTAAAACTCTGGCCTCCTTCATTGCTTATTGAGTTGACAGTCACGTGATTAGTCAGCTGATTGGATGTGTGGTTCTGCCATAAGCGAGAGTAGCAAAGGAGAGTAACAAACAAAAAAAAAAAAAAAAAAAAAAAAAGCACACAGCATCATTATCAGATGGAGTGTCTGCCCCACACTCCAGGGTCCTAAAGCCAAGTGATTTGGTAATTACACAGCATTTATTAGCTCATCTTACATTTCACTAAGTAACTACTTTTCACATTTAAATGTTCTAACATCATATTTATGCAAAGCAATAGCGGGTAGAACAAGCAAATACTGTTTGTTTTTTTTTTAAATATAGGGAAAGTGCAGTAAATAGCAGACAATACCTGAACTCTGCAGATCTAATCAGCATACACTGTCTGCAAAATCCTATTAACACTTTAATTCAATCAAGATCTTCTGGTCTGTAGGTCCTCAATCTAATTTAGGTACTTTGTGACCTTTTCTTGTTCTATTTGCTTAAATTTAAGTGTCATTTTTTCTCATGATGAATATGATGAAATAAGGAAAAGTATCTTCTATAAGCTTATTGTGCAAGTTTTGTTTTTAAGCCTGATTGATGATTTTACAAGCCTTAAGCAAGTAATTATACAGACAACATACAAAAACATAAAACTGCCTTTTAAAGGTTAACAGTTGACTATTTAAAAAAAGATAACAAATTAACTATTATTAAATGTTATTAAGTCAATATTTTGATTTCTTTTCAACTGTGTTTCTCACATGAGAATACAAAATAAAAGACAAATTCATATTCATGTTTACTTCCAAAGTGTCAGTAAAGCCCGGAAAGTAAAGCTATAAAAGCAACAAAAATTTTTCTGATGTGGTTTTCTTTCAGTTCCTCAAGGTTCGGTGGAGAGCAATGTTTTAATAATGACTAAAAGAGTTCAAGGTTTCATGGGCCTTTTTATGTTTTTTTAAAAACTGCTTCTTTCTTTTCACAGAAACCAGAGTCAAATATTGACTTTAGTATCGCCTCCAATATAAATCACAAAAGAGGAAATGCCTGTCACATACGAGTAGGAGGAAGCAGCATTTATTACCAACATTTTCAGTCACATCAAGTGAACTCTGCAAATTATTACAACATATTGCAGGCTTCAAATGACACCATTCCCCCCTCTGCAGTCAAACCAGTTCTGAGATAATACTGTTTAAACACAGCAAATGTGCTTTAGTCCTACGCAGTGGAAGAGGCTTTTTGTCACACACATATACACACTTTACACAAATCATCAAAAAAAATAATAATTCAGTGACACCAACATGTGGGTTCTGGATGGTAATTAAATACATCAAAGACACCTAACCTTCCCTGCGAACAATTCCTGTCAAAAATATTCAATGTTTATTATTATTATTATTATTATTATTATTATTATTATTATTATTATTATTATTATTATTATTATTATTTTAACAGCAAATTAATTTCTCGTGATATCAGTTAAATACAAATTTACTTAAGGATACAGCTGCTCTTTTTTTAAATACTGTATATTTATATAAGGGGGGGGAAACAAAACCAGCCATCTGCCCATCTCTTGACACTCCAAAAGCCTCGCTCTCATACCTAATCCCACGGCTTCCTACTGAAATGAAGGTGAAGAATACAAATGTAAGCCTCAAGAATTTTTTTTTTTTCCCTCCCACTGAAAACAGTGGTTGGAGACAGCAGCCTTAACAAAATGATTTTTATTGTGACCACATGCAATCAACTTGCAATTTTTTCCTTTGAAATAGAAGATCGGGGCCAGTTTGCAACCATTGACAGTCAGATGCCGTCTTCAAAGAAAAGCTTTGGTGCATCAAGACGGTGAAAAAAAAACCAACCAAGCAAACAAACAGCAATAAGACAAAATCATTCTGCCATCTCATCTCCATACAGAAATTCAAATAACTACCTACATTCAGAGTCCAGCCAAAACTGTGTATATTTAAAACAGAAATTCTTCCGTAAATTGTGACATACAGTAGTTGCTGCATGAAGTCAACTCAACTGCAAATTGGCATTGGTGCTCTGGAACCTTTTATATAGGAATATAACCAGAATACAACCAGCTGGCGGCCAGCTGAGTCGAGTGCACTACTGTAAAGAGTCTTGTCACACACGAGTTGCAAACCTTTGCGAATCTGTCATTGTGGTTACAGTCGGTCTGAGCTGGACTGCAACTGTTTAAAGACAGAATCACTCCCAACAAGTGACCTGTGCAATTGACCAGAGGTTAAGGGTATTTGCACACAGCCTTGGGGAAACAAACTGGTTGTCCCAGCTGCTTTCAATTGGTCACTGAATGTAAAAATTGCCTAGCAGCCATTGAGTTTTCCTAGGTGTAAAAGAGATGTCACCCAGTTTTAACCTGGTGGTGACTGAATCATAACCACCGAGTGAACGGGAAAGCGCAAAAGGAAGTAAAAATAAAGTACAAAAGCAGGACAAAAATCGCAAGCTTCCATGGACAACCTCAATAAAAACGCTGATAAACATACGACTATTTTCTGTTGATGACCAATATCGCCACATCTTCCAAAGGGCACCTTGAATATCCTGGCAATGCAATATCCTGCAATGCTACTGCATTTCCTGAGAAAAAAGGCAGTATGTTTCTGGATATAAAATTTAAGGTTTGCACAGGTATCATAATTGGTATTATTGTAATTACAAATAATTTGTAATTTAAAAAAAAAATATGTCTACAGTTGAGAAGTTTGTAAAAGCACATCAACATAATTAAGCCGGAAGATCCTCTCAAACACATTCTAAAATAATGACAAAGGACTGTTTAACAAAGAGATTCATATCAGAATCTTATACACTGTTTTAGCCTGTTGATTAAAGACCTTATGTTACACACTAAATGCATAAATTGAAGATTTGGAAACTAAAAACTTAGCAGAGGATTGGAATTCAGCCTGTACTAAAGCTCATACCCAGATAAGTGTATATAATTGGTCAATACTGGTGAACATATGTAACTCTAGCAAATTCACTATACATACATACTGAATCCACAGATGACTGAGGAAGACTGGGTCAGTATTTATGGCATTAAGATTAAAACATTTGTGAAGCTGTCAGAATGACTTTTGAGGAAATGTTACACACTGGATAGGCAAATGATCTCAAACCTTCCACTAAGAAATTACATATACAGAGAAAAAAGAAAAATCATTTGAAAAAGTCTAAAAGCCCCTTAACTTCTGGAGCTTACCACAAGTCAATAAGCAGGATCAGTTTGTTCTCATACTAGCTCTTTTATTTTCTTTATGCTTTTTGATCTTTTTCTTTCACAATTAACTTAAAGTTCTCCAAAAAAAAAAAAAAGTTATAAATAACAGACAAGTGGGAGTCAAACTGGTGGTTTTTTCTGATATAGACACTGAAGTCAGTCTTTAATGAACCAGCCTAATACTTGCCTTCAGAGCATCACCACTGTCATGAGACTGAGAATGTGAGAAAATTCAGAGCCCGGATAATGAGCAGCCTGGATGATGCAGCCGAGCGCAACAACATGCTAACACAATTCAACTTGTAGAAAAGGGTGTGATCGCATTCCACAGATGCAGCGACTACATTTCCTTGTTCAAAACTGACTTTTTTTAAAATACATTTTTCCTTTCTGCACACAAACCCTGCAGCCTATCACATGCCCACAAAAAGCCAGACAGCTGCTCCAAAATGTTGCCAAACTTCTGTGAAAGTCACAACTGCTTACCTCTCAGCAGCTCCTCAGCTGATTCAATGGTGTAAGATCCTGAGGGGAGATACAAGGAGTTCAGAGCAGCTGAACAGCAGCCCTGCATTTACAACCACTGGCTGGCTGGCTGGCTGGCTAGGAGGCTGGATCACTGGATGACCTAGTGAATGACTGCAATACAGCTGCAGGCAGCAGAGCAGAAAGCCACTCCCTTCACTAAGCAGCTGACTGGCTGCAGGGACATAGGGAGTAGTTTATTGGTTCTGTCTTAATGTGTTTAGTGTTAAATTGCAGACCAGATTTCTGCTTCTGTAACTGATGGACCAACTAACTAAACCACCTGACAGAGAGACCAACCGAATGAATGACTTACAGAAACTGACAAAAATCTCCCAACTGTAAATGTAAGCCTGATCAACTGACTGGTTTCCTGCTGAGAATCTGGTGCAGTTTTTGAACTTTCCCTTGTTTTTCTTGCTACTTTCTGTGCCTCAGACTCTCCCAGTTTCTCTGTGTAATGAGAGGGTGGGGCTAAATAAGATAGCTCAGGAGACAGACGGAAACACACACACACACACACACACACACACACACACACACACACACACCTTATCAGATTAAGTCTATTTTATTTAAGCAGTCTGAATCGAAACAACTGCAATCCCTGGGCACTTTCCATTGTAAAATAAACGACTGCATGTATCGTTATTATGGAAAAGAACAAGAGCAGAGCAGCCTCAGGTCAGGGAAACCCTGGTGTGTGTGTGTGTGTGTGTGTGTGTGTGTGTGTGTGTGTGTGTGTGTGTGTGTGTGGGGGGGGGGGGGGGGGGGGTTACTGTGGCAAAGCAGGAAGCAGGTAAAAATACATACAAACTATACTGGAATGGAGGAAATGCATTCTTTATTTTCTCTCACCCAACACCTGAATGAAACAACATTCTCCACTTTGCATGAGAGACAGCAGCTTCTGAATAGATGTGGACTTCCTCATTTCTCTGAGTCCCAGTCACACAGGCTTAGGGATCTCTCAGCAACCATGAGAGAAGCAGATGGAAAACGCATACAGAAACATTGGATACAACCTGGTCTTACACTGTGCATTCTTTTTCCTATCTAACATTAGGAACACAACCAATGCATCACAGTAGCTTCCTCCATTTCCTCCTTGTAATTGTGAACACTTACATTTTAACATGACAAACTAATTCTATTAATATCAAGCTATAAATGTTGGTCTGAACCTTTTCTGGCATTCCACTGACCTCAGAAGCTGGACATCAGAGCTTGGCTGCTTTCTAAAAAAGGATAAAAGGATTTGTTTTCTCTAAGCAAGATGGTCATTCATCCATCCCCAGCGATACAACGCAATGACTTTTTTGGGTGCTGCATGTCCATGGATAAAGCCTTGTCATTTCTTTGTGTGCACCTTATTTTATGACTCAAAGAAAAAAAAAAAAAAAAAAAAAAGGCTCTCAAAATAAACAAGGATTATTTTTGAACTGTTAATCAAGCACAACTGACCCACTTTAATTTTACTGCCATCACAAACATTACCAAAAAAAACAAAAAAAACCCAAAAAAAAAAAACAACCCTGTACACTAACAGATGCAGAAAATTATAAAAGATCCGTGGACCAGGGCACAAAAACCCTTCTGCTTAACAACCTTTTGGTTTCCAGTTTCATTCACATTTTACCCTTCATCATCCAAATGTTCATATAGAAAAACAGACCATCAAGAAAAGAAACAGAACTATAAGAGACATGTTTTTCTAAATTTTCATTAAAAATAAAATGAATGAAATACAATTCAGTCAATAACAGCATCACAACTGTAAGAAAGAAATTAACAGCAGGATCTTCAGCCGAATCCACTGAAGCTTTGATGTATAGAAAGTGTGGATAACTGAGTAACCTTCTTAAAATTCCCTTTTTAGAATAAAAACAGCAATATGCTGTCATTTGTACCTTCTCTGCACCTGATGACAAACTTTAAACATTTTTGACCAAAGAGACTGAGCGATAAAGGCTGAACAGAGAAAATGTGATCTTCTTGGCTCTGAGCTGGTCTAGTGTTTTCTTGTGTCCAGACCCTGAGGAGTCATGCAGCTCATGTTGGCGACCTTTAGGCGACATTAAAGGCCAGCTACCCACAACACTGACAGTTACCATGACAAAACAAGATCTATCATAGACTCTGGGAGGGAACACAGAGCGTGGGACAGTGCTGTGTTGCATTAAACCATTTCCTAACTCTGGTTTTAATGTTCCACTTGTTATACAGGGTGGCCCATTTAATAGATACACCGTAATAACATGGGAATGGTTGGTGATATTAAAGTCCTGTTTGTGGCACATTAGCATATGTGAGGGGGCAAACTCCTCAAGATGGGTGGTGACCATGGTGGCCATTTAGAAGTCGGCCATCTTGGATACAACTTTTGTTTTTTTCAATAGGAAGAGGGCCATGTGACACATCAAACTTATTGGTAATGTCACAAGAAAAACAATGGTGTGCTTGGTTTTAACGGAACTTTATTCTTTCATGAGTTATTTACAAGTTTCTCTTTGTTCACAGCCATTGACACGTCGAAGAGGTTAACACGTGAGGAGCGGATCGAAACTGTGTTGATATCTGGTGAACGCAGTAACCGGGTCATTGCAGCAGATTTCAGTGCAAGACACCCTACGAGACCACCCATCTCCCATGCTACAGTTAGCAAACTGCTTGCTAAGTTTCGTGAAACTGGTTCAGTGTTGGATTTGCCAAAATGTGGACGCAAGAAAACTGTCACTAATGAAGAAACATCAGTGGCTGTCCTAGCTTCATTCAGCAAGAGCCCACAGCGTAGCACTCGCCGCATGTCACTGGAGAGTGGCATTAGTCGAACATCCCTTCGGCAGATATTAGCTACTCACAAATGGCACCCTTACAAACTCCAGCTACTGCAGCATCTCAACGAGGATGACCCAGATCGGCGCACAGAATTTGCAGAATAGGCAAAACAAAAATTGGAACAGGACCCTCAGTTCACGCAGAAGATTTTGTTCAGCGATGAGGCAAACTTTTATGTGAATGGTGAAGTTAACAAACAAAACCACCGCTATTGGTCTGACACTAACCCACATTGGATGGATCCCTCCAAGACTGTTGGAACAACAAAAGTGATGGTTTGGTGTGGTTTATGGGGTACAACGATAGTGGGTCCATTCTTCATCAATGGAAACCTCAAGGCCACTGGATATTTGAAATTGCTACATGATGATGTGTTTCCCTCTTTGTGCACTGAAGCTGGCTCGTTCCCCTAAGTTTTTCCAGCAAGATGGTGCACCACCACATTATGGGTGCCAGGTCCGAGTATTCCTAGATGAACAGTTTCCTGGAAAGTGGATTGGTCGTCGTGGGCCAGTTGAATGGCCCCCAAGGTCTCCCGATCTGACCCCCTTAGACTTTTATCTTTGGGGTCATCTGAAGGCAATTGTCTATGGTGTGAAGATACGAGATGTGCAGTACCTGAAACTACAGATACTGGATGCCTGTGCTGGCATTTCTCCTGCGGTGTTGCTATCAGTGTGTGAAGAGTGGGAGAAGAGGGTTGCATTGACAATCCAACACAATGGGCAGCACATTGAACACATTTTATAAGTGGTCAGACACTTGTAAATAACTCATGAAAGAATAAAGTTACGTTGAAACCAAGCACACCATTGTTTTTCTTGTGACATTACCAATAAGTTTGATGTGTCACATGGCCCTCTTCCTATTGAAAAAACAAAAGTTGTATCCAAGATGGCCGACTTCTAAATGGCCACCATGGTCACCAGGCCCCAACCTTTTTTGCGCCATGGACTGGTTTAATGTCAGACAACATTTTCATGGACCGGCCTTTAAGGTGTTGTGGATAAATACAACAAAATAAAACAATACAGCCAAGACAAAAATTGTGGGATTTTTCTAAATATAATAATAAACACTAATTCACTGTGTAATTATGTAACTTTATTAGCAGCATCCTCCTGAAATGCACCAACAACATTGAGAGTAACATCCTCCTCTCTGCCCCTTAATGCTCTCTGGTCGCTATGGTAACGTGTAAATATTTTTTTCAAAATAAGACACACAACTACAACACCGGAAAAGACCCAGGGAAACCAAGTTAACGATATTTAACTATTGGTTAGACCGCTGGTCTAACCAATAAAATACACACACACACAAAAAAAAAAAAAAAAAAAAAAAAAGGACAAACAACAACCCTATTGCCATACACAAACATTCAGGGGTGTTCAGAAGGGATGCTCATTTGCAAATATGGCACAATTTTCGTTTTACATCTATTGTTCAACTAAGCCTAGAATACATGATGGTTATTCAGCATCAAAATATTTGCTGGGCATTTACACACTTTTGGTTTGCAGGCTGACTCATCTTTGTCTCATCTGCCCACAATACTTCAAGAAACTTCTTTTTTTTTTGACAAATTACACCAAGGACAGTCTACTGTTATTGTGAAATTCTGTGCTTCACTTTCATAGTAAACTAATTCATCTCCACAACAACTGAGCAGACTCCATCTACAGAGGAAGGCCATGACTTCTGGCAAAAAGCTTCAGAGACCCAGTAAGCATCTACAGCGATGGAGATGCTGTACCGCTGTGTTTTGATAAAAACAGAGCTTAGTGTGAAGCATTTCCAGCATCTTCTATTCTAAACTGTCAGTAGTGACTAAAAGAGGGTTGCACATACAAGATGCTACATATCTCAGAATGCTTTAGTGTCTCCCTGGAAGTCCAAGGAGAGGGGGTTCCACAAATCTCTGTGTGCCCCATGAAAATGGTGAAAATGATGCACAGATGAATGCATGGATGGATTTTGTATTATTTAATATAAAAGGTAGATGCTGCCTCCCCCTCCCCTCCAACTGGCAGAACAATGGCCTTATTATCAATAGCCTGCTTTGCATAAAAGCAGTTTTTTTTCATATTTCATGCTGATATGAGTGCTGTATGAACAGTGACTAACAATTACATTACAAGGCACTCAAAAAGTAGTCTCACTCATATTGGAAGTCAATATGGCAGAAGTAGCGGGGGTGACATCACTTTATGTCATGTATAGTTCAGCCTTTTTATTCTTCTCCACATGATTTGTTTAATAAGAAAATGCACTGAAGCCGGACTGACACATAAAAGGCCACTGCACCAAACAATAGAGCCACTGAGACAAACTCTCACATCACTGAATCAGACTACTGGAGCACCAGTTTTACTTAATTCTGATTCTAAAGCTCAGAGTTCGATATATTGGTTGAGAGATGCAGAGTCTTTTTAACAGAGCATAATGTGGCAAGAAGATCCTGGGTTTGAATCCAAACTGGGCTAGGGGCTTCTATCCTCTATGAGCCTGTGTGGGTTCTCTACAGATACCCCAGCTTCTTCCCAGGCAATTGGTTATTCTAATTTGGTTGTACGTGTGAATGCGAGTATGGCGGTTTGCCTGTCCCTATGCGTTAGATTGGCGTCAAAGTATAGCCATCTATAGCCAAATATAGCAGTTGTGGTCAGTGCGTTTTACTGGATTTTTAGATCTTTACAATTGAATGTTGTTAGAAATAATGTTCAAAAAGAGACTAATAGAAAAATACTGTAGCATACTATAAATATGTAGAGCAGCTTTTTGTTTATATTTAATGTATAAAATGGATTAATGCCTACAGTATTAAAGAAAAATGCATTTATCAAGAATGATAAATTACTTTACAGAATGCCCTGTGCTACAACAGCTGTTTCTTACAGGTTATGTATACAGCATGTTTTTAAGAATATTGACTCATGGATCAATGTCAGAATTTAACTTTAGCCAAAAACAGCAACAAATGCTCTTACAGAGGATTTTAAAAATTAATTGGATTGTTCCAGATTTAATCTGTGGTATTAAATTCTGTCTACAGACACGATGGGGAAAGATTTCCAATAAACCCATATCCTTCTGCTAAATGTGAAAAGGTCAAACCAGGGAACCAGGTCAAAACCAATCTGCTAAGACTTTGACATGAAGCATAAAAAGGCTTCGAGGACAGCAATTCCCACAATTCCCAGTGGACCAGAAAGTAGCTCTTAAAAATTAATTGTCAATGTACTGGATGGCTCTCAGTGGTACGGAATAATGACACACAGCTTTCACCGAGATGGAAATGGGTTCACAGTACGCATCAAAGCTCACAGAAAAGGCGCACAAACAGCTAGCATCGGTTTAACAGGGTCCACTGGTCACAGAGCAGTAATTACTACTATCAATTCTGACAACAGAACGGTGAGGATACTGTGAGTCTGTGTGCATGTGTGTAACTATATTCCATAAACGTCTGGCACAGAACAGACACAAATTGCCGCTGTCTCAAATATTACTGCAACCTACAGCAGAAACCGTTCCCCAGGTCTTCATCTGTCCAATCGAATCTACCTCAAACATCTCTTTGGTGCAGCAGACCCTCTTTATGTCACCAACCAAAACCAAAGTTTGACTCTGCCCTCACATTTTAATGAGGAAATATAAAATATGCTCGTCCAACAGCAGGTTTTTAGTTTTTTTTTTTTTTTTTAAAGGATTTTGAGCCCGTTTGTAGAAACAGCATGTGTAGAGCCTCTGGGTGGGGAGCTTCCCTGTAAAACAGATGACTGAAAACTCGGATGGTGTTGCTAGGAGACATGATGTCAACCTAGAACATGTCATAGGTCTACACTACAATAATGAAACAAGAAAAGCCACCCCTCTCCAAGTTCCACCTATGTGATTAGTTGCATATGTTTATGATTTAAGGAAATTTTCTCATTATATGACAGCAAGGCTTAAAGGAACATTTTTACCAGTGCACAAATGTCCCAATTTAATTTTCATGACATGGACATAAAGGTAAAAAGAACTCACAATATCAATAATTACTGAAAATGTGACATAAAAATATATTTTACATTAATGTAAAATTTTAACAAGGTGAATATTAAAAAAAAAAAATAGCTGTATGAGCTAATATCTGATATCTAGCTAGTTAAAGATGTTACACCACAAATAATATAGGATTGTCATATAAACTATTAAGTCAACTTTATTAATAAAAAAAAAATGCATATATCTAGGGCTGCTCGATTATGGCAAAAATGATAATCACGATTATTTTCACTGAAATTAAGATCGCGATTATTTGACGATATTTATTTAACCCTTTAAGACCTACCATAGAACCAAGTCTGCCAGAGCTTATATTATTTTTTTACATGTTGTAGTGCCATTTGTGGGAGCATTTCAAGTTGCTATACAACTGTTATAGCCCATATTTTAATAATATGTATGCATTAAGTCCATAGTAACTACATTAATTGCAAAAAAGTGCAATAAACTACAAAAAAATTGAAAATTGTTTTTGTTTTTTAACATATATTTCTACTTGGAGAAATTTAAGAGGTTTATCCCTCAAAACTTTAAATACAAAAAAGTTTATTTTGAGTGTCTTCATAGTTTTATTTTGGAGATACAGCAATTTTTATATACTGCAGGAAAAACAAAAACAATCCTATGATGCAAATTTGCAAAGAAAACAGCAGGTGCATCAAAATAAACTATTTCCAGCAGTGCAATTCGAGTTCTAAGCATCCCAGAAACTATTCAGAAAAGTCAAACATGACCAGTATAGGCTTTTAAGGCCTACAAGTAAAAAAAAAAAAACTACATTTTCCGCAAAAATGACATCACTTCCGGTTTCGGGCAGGAAATGGCGGATATGTGATAGTTAGCGGTGACGTCTGTTTCAATGTGCGAAGTGTTACGAACAGCTGATCGGCAAAGCGTGTTTCTGGAATATTATGTTTTTGTTGCTGCAAGCGCTTTTTATGCAATTTATGTGGAAGGAAACTGTGACCGAGGACAAGCTGATGGCATAAGATGTAAGTTTCATATGCAAAACAAATTATTGCGCTAGCTTACACGGTTCATGTTCTACAGGGATTTAAAAATAGTTACACAAAACAGAGCGTGCTGCTCTGACCGGCTTTAAAGGGTTAACAATAACAATGTATTGAATAATGACTTTAAAAAATAATATAAAATAGTGTGCAACACCACTGAAGTTTTTTTTACCTCTCTTTTCAACCAATGGCAGTCACTCTCCTCTCCAAATAACTTCTGCTTAGCTTTCCGAGCTTCCCTCGGGTCCTCTTAATCAGCGGTCTCCAACCTTTTTTGCGCCATGGACAGGTTTATGCCCGACAATATTTTCACGGACCGGTCTTTAAGGTGTCGCGGATAAATGAGGGAGGGGCTAATAATCGGCTCCGTCATTTTTAATGATCGTTGAAAGCCCAGATCGTAATCGTGATTAAAATTCGATTAATTGAGCAGCCCTACATATATCCATTTATTAATATTAACAAGGCTTTTAGTGACAAACATTTAAGAAGGTCATCTTTACTATGGAACCAGCTTCCAGTTTGGATTCGGGAGACAGACACTATATCTACTTTTAAGATTAGGCTTAAAACTTTCCTTTTTGTTAAAGCATATAGTTAGGGCTGGACCAGGTGACCAGGACCAGTTCTGCTGCAATAGGTGTAGGCTGCTGGGGGATTCCCATGATGCACTGAGTATTTCCTTTTCAGTCACCTTTCTCACTCACTATGTGTTAATAGACCCCTCTGCATTGAATCACACTTGTTATTAATCTCCGTCTCTCTTCCACAGCATGTCTGTTATCCTGTCTTCCTTCTCTCACCCCAACTGGTCGCAGCAGATGGCCACCTCACCATGAGACTGCTTCTGCTGGAGGTTTTTTCCATTTAAAAGGTTTTTTGTTTTTTTTTGTTTTTTATTTCCCACTGTTGCAAGGGTGCTTATTCATAGGTCGTCGTATGATTGTTGGGTTTTTCTCTGTATGTATTATTGTAGAATCTACTTTACAATATAAAGCACCTTGAGGCGACTGTTGTTGTGATTTGGCAATGTATAAATAAAATTGAATTGAATTGAATATTACTATACTGAAATCTCTGTTGACCAACTGGTAAGTAGATGGAAAGGGGAAAACAATGGGTCAGTCATGCAGTCTCTATTACAGTCACATTAAAACACTGCAGGGATGTCCTCTCCTATTTAAAGATGTGAACCCAGGAACAGACACTCAACAAAACACAACAACCAAGTCATTATTACAAACTGAACCAATCTGACAGCTTGCGGGCGAAGGGTGACCTGTTAAAAACACAAATTTTGCCCTCTTGCTAAAAAAACAGAAAACAAAAAAAACAAAATGGCAAAGTTAGTAGTGTAACCTGTTAGTAGTACAACTTATTGGATATGTGTAGACACTTTGGCAAGACATTTTGGTATTACATGAAATTAACTGTGTGCCACTATGTGTTATTTTTCAACATGGAGAGTGATATGCTCTTGGGGTTCTGCCATGCTAGCGGGTTGGTTCTAGGTAGGACAATGTTGGTTTGCAAGTTCTCTCTACTTTAAGTCAGACTAACAGCCCTTTGAATGATTGCAATCTTACATGAGATGTTTTACATGAGACCAATATGCCAAGTCTGAACACAACACTTTCTCCCGAACCATGCACAACAGGCATTATTTGTTTAGACACGCTGGTAGAACTCACACGGTTGTTTTGCCAGCACAAAGGACACCATTGTAACGTGACTGCTAAACATCTTGACGTAATGTCAGGCTCTTGCAGAGTCAGCAGAAATAGCAATCACTAATGTAACGAGAATACCTTGCTCGTTCTTACATTAATGCTGCAGTGAACTGCCAATAAATTAATGGAAAGGTTTAGTTTAACGGTTTTCTGTGATGATAACATCAGCAATCAATGGTCCATTTACACTTTTTTATCAATTCAAACTCTTCATATTAACAGTGTTTTGCAGAGTTTCATTCCAAAACAAGACAAAAGCCATTTTGATGGATCCAAAGGTTCCCTAGTTAAATAGATAATACACGTGCACACTGAGAATTCAATAAAAAGACCAGATATCTAAATCATTAAATATTCTGCATATGCCAGTCATAATCCTGACAAAACTATTTAAGGTTTATCAAAGTTTTTAATGAAAAAAAAAAACAAAAAAAAAACAAAACTATAAATACGAAAATAAAGTTTGTGTTAAAGAAAGATGAATGGAAAAATAAACTATTTTAATTGTATGCTTTTTAGATGTGACATTTTATTAATCTGTGTGACTCTAGCTCAGAATATAAGAAGCAGCTAACAGTCAGTCATGTTATTTGGTAATTTTATCAAACTGAGATGGCAGCACATGTACATCACAAGGTTTAGAGTCTGACCAGATGTGGTTGTTGAATTTAATCTAATCTAAAATAATCCAATGTTACAAATGTCAAACTATAGGCTCCCATTGATTGGGCATAGTCTCTGTAAATGGGCTGTAGATGATCAGGGCAAATATAGATTTGATTTCAGGTGAACTGATTTTTAAAGGGAACAAAAACAAGTGATGCGTAATGTTATTATGCTAACCTTTATTTCACTTAAATTCACCACAAATTCTTAATCATTAATGGCATGAGATTGATAATAATAGCAAATAGCATCATATTGGGTGCAAACCTTTTTTGGCTTTGAGGGTGGAGCTGGAGAGAAAAAGCTTGAGAAGCGCGGTGTCAGCCACTGTTTGACATCACAACAAACTGGAAACTGACTGTATACAACAGATGTCTTTTTCTGGATGTCAAAGTTGAAGGCAGAGCAAATTTGTCTTAAACCTTCATTCCTTCTAATGGCCAGCAGGTGGAAACTCATCTGAAGTCAGGTAGTAAAAGTCTGACTTTAATACCTCAATAACACCTTGCTGATGATTTTTAGGTCAAAATAGCTAAAGTATTATTTTCTAGTCATCTAGTGGTTATCCTAAAATCATGATAAACCATCTCAAGTTTATGAGGCAAGAGGGCACTGACAGGTGTCTGAGTTTTCCGATTTATACTCCGCAGTGTCTCCACAGACTAAAGCAGGGATTTTAATGAGCCACTCACACCAGCAAATTTTCTTCCCACATTCTCCCACTGTTTGAATGGCATGCTCCCCCGAGGAGGCTTTGAGGTTGTAGAGGGGCTATTTAACAGACTTCTTACCCGTCACTTCAAACATGATTTGATTTTAGGAGAACGAGCACTGCTTCTGGTTGTGAAAAGTTGTGTCAGTGTGTAAGTGCCTTAAAACTTAAAGTTAAAGAGAAGTCAGATTCTATAGAAGTGTATAAGAAAATTAGCCTAATACTCACTCCATCGATTAACTCTACGAATACTTTGCTGGTAAGTTTGTCTCAAATGCTAGTCTTACATCTTATTAAATACAGCATGAGCTCCTTTTGTAAATTATGGTTCCATTGAGAGTGAAACAGACAAGACAGCAGTTTTGATTATTGGCAGGGTTACCTTGTAAATGACTGTCACTCAGTTTCTCAGTCCAATCAATCCTTTGACTTGTCAGGTTTACAACGACCAAAATACTCAATTCAAAAGGTCCAAAAGGAAACATTCACAAACCAGCGTGAAACATCAGTTTGTAAACCCATCTTCTTTTCTATATGTTTGCTTTTTTACATATTTATTAAGCAGCAACCACAAGTCACTAGAGAAAAATGAGTATTCTGTGACTGGTTGCAGGAGGTTGCTTGCTGTCAAGTAGGTGATCTTGGTTACAAAAATTTGCGCAATGCAAACCAGAAACAATTTGTGTCTTAGCACTGAAACCAAAGAATTTTAAAACATTACTTTAAAGCTGATTAGGTTGCAGTATTCCATGTTGCATTTGGCTTGATGTTTAGTTAGCAAGTGTCTGCAGTTGCAACAGAATCTTTCACACAAACAATGCAAACAAATGAGTCTGTAGACCTGCTAGACTGGGGCTTAAAGTGAACAGTTTATTATGCAGTACAAAACTCTGAAGCTCTCTCGATTTCAGGTTATTTCCAAACTTGCTGACAGACATGAGTCATTCAGAAAAACACTATGGGTTCTGGTTAGACGCACAGTCTCGACTAGGGATGGGTATCGTTTAGGTTTTATCCGATACCAGTGCCAAACCGGTACCGATGCTTAAACGGTGCTCAAACCGGTGCTTCAAGAATGGAGAACACAAAATGGGTCCAAAAACCTTTCATGTTCAGCTGTTTTTTGTAAAAATATAACAATGTTAGCCTTTTCTGCAGCTATGGGGCATATATGGTATCATTCTTGGCTGGAAGCAGAGCTTAAACAATGGAAAAAACACACACTTTGTCCAAAAACCTCTCATGTTTAACTGTTTTCCACTTTTTCTTTGGTCATTTTAGCCTTTTTGGCCAGGGTGAAGGGAGTATCTGCCATCAAACAAGAAGACAGCCGCATGTAGCTATGATGATGTTTGCTAGTTCACCTTACATACATTAATGCAATAACGTGGTTAGCCTACTCAGCGTAAATTACACACGAACAACATTAAGCTACTCACGCGGAGAAGAACGGCTGCTGCTGCCATCATCATCCGTCATCATTTCTGCTACACTGGCAGGGCTAGGGGCCAGGACTCTACTCTTCGGGTTTTTGGGGGATGTTGCAAACTCCGGGTCCGATAACAGGCACCACACCCGCAGTAGATGTGCACGGTGTGAGGTCTCGCAGCAAGCTATCAAATACGGCGCATTTCTCGGCTTTTAAAAAAAACACTATGCGTCGCCAGGTGTTTCATCAGATTCGAGTTGTTACCTCCTTTGCACAGTATCACCTTAAAGCACTTGTTGCAGGCTGCAGAGTTTGCATCTTTTGCTGTGAAGTACAGCCAGACTTTTGACCGCTTCGCCTTGGACATTTTTAATCTGTAGCTCTGCTCTAAAAGAACGTACGTACCTGGGCCCGCCTACTATCCTCGGAAACGTAAAATGATTGGCTAGAATCTAAGGTGTATCACAGCTCAGGAAAAAAAAAAAAGCACCGAAATAAAGCACCGAAATGTGCGCTGCTTTTCGGTCTGGTTACTACCGTTTATGACAGAACCGGTGCCATGATGGCACCGGATACCGGTACCCATCCCTAGTCTCGGCTCTTTTTCTGGCAATTTCACAGCCAGTTGATGGTATCAGTTTAAAAAAAAAAAAAAAAAAAAAAAAACTCTTCTGCATTAATTAGCATCAATTCATCAGTCCAAAAAACCCTATGACCTTTTACTTAAGAAGGAAGTGGTTAAGAACAACAAAAAAGTAAGCAGTGCAGTTAAAAATGTATGAGCCTAGCCTCAAGCAGAGTGCTTGTATGTGTGTGTTGAACACTGTGGTGTTAGCATTTAGCAGTCAGAATGAAGAACAGATACAGAAGGAACAACTTAGAATTATATAAACTTAAGTGCTGCAGTCTACTACTGAGAGTCACTGCTCACCTAATGCGGAGTTTTTAATGGTCAAATGCAGACCTTATTATCTCCCCAGAGAACTCACCTCTATCATACTCACTGCCGTGTATATACCCCCCGACGCTAATGCTAGGTTGGCCATGAAAGAACTTTCTGCAGCCATTAACAAACACCAGAATAAATACCCCGAGGCTGCTTTTATTGTTGCTGGAGACTTCAACCACACCAACTTAAAGACAGTCCTCCCCAGATTCCACCAACATGTCTCCTGCCACACCAGAGGAGACAAGACTTTAGACCATGTGTATTCCAACCTGGCTGGAGCCTACAAAGCCACACCCCTCCCCCACATTGGACAATCGGACCATCTCTCCCTGTTCCTCACACCTAGGTATTCACCACTCATCCAACGTGTGAAACCTGCTGTGAGGACAATTAAAGTGTGGCCACAGGGGACAGACGCAGTGCTCCAGGACAGATTTAAAAACACAGACAAACACAATATGTTCACCCACACAGACCTGGACCAGTACGCCTCATCTGTACTGGATTACATCTCCAAAACCACAGACAGTGTCACCACCCAGAAACGGATCACCATGTACCCCAACCAGAAGCCTTGGATGAACCGGGATGTTCGTCTCCTCCTGAAAGCCCGCAAAACCGCCTTTAGGTCAGGAGATGCACACGCCTACAGTACAGCCAGGGCTAATCTAAAGAAGGGCATCAAAAAAGCCAAACACCATTACAAAAAGAAGGTAGAAGAACACTTCTCCAACTCCAACCCCCGATGCATGTGGCAAGGACTCCAGACCATTACAGACTACAGGACCACCAAACCCTCCCCCGCATCCTCTGTCTCCTTCCTCAACGAGCTCAACAACTTTTATGCTCGTTTTGAGCGAGGGAACCCCACAACCACAACCAAAGCAGACGTGACGCCAGACCACCAACCTCTGACTCTCTCCCCCACCGATGTAGGAGCGGTGCTGAGCAGGATCAATGTCCACAACGCTGCAGGTCCTGATGGCATCCCCGGGCGTGTTCTCAGAGCGTGTTCTGGGGAGCTTGCAGAAGTGCTGACAGACACATTCAACCTCTCCTTGGCCCACGCTGTGGTACCGGCCTGCTTCAAATCCACCTTCATCATCCCGATACCCAAAATCTCCAACCCATCAAGCCTCAATGACTACCGCCCAGTAGCACTCACTCCCATCATCACAAAGTGCTTAGAGCAGCTGGTCCTAGCACACTTCAAATCCTGTCTCCCCCCCACCCTGGACCCCCACCAATTCGCATACCGCCAGAACAGGAGTACAGAGGATGCAGTCTCCATCGCACTGCACTCTGTCCTCTCACACCTGGACAACAACAACACCTACGCCAGAATGCTGTTTATAGACTTCAGTTCAGCGTTCAATACAATCCACCCTCACAACTCATCAGGAAACTGACAGACCTGGGCATCAGTTCCCTCATCTGCAAATGGTTACTGGACTTCCTGACCAACCGCCCCCAACATGTCCTGGATAACCACTGTTCATCTACAATCACAATGAACACCGGTGTACCACAAGGCTGTGTGATGAGCCCTTTCCTCTACTCCCTCTTCACCCATGACTGCAGACCTGCCGATGGTTCCAACACCATCATTAAGTTTGCAGATGACACCACGGTGATTGGCCTCATCAGTGACAACGATGAGGCCGCCTACAGGGAGGAGGTGGATCGTCTGGCTGAGTGGTGCGACACAAACAACCTGCTGCTTAACACCGAGAAGACCAAGGAGCTCATCGTGGACTACAGGAGGAATGCTGACCCACATCCACCCATCCACATTAAGGGGACGGCTGTGGAGCGTGTGAGCAGCTTCAAGTTCCTGGGTGTCCACATCTCCGAGGATCTCACCTGGACGACAAACTGCTCCAAGCTGGTCAAGAAGGCTCACCAGCGCCTCTTCTTCTTGAGGACTCTGAGGAAGAACCACCTGTCCTCAGACATCCTGGTGAACTTCTATCGTTGCACCATCGAGAGCATCCTGACCAACTGTATAACAGTCTGGTACGGGAACTGCTCTGCCTCGGAACGGAAGGCGTTGCAGAGGGTCGTGAAAACTGCCCAGCGCATCGCCGGAGCGCCACTTCCTGCCATAAAGGAAATCTACAGGAAGCGGTGTCTGAAAAGGGCTGGGAAAATCATCAGAGACCCCAGTCACCCATCACATGGACTCTTCACCCTCCTGCCCTCTGGGAGGCGCTACAGGAGCCTCCGGACTAAGACCACCAGGTACCGGAACAGCTTCTTCCCCACAGCTGTCAGACTCCTCAACTCTGCCTCCTGATATCTGACCCACGTTAACACATGGACTGAACATACACACACCCACAATGGACAACTGTACCCTCAAACACACAATAATAACATGGACTGAACCACCACTCACAACCACCAGCACTTTATATAGCCTCTGTAGAAATTATCCACATATCTCACTTATCTTAACTGCACTACTGTATAGCTCTGTAAATAATCATTCTGTACATACGATAATTTTTAACCCTACAACTGTTTACAACTTGCATAGTTCCCATTTCTGTATAACTGTATATCTCAGATTTCTGTAAAGTTATTTATTTCATATTCTGTATAGTTTTTCATATTTATATCCTGTTCATATCCTGTACATAGCTTGTACTCACTACAGCCTGTACATACCTATAGTTATAGAATATTCACAACATACTTCATACCATGTACATTATAACATAATAGACCCATTTCTGTAATATACTTACATATCTATATTATTGCTAATATATATTGTAATATATCTATATCACTAAAGCACTTCTGGATGGATGCAAACTGCATTTCGTTGCCCTGTACCTGTGCATGTGCAATGACAATAAAATTGAATTCTATTCTAATTCTATTCTACTTTGAGTTTTATTTGATTTCTTGAGGACTATGAAATGCCTTAAGCTGCTGTTGCTCTTGTGTGTGTCATGAAGTTATTTGGCAGTAGTTCTCTACTAATCGCGTGCATGTATATGAGAGGAAGAGGTGTTTCTGTCTGCCCGATAACACTAAAAGTCCCATCAGCTGAATTTCAGCAAGTCAAGAGCCCCAAATGAGGAGGAAAATGTTTTGGGGTTTTTTTGTGGTTTTTTTTAAATACAGCCAAGGAGGAAAGATACATTATGGACCCCCGCAAGGGACATGGGAGGGGAAAAAAAAAAATTAAAAAAAAAAAAAATTCCGATGAACTTTTGCGAAATCTCGCAAAACTAACACGGGATCTCGCAAAAGTTGAATTCCAACAATGGCGGCAGCTACTTAGTTGTAATACTACTGTTTCTGAGTCACAAAAACGTAAGATATTTTGAGCCGTGAATGTAGTTGTGTAAACGTCAAATATGTGCTCGGTTTACAAGACATCACATATTTGCAAAAGTGCTCCGACATTTTCGGAGATCTGACACCCACCATCTCGAAGCTAACGGGAGGTCGAGCCCTACTACAGCCGGGAGGAACACCGCTCTACCGGCACATCGTGCCTTGACCTCCCGGTCGGCTTCGAGCTGGCGGCCTCCAATGTGGCTAAAACTTTTGCGAGATCTCGCAAGAGTTTTGCGAGATCCCGAGTTTGTTTTGCGAGATCTCGCAAAAGTCAGTCTTAATTTTTTTTTCTCCCATGTCCCTTGCGGGGCTCCATAAGAAATGAATTAGTAGGACAAGACAAATAGGAGGGGAAGAAAAAAAAAAAAGAGGAGAGGAGAGGGAGAGGAAAGACCAGATGATGTAACAAGAGAGCTAATAGGGCAGGTGAGGAAAAGGCGAGGGAAAGGAAGAGAAATTTAAAAAAAAAAAAAAAAAGATAGAAAAAAGTGGGACAGAGCATAGGTTGTCTGAATGAAGAGGGAACAGGGGATTCACAGGAGAGAGAGAAAAAACAAAAACAAAATTAGCACAGGAAAGAAAAGTTCAAGAGTAGAAAGAGAGCCACAAAACTGAAATTGACAAAGAAGTGTACAAAAGAAACAAGTGAAAGAAAAGATGAGGGATGTGAAGGACAGAAAATGACAAAACCAGAATTACACTGAACAAAAATATAAACGCAACACTTTTGTTTTTGCTCCCATTCCCCATGGGATGGACGTAGAGACCTAAAATTCATTCCAGATACACAATATAACCATCCCTCCCAAACAGTGGTCACAAATCAGTCCAAATGTGTGGTAGTGGACACATCTGCTATATTGAGATAATCCATCCCACCTCACAGGTGTGCCACATCAGGATGCTGATCTGACATCATGAGTAGTGCACAGGTGTACCTCAGACTGCCCACAACAAAAGGCCACCCTGGAATGTGCAGTTTTTTGCGCTATTGGGGGTCTGGGGACCCAGAACCGGTCAGTATCTGGTGTGACCACCATTTGCCTCATGCAGTGCAACACATCGTCGCATGGAGTCTATCAGATTGTCAATTGTGGCCTGTGGAATGTTGGTCCACTCCACTTCAATGGCTGTGCGAGGTTGTTGGATATTCGTGGGAACTGCTACACGCTGTCGTATACGCCGGTCAAGCACATCCCGAACATGCTCAATGGGTGACATGTCCGGTGAGTATGCTGGCCATGCAAGAACTGGGACATTCTCAGCTGCCATCTGCCCTGAACAATGTGAACCATGATTCATCCGTGAAGCGCACACCTCTCCAACGTGCCAGATGCCATCGAATGTGAGCATTTGCCCACACAAGTCTGTTACGGCGACGAGCTGGAGTCAGGTCAAGACCCCAATGAGGACGACGGGCATGCAGTTGAGCGTCCCTGAGACGGTTTCTGACAGTTTGTGCAGAAATTGTTTGGTTGTGCAAACCAATTGTTCCAGCAGCTGTCTGGGTGGCTGGTCTCAGACGATCTTGGAGGTGAACCTGCTGGATGTGGAGGTCCTGGGCTGGTGTGGTTACACGAGGTCTGCGGTTGTGAGGCCGGTTGGATGTGCTGCCACATTCTCTGAAACGCCTGTGGAGACGGCTTATGGTTGAGAAATGAACATTCAATGCACGGGCGACAGATCTGGTTGACATTCCTGCTGTCAGCATGCCAATTGCACGCTCCCTCATTGCTTGTGGCATCTGTGGCATTTTGCTGTGAGACAAAACTGCACATTCCAGGGTGGCCTTTTGTTGTGGGCAGTCTGAGGTACACCTGTGCACTACTCATGATGTCAGAAGAGCATCCTGATGTGGCACACCTGTGAGGTGGGATGGATTATCTCAATATAACAGATGTGCCCACTACCACACATTTGGACTGATTTGTGACCACTGTTTGGGAGGGATGGTTATATTGTGTATCTGGAATGAATTTTAGGTCTCTACGTCCATCCCATGGGGAATGGGAGCAAAAACAAAAGTGTTGCGTTTATATTTTTGTTCAGTGTATATATTGTATGTACGTATTTTTCGGACTATAACCTTACACTAAAATCCTTTCATTTTCTCAAAAATCGACAGTGTGCCTTATGTATGAATTCTGGTTGTGCTTACTGATCGCGAACCGCTTTTATGTGGTACACAGCGCTCTGTGTCAATCTGTCAAAAATGCTTTAGTATGACTTTGGTAAGCTACGAAGCCGCACCGCTTGATGGATTGTTGGAGCATTACGGCTACCGTAGTCTGGAGCCTCGCGGATTTCAAACTCCAGGCTGTCAATCACGCAATAAAACTTGGGAACAGAGCAGCTGCAAAATCTGTCTTTGTTATTATGCTCAGCGTCTTTTAATTTACATTTTGACTCCACAATTGTGAGCGTTTTGTTATGAACAAAAACAACATTGTTTTATTTTATTTATGGAGAATTATTATATAATAAATGCTGATAATTTATTTCTGAGTAATTTTTTCATGTACAAAAGTCCCAAGATTTGGGACACAGCTTTGACTAAGAACTTTCTTTTTGTTCTTACTTTATGGCTTTAAAAAAAACAACAAACCCCCCCCCACAAGATATATCGTATATCGCCATCCAGCTAAAGAATATCGAGATTTTAGGCCATATCGCCCAGCCCTACTAGAGTCTGATATTAGAATGAAACTAGTTCAAGGTGGCTCAAAAGCCAATAAAGGCCTGATCCATGTTTACACAGACCTTTTAAATTTAAATTCATGAACTATGCTAGACTAGGTTTTCAGGACTCACCTTTCAAAATAATCCTCATTTGCTTTACACTGGGTCTTGGTTCACCCCCAGTCCAAAATATTCCATTTTAGCTACTTTTCTATTAAGTTCATCCACCCATTCTGATTGGCTGCCCCACGCAAGCAGAAGTTTTGAACGGCAGGTGGGTGGGGCTACTGTGTGCCTCAGATAAAAGGAGTAAAAGCACAAATATACTTTGATATTCACAAAAGGTGATCCGTCCATACTAGAGAATGAATAAACTCCTACTAGAATCCACTCCATATGACCTCAGCAAAAAATATAATGCATTCCTCCTCCAAACATTCCACAGAGGAGAATAATCTTACTGCATTTCTCAGATTTCTGTATGTGAATCTTAGTTCACGTAACAGTGGACACTGAGTATTTAATGAATGTATGACAATGAAGGTAGGAGTGGAAAACACATTAGAGAAAGTGACTTTGTTAATGTGGAACATTAATGAATAGGAAGAGGAACAGGAGCATTAGCTGCTACACGCAGCCATTTGTTTGGAGCTGGACATCCTAAGTCAGCCTTTGTAAACGCTATCCGACTAGTCAGAAGAACACAGGAAAATAAATAAATAATTTGGAAGCACTAATTATGGCTAATAAAAACCATAAATCCTTCCCAAAGATACAACATGGAAAAAACAGAGGGCCGAAACCTCTTCTTCATCCTATGAGTGAGCCAGAGAGAGCACAGTAGGAGAGATGGCAGCAACAGATGTAGCATCGTGATCAGTAACTCTTTGCACTTGGAAGCAACTCCACTCCACTCCTCTCCTCCTCCTCCTCTTCCTCCTCCTCATTTTCTCTCCTTTCTTCACCTTTTCTCTCCTTCCTCTCCTTCTGCCTCCGTCACCAGGCAACTAGCCTTTTCTCCCTCCCTCAGTTTTTCTCGCTCATCGTTTTCACTCCCCATGCTGTGGAGTAATGCTCCACACAGTCTACGTACGATATACACTCAGAGCAGGTTGTTGGTTTGTGCTCATTAAGATTCCACAAAACAAAAAAGGACATCGAGGACCTCTTTTATGCCATCATTTTATTTATTTCTGTAAAAGACCAGTAATTTCCCTTTTCAGACGCAGCATGCAGTCCAAGGGGTGTAGCTCATTGTCATCTGTTCATTAGTAGATCACTATATTTTGAGGAAAAAAAGTAAACAAAGGAAAGAGATCAAGTGACTTTTCCACCAGTAAATATAGTGGATTCTTTGTGCAGCCCCTCATTCTCCATCTGAAACAAGCCATTTTAGCTTTTCTCCAATTAAACCAATTGAACTTTGTAAACAGTCAGGAGATCAGGGTGGACAATTCATTTTGCCCCCCGAGGGGCTCAGAGAAACTGGTACCGTTGTGGAAGGCTGCACCAACACACTTTTAAAGAGATCAAAATGGTCCTCAGCAGAATTGGGTGGTTGTAGCTCAGGAGGTAGAGCGGATCATCTACTAACCTGAGGGCTGTTAGTTTAATCCCTGGCTGCTCCAGTCTGCATGTCAAATATCACTGGGGAAGATACTAACCCCAAGCTCTTCTCTGATGCATCAAATGTGAATGTTAAATAGAAAACTTTTTTTTTTCTCAGTTTTTTTATGAATAAGTAAATGCAATCTAAGCGCAATATAAGGACCAGTCCATTTATGATTGGGGCCTCAACATCAGTCCCACTTTCTCATATGGCCCCTTTGCAAAATTAATTGTTCACCCCCATTAGAGGGGTGAACAATTAAGCATAATATTTTCCTACAGTTTATTTTTCATTCTAGCTTTGGAGACCCTTTTCACAAAAGATATTTTGACAACAGAGTATAAAATAATGAAATAAACTTTAGAATTTATGGTTGCTGACTACCTGTCCCCACAGTGTAGTCAACCTACGGAGAAGACTTTGCCCTTTATTTCTCTGGCTCCTAGGATCCCGCCATGGCTTACCTGGGACACCTGCAGAGAAAAGAGGCCTATTGCTGCTGCAGTTTGTTGCAAATTGGTGATACGACGTAAATTAGTGAAAAATCCAAGAAAATTATCATGTTTCATGAACCTTTCTGACATTTTTCTGTCAATTTTTTTTTTTAAATGTTTGCTACCATGACAATAATATATGTAGGTAACCAGTCAAAAGTAATTTGACTGGATATTGAGAGGTTGTTTAATTTTTCCTACTGTCTCGTAACAAATTCATGCGTCACCCTCTTCATTTCTTCTACCTCATCTCTCTCCTTCTTCTGCCCCGATTCGTTTCATCGCCTTTTTTGTCTTTGAACCACATTCACACTGAGCCCCCCCCCAAAGTCTCTGTGGTTTCACAGCCTCCAAACAAACACTGTTTTCTCTTGAAGTCGTCCCTACTATGAGCTGTGGAGAGCCTTCAAACACATCAAGCAAACTCATGTCTGAATAACAGGGAGTAATACATTTTTTTAAAGAACTTACAACAGCTCTTACAACTTTGAAAAGGATAAGAAATCAGCTATGCTTGATCTCAAATAACCTTTACTCGAAAGTTCTTCTTCATAGTCAGGCTTTTACTGTCATGGTCCTGGGCCATGTTGGCCCAGTATTCTTAGTTTTCGTGTGTTTTGTATTTTGTTCTTTATTTATGCCATGGTTCCTAGGTTCTGTTAAGATGTTCCTTATTTGATTACCCTCTGTGTATCTGTGAGCCCTCGTTTCCCCTCCTTGTGTTTTATTCCATGTTTTCCCCAGCCCGTTATGTCTGTGCTCTTCCCGTGCTCTCTCTCCTCCTGTCTGAACCTCTGTGTACTTCCTGTTTTACTTTGACAGTCTCCCGTCAGTGTTGCGTTTACTCCTGCCGTGTCTTGTTATGATTATCAGTGTCACCTGAGTTCCCCGTGTGCTCCCACTTCCCTCATTAACCCTCTGTGTATTTATTAGTGATGTGCGATACCACTGATTTCCTTTCCGATACCAAGTAAAATTCAGGGTGGTATCGACGATACTGATCAGATACCGATACTTTGTACAAAAACATGTTTCAGTTATTGTATCTCAAATTATAGGGTCATAATGATTACAGGACATCGGATTACTTGTTCTTATCGCTTAATAATACACAGTTATATAGAAATAAAAAAAAACTGAAGTTGTGCACTATTTGAACACGTTGCCTGCCTGCAGCACTAAAGGACTCCGTGAGAGACGTCTGTCTCGCCCTTGCAGCACCTGTCCCTGTCCACTCCTCTTCAGTTCGCCTCAACATAAGCTCGTCATATTCTGTGATATGATTTACTCTGAAGTGCTTGATGAGGTTAGTAGTGTTGCCACAACACCTCCCTTTCTTGCCACATGTATTGCAAACTACGTCTCAACCGTTTGTGGAACTAAAATACGTCTGCACATGACTCCATTTATACTCAGCCATTGTTGTGAGTGTGCACAACAAGGGGCTGGACACATTTATACAAACGTACGTCACACATGACTATGACAGGCGGAAGACTAAGTTCCTTCCAATGTAGACAATCCAAATGATATAGTTTATTTGCACTCTGTTCCTGTTAACCTACAAATTTACCCTAAATTACTAAAATATCGATATTTTAATATGAGTATCGATTCTAGAACATAAATGACGTATCGGAGGAATCGATATTTCAGTATCGATCCGCACATCACTAGTATTTATGTCTCCAGTTTAGTTTGTATGGTTTTTCTGTCCAGCAATAAAGCTATATTTTGAGTTCAATCCTGCCTCCGTGAGCTTGCGTTTGGGTCCTCATCCTGCCTGCACACAGCCGCAACCATGACATTTACTTAGAATGGAGTCAACTAAATGTCTCATGCAATCTTTTACAAGTAGCTTCTCATTTTATTTCACTGTAAGGCAGGACGCAGCAAGAATTTTACAAGTACTGCAGTAACCTGAAAGTACATAGTGACATAACTTACAAGTAGTTGAGCGGTAGGGGAGGGTATTGATTATCGATTTATTGATTAAAATCGATTCTAGCTTGGATAATGTGATATCGATTCATTAAAATCCTGAATCGATTTTTTAAACATAAATTTATTTTCCCCGAAAAGCCAGAATCTCAGGTTAAACCTCACAAAATTTCAACAACCACCAAACAGCTAAAACAGTAAATGAGAGCAGGTACACGGATTCTGCACAAAGACGTAAACACAAAGTGCGGACCCGCCGACGGATCAGAATCAGTGAGATGTCGCCTTTCTCACCCGATGGCACGGACACGGTCGAGGCTGAAAGCCGACAGCTCCCCGACTCTGTTTCGTCGGGTCCGCGCTTTGTGTTTACGTCCTTTTTGCACTGATTCTAAAGCTGCAGGTTTTATTTATCTCCAACCAAAATTCACTGAACCAGCAGCAAAAGAAGCAGCAAACTACGCTTCACATTTGATATCATCATCATCATCATCATGAATTCCCTCTTACTTTTCCTGTTTTGCTTCCACCACGATAAATAAAAAACAAACAAAAAAAAAAAACCAAGAAAAAAAAAAAAAAACCCACACACTTCATTCACAGCTCTCTCGCTCTCTCTCTGTGTATACTTCAAGAACAGTTTCCCGTCTAAAAATCAGTTCTCTGCATTATTCGCTTGCTTGTTACGCACAAGTCTACCGTTGTTTACAGCGCTGTCGGCAGCTGCTTTTTTTCCCTTTTACTTACTTCCGAAAAGAAAGCCTCATTTCTGCAGTTCAATACTGAACAAATGTAAACTTTAAATTATGTAAAACTGCAAAACACTTAGCTGTGTCTCTAATCAAACCTCTAACTTTGCTCTGCTTCATGTCAGCAGCATCAGGTGCTGTTCATATGTTGATTAATGGTTTTCTTTCGTTTTTGATCTACTACAGAATATTTGTACAAAATCCCAGGCCAGGAAAATCACCTTCATGTTTTTCTGTGCTTTATCCTCAGTTACTTTGACACAAAGGCATCTGCTGTAATGCTTACACCTTTGATAAAGTCTCACAAGTGTCAGCTTTCTTTTTATAGATATAAAAATATGGAAATGTACTGATGCATGATCTGAATTATAATTTTTCTGACTGTCTGAGGCAAAAATTCCCCGAATCAAATCGTGGATCGAATCAATTCGGGACCTTGTGAATCTGAATCGAATCGATTCTAGAGATCAGTTGAGGGGCTATTCCTGACACAAGTAGAGCCAAAGTGACATCAGTCAGACAATCCTTTAGGCCGATGCTGGCCTATCACAGTTATATACACCAATTAGGTGCAACATTATGACCACTGACAGGTGAAGTGAATAACACAATTTATCTCTTTATCATGGCACCTGTGCATGGTTTGGATGTTGTAGGGAGCAAGTGAACATTTTGTCGTTGATGTGCTAAGAGCAGGACAAAAGGAAAGATTAAGGATTTTAAGTTTGACAAAGTGGCTAGACGACTGCAGCTCTTGTAGGATGTTCCCAGTCTACAATGGTCAGTATCAATCAACAAGGAGGGAATAGCAGTGAACCAGTGACAGGATCATGTGCGACCAAAGTTCACTGATGTTTGCACAAAGTGAGGCCTGGCCTGTGTGGTCCAGTCTACTGTAGCTCATAGAAATATGTCAGATTACACAGTTTATCGTCATTTGTTGTGCATGGGGCTGCATAGCCTCAGACCAGTCAGGCTGTCCATGTCGACCCCTGCGTGCCATTGAAAATGCCAACAACGGTTTAATGACCATCAGACTGGACCACGGAACACAGGAAGTGGGTAGTTTGTTCTGATGAATCATGTTTTCTTTTACATCACCATGGATGGACAGGTGTGTGTGCATTACTTACCTGGGGAACACCTGGCACTATGGGAGGCAGTGTGATCCTTTGAATAACATACTGCTGCGAACACTTGCCATCCATGTGGATGTTACTTTAACATGTACTACCTGACTGCATGTACTACATGGTCTGCAACACCCTTTCATGAAAACCGTATTCTCAGATAGATGTAGCCTCTTTACAATACAACTTTATTTATAGAGCACATTTAAAGACCGACAGTATACCAAAGTGCTTCACATAAAAGACAGAAAATAAGACATAAATATTATAGGACCCTAACAAAGTACCAAGTATGCTAACAGGTCAGTGTCACTAATACACAGGAATAGCATAAAATGCATAGCAAGTAAAACATATCAAAAGCAAAAAAAACAAAAGATATGTATGAAAGGTAAAATAGAGTAAGTTTAGGGATCATATACAGGCATTAATGAGAAGGCAAGGTTAAATAAATAGGTTGTTAACTGAGATTTAAATGATTGGAACGAATCAGACGTGGATAGAAATAGGAAGGTTATTCCATAAATCTGGTGCAGCCAAGGCAAACGCACGGTCACCTCTACAGGGAGTGCAGAATTATTAGGCAAGTTGTATTTTTGAGGAATAATTTTATTATTGAACAACAACAACCATGTTCTCAATGAACCCAAGAAACTCATTAATATCTAAGCTGAATGTTTTTGGAAGTAGTTTTTAAGTTTGTTTTTAGTTTTAACTATTTTAGGGGGATATCTGTGTGTGCAGGTGACTATTACTGTGCATAATTATTAGGCAACTTAACAAAAAACAAATATATACCCATTTCAATTATTTATTTTTACCAGTGAAACCAATATAACATCTCCACAGTCACAAATATACATTTCTGACATTCAAAAACAAAAAAACAAATCAGCGACCAATATACAGTGGGGCAAAAAAGTATTTAGTCAGCCACCGATTGTGCAAGTTCCCTCACTTAAAATGATGACAGAGGTCAGTAATTTGCACCAGAGGTACACTTCAACTGTGAGAGACAGAATGTGAAAAAAAAAAAAATCCATGAATTCACATGGTAGGATTTGTAAAGAATTTATTCGTAAATCAGGGTGGAAAATAAGTATTTGGTCACCTCAAACAAGGAAAATCTCTGTCTCTCACAGACCTGTAACGTCTTCTGTAAGAAGCTTTTCTGTCCCCCACTCGTTACCTGTATGAATGGCACCTGTTTGAACTCATCATCTGTATAAAAGACACCTGTCCACAGCCTCAAACAGTCAGACTCCAAACGCCGCCATGGCCAAGACCAAAGAGCTTTCGAAGGACACCAGGAAAAGTATTGTAGACCTGCACCAGACTGGGAAGAGTGAATCTACAATAGGCAAGCAGCTTGGTGTGAAAAAATCAACTGTGGGAGCAATCATCAGAAAATGGAAGACATACAAGACCACTGATAATCTCCCTCCATCTGGGGCTCCACGCAAGATCTCATCCCGTGGGGTCAAAATGATCATGAGAACGGTGAGCAAAGATCCCAGAACCACACGGGGGGACCTGGTGAATGACCTGCAGAGAGCTGGGACCAAAGTAACAAAGGTCACCATCAGTAACACACTACAACGGCAGGGAATCAAATCCCGCAGTGCCAGACGTGTTCCGCTGCTGAAGCCAGTGCATGTCCAGGCCCGTCTGAAGTTTGCCAGAGAGCACATGGATGATACAGCAGAGGATTGGGAGAATGTCATGTGGTCAGATGGAACCAAAGTAGAACTTTTTGGTATAAACTCAACTCGTCGTGTTTGGAGGAAGAAGAATACTGAGTTGCATCCCAAGAACACCATACCTACTGTGAAGCATGGGGGTGGAAACATCATGCTATGGGGCTGTTTTTCTGCCAAGGGGACAGGACGACTGATCCTACCATGTGGATTCATGGATTTTTTTTTCCCCACATTGTGTCTCTCACAGTTGAAGTGTACCTCTGGTGCAAATTACTGACCTCTGTCATCATTTTAGGTGGGGGAACTTGCACAATCGGTGGCTGACTAAATACTTTTTTGCCCCACTGTAGCCACCTTTCTTTGCAAGGACACTCAAAAGCCTGCCATCCATGGATTCTGTCAGTGTTTTGATCTGTTCACCATCAACATTGCGTGCAGCAGCAACCACAGCCTCCCAGACACTGTTCAGAGAGGTGGACTGTTTTCCCTCCTTGTAAATCTCACATTTGATGATGGACCACAGGTTCTCAATGGGGTTCAGATCAGGTGAACAAGGTGGCCATGTCATTAGTTTTTCTTCTTTCATACCCTTTCTTGCCAGCCACGCTGTGGAGTACTTGGACGCGTGTGATGGAGCATTGTCCTGCATGAAAATCATGTTTTTCTTGAAGGATGCAGACTTCTTCCTGTACCACTGCTTGAAGAAGGTGTCTTCCAGAAACTGGCAGTAGGACTGGGAGTTGACTTGACTCCATCCTCAACCCGAAAAGGCCCCACAAGCTCATCTTTGATGATACCAGCCCAAACCAGTACTCCACTTCCACCTTGCTGGCGTCTGAGTCGGACTGGAGCTCTCTGCCCTTTACCAATCCAGCCACGGGCCCATCCATCTGGCCCATCAAGACTCACTCTCATTTCATCAGTCCATAAAACCTTAGAAAAACCAGTCTTGAGATATTTCTTGGCCCAGTCTTGACGTTTCAGCTTGTGTGTCTTGTTCAGTGGTGGTCGTCTTTCAGCCTTTCTTACCTTGGCCATGTCTCTGAGTATTGCACACCTTGTGCTTTTGGGCACTCCAGTGATGTTGCAGCTCTGAAATATGGCCAAACTGGTGGCAAGTGGCATCTTGGCAGCTGCACGCTTGACTTTTCTTAGTTCATGGGCAGTTATTTGGCGCCTTGGTTTTTCCACACGCTTCTTGCGACCCCGTTGACTATTTTGAATGAAACGCTTGATTGTTCGATGATCACGCTTCAGAAGCTTTGCAATTTTGAGACTGCTGCATCCCTCTGCAAGATATCTCACTACTTTTGACTTTTCTGAGCCTGTCAAGTCCTTCTTTTGACCCATTTTGCCAAAGGAAAGGAAGTTGCCTAATAATTATGCACACCTGATATAGGGTGTTGATGTCATTAGACCACACCCCTTCTCATTACAGAGATGCACATCACCTAATATGCTTCATTGGTAGTAGGCTTTCAAGCCTATACAGCTTGGAGTAAGACAACATGCATGAAGAGGATGATGTGGACAAAATACTCATTTGCCTAATAATTCTGCACTCCCTGTAGACTTCAGCCGAGATCTTGGCTGAACCAGGAGTAACTGAGTAGATGATTTTAGTGCTCTAGCGGGAATGTATGGACTAAGGAGTTCAATAAAAGGTAGCTTGTGGCTGTGTTGTTGATCATTTTAAAAGTAAGCAGCAGTATTTTAAACTGGATGCGGTATTTAATGGGTAGCCAGTGCAGGTCAGTTAGAACAGGGGTAATAGAGGCAAACCTCCCCGTGCTGCCGCGTTTTGAACAGTTTGCAGTTTATTAAGAAGGGGCAGAATGAAGACCGAAATAAAGGGAGTTGCAGTAGTCCAGCCTAAAGGTCACAAAGGCGTGAACAAGCTTTTCCAGGTCCTTATGCAGAACATAATGCCTAGCCTTAGAAATGAGACGTAGTTGGTAGAAACTAGATCTAACTACAGCGGACACTTGTTTATCAAATTTAAATGAGCTGTCCAGCAACACGCCCAAATTGCTAACAGTGTCAGAGAGGGAGCTGGCAAGGGAACCAAAGGCATCACGAAGTTGACCGCGAGGAATATTACTATCAAATACCACGATTTCAGTTTTCTTATCATTTAAGATAAGAGTCTCCTAAGAGCCATTCTTTGACCTCACACATGCACTCTCGAAAGCAGTGCAGAGACAGAGGAGGATCATCAGCTAGTTCAAAGTAGATCTGTATATCGTCAGCATAACAGTGAAAAGCGATATTGTATTTCTCAAAGATTGCACCTAGAGGGAGAAAATATACAGCGAGACGAGAATAGGGCCCAGCACAGATCCTTGAGGCACGCCACAGCAGACAGGTGCAGCGGAGGAGGAACAGGTGCCCAGGTTGACCGAGAAGGACCTATTGGAGAGGTATGATTTAAACCAATCAAGGCGACACCTCTAATGCCTACAGTATGCTCAAGCCTCACTAATAAGATGTTGTGATCCACCATGTCAAAAGCAGAGGATAAACTTGAGGGGGTAGGGACAAATAAGTAAATACTTCAGCCTACTCCTTTTCAAACAAATAATGGAATGATATTTTGTAATGATTGTGAAGGCACATGTTTGAAATGTTTGAAATAAAAATGAACTGAACTAAATCCAATAGAACTAGGACCGCAGAGCGTCCAGTATCAGCAATTAGAAGAAGATCATTAAGGACCCTAAGCAACGCTGTTTCAGTGCTGTGACGTGGTTTAAAGGCAGACTGGAATTTATCAATAATGTAATTCACATCCAAATAAGCCTGGAGTTGTAAAAGAACCATCCTCTCAAGAATTGTATACAGGAACGGGAGCTTAGAGGTCGGTCTGGATAATGCGCCCTCCATCAAAACAATAATGATTCAGAGATGGTTTTAGGAGCACAACAATGAGTTTGAGGTGTTGTCCTGGCCTCCAAGTTCTCCAGATCTCTGTCCAATCAAGCATTTGTGGGATGTGCTGGACAAACAAGTTTGCTCCATGGAGGCATCACTTTGCATCTTATAGAGCTTAAAGGATCTGTTGCTAACATCTTGGTGCCAGATATCACAGCACACTGCCAGGGTTCTAGTGGAGTCAACAGGTCAGAGGCATGGACTTTTTGGTAGCAAAAGGGGAACCAACATAATGTTAGACACGGGGCAGTTATTGTGTTATTCTGAAATGTTACCCTTTTGTTTGAGACAGCTGTCATTGCCACTTCAAAATCAACTAAAATTAACTAATGTAACTAATGTTATACCTTGTAGTGATGTTAGCAAGCTACTCATTACCCATCCTAATATTTCAATCCGCATCCTCTCAAGAAAAGATAATGTTAATAATTTAAATAAACTGTCTGCCACCATTATGGTAGTGATTGAAAACAACTTTAATAACTTTCAAACCTTAACGAAAAAGGAGCTTATGTATGGTAACGTGACATCCCCAATTGCAAGATGTTGACCAAGCATCTACCCACTCCAAAGGAAAAGATCTCCTACCCTCCTCTGTCCTTCAACCATTCAGCGTTCCTGTGTCTGCACAGTATTAGGCAAGTGGTTTAATCTTATAGTTTATTGGTATATATAATTTATATCAGCTGAAACATTGCCCCGAATAGTGACTATTCGAAAAAGAAAGAAAACAAAAAACAAAAACAAACTTCAATTCTTAGCCATTCTCACTCCAAATACAAACATCCCATTGTTCTTGCTGACAGAAAACAAATTCTAGTGGGAAAATACTCAATCTTGGCACAAATATACTATCAAACTGGCTTCTGTCTTTGCAGAGGTGCAAAGTAATGTTTGGCAATTTGCAGGTCGTAGTAGCGCCCCAATTTTAACCGCAAAGTGATGAAGTAGGAGGTGAAACAGAACTACTCAAGTTGAAATGAAGAACGCGACATGCCGCCTGACAGCAGGAATGCTACATCAGGCTCCAGATTCATTAAATTATTGATAAGAACCAATTGCTGTGGCAGGATATTGCTGTATTTGCATACAACCTCAATTTTTCTTAGATTATGATTAATATATTGTTGTTTACACTTAGAGTGAAATAATTATTATTGCAGAAGGCTAAGTGAAGTGTGCTGTTCATATTTAACTACATATCTACTATTTATTATGGCTAAGACTCCGTGATATGACTGAATCATTACCATGACCTTAAAGACAATTTTCTGATATATAGCACCATGAAAGAAACACAGTAAGCAATTATGCTTCACAGATTTATTTCTTGCAAGCTTGCAGGGAGGTCATTTGATTCATAACCACAGCAGCTTGCACTTAAGCTTGGGAGAATACAAACTTGCAGTAAGCACAGATGTCCAAGCAAGCAAGCAAGCACGCACGCACGCACGCACGCACGCACGCACGCACGCACGCACACAGAGTGATATTTCTGTGAATACCCTACATCCACTGCTGCGGGTTACATTCATTATTAATAGGCTTCAATTAGTTTGTAATCTGCTTCTTCCTTTTACAGCAAAGATTCAGGCTGCTTAGCTGTCAAATACAGACTCTGAAAACATTGAAGAATAAATAAAATTAAGCATAAAACATTTAAAACATTGTGATGTATCAGAATGTGAATATCATGTCTGCCAAAGGTTCACAAAAAACAAAGTGATGTTTTGTTTTTGTTCTTATTCTAAACCAAGAGCAATTTTCCAGCTAGAACCAGCACCACATTGCACTGATCCATCAGGATGACTTGCTTCCCAGCTTATCAGTTCCTTTCATCAATTCTGGTATGTTTTTCAAACAAGTTGCCATCACAAAAATAACAATGTCAGACTCAAAGCAAGTTTTTTTGCACACCCGAGTTACCTACATGCTTTTTTCCTACTCCATTTATGAACTTCGTTCTGATTCAAAGATGGTTGGCTTGAGGCTGAAAATCTGTGTAGACCTACTTTTTTCTACATTTAAAGCTGAATAGGAATCACTAGTGAAACTGATAAAGAAAGAAACCTAAAGAGAATTGATACTAGCACTGGTATGGGAAAAAAAAAAGTCCTGTTTAAGGTAGCCTTAAATTAAAATGTATATTAATTATCTTAGTTTATTAGCCAGTAGGTTAGCCAAACATCCAAATTTCGCTTTTGTGGATAGTTGAATCAAACTATATTTATGTGCATGCTTCATGTCAAGGGGTTTGTCTTTCAGCATTGATGTTATCTCTTATCACAGGAAACTAAAGCTGAGCTGCTGTTCAAACAGCACATCCACCGACAAAAGGTGCAAACAGAATTAAGCATTAATGTGACGTAGGCCACACTGGGACATGAATTATGGTTAATAACATTCACATAAAATAACAAACTAACCATTTTGAGACTTTTTTTTTTTTGATAAAACATGTTAGCCTAACAGCAGGTTACAAATAAACATATTAGCCAACTTAGTGGTTTCTTTGGATGATTCGCTTTGATGCAACTGTCTTCTGATTGGATGCCACTCGCAACAAAACATCACAATCTAAGGAATGTGTGGCTTTTGTGTTCATGGCCTGAGCCGTGATGGACATTTAACGTTGTACAAATGTTGTTGTCACTTATGAGGACTAAAAATTCAGATTTCATAAAACAGAATCTTCAGCAGGCCATATTTACAGTCTCTTCTATAGCAAATTATTTTCTGGAAAAATGTCTCATAAATTCCAGCAAGTGTTTAAGACATTAACAAGTAGGCTGTAATAGGCAAGGTGACAGTGTGAAAGGTGAAGATTTAACTAGCACCTTGTTCAGTTGTTTTTGTTTTGTTTTTTAAACTACATCATTTATTCTGGTGCCAGTATGCATAAGCAAAAACAATAGGTAGCAATGAATTTAATTTCTTCTTCATAAGCTTGGTTTGTTGACTAATGAGAAGGAAAATCGGCTCCAGTTAAAATTTCAAGGCAATTCTTGGACGATTTAGATTCTACACTCATTTTTAATCATCTTCTGGCTCAATTTAGCTGTGTCATTAAAGAAAGATAAATCCAAATTTTCAGAAGTGTCCTACTGAAGTGCCAAAACTGACATCTTTTCCTCCCACATAGTCACAAGGGGGGAAAGACAGAGGGAGAGAGAGAAGAAAAAAAAAAAAGAAAAAAAAAGATGGCACCCAATCACAAAATGTCAAAGCAGCAGAGTTTAATAAAGAACCACTCTGCAGGCCTGACTTCTGCCTGTCAAAGTGGAGAGAGCAGGGAGGCAATATATTAAAAAAAAAAAAAAAAGTGCAGAAAAATCAAAATGTCAAGGTTTCCCCCAAAACAAGAGGACATTAAAAATGCTTTCTAGGCCTTCTGCTTCCAGGTGCCCACATCGCTGAGTCAAAGTCTGATTGGTGCAAAGACTAAAGGGGAAAAAAAAAAAAAAAAAAAAAAATCCCTACCTGCCAAGCATGCTATAGGAAGAAAAAGGAAAAAAAAAGAAAAAAAAGAAGCCCTTGTTTGACAGACAGGCGTGTATAGGAAGAAGAACAGAAAAGAGAAAGGCAGAGGAGGGTTGTCAGAGGATAATTTAGCCTCAGACTTTCAAGCAGCAAATCAACACAGTCTATCACATGAAAGACATAAAGAAGCAAAGAAAGAACAAATGAAAGAGACAAAGAAAAGTGGAGATTGTGTTTAGTCCCACGAGCATCCTTGGCAGTGCCACATTTCTCCTTTCTTTATGGTTTATTAATTCATGGTCAGTTGATCTACCAAAAAATAAAAAAATAAAAAAAATAAAAAAATGACCTCAGCTCTCTGGCTCCCTTGTTGATTATGATGCTTTCATCTTCTAATAAGTATTAAATAATGTTCACATGTGCAGTGATTATTATGAAACATAATAAGCAGCAAGCAGCGTGAGGTCTAAAAAAAGAAGTGCTGCTCTGAATATAAAACATGGACATAGGCTCTTTCTGAAGACTGAGCACATTCACTCTAATGGCCAGCAGGAGGCGACTCCTTGGCCACATCCCTAGGTGCACAGGTATTTTGGCAAACCTAGCCTTTTCTATGCATTTTGGCTTTCGTCCACACATAAACAGCTTTTTGGATGACTCAAAACTGAGCTTCTGGAAAAACTCCTTCAAAAGTGAAGACTTTAGAAAAAAAACAAACATGTTTTTGCATTTACATGCAGACAACATCAAAGGTGTTCTAGCAAAAGTCACTGGTGTTCATCTTTATCTTCAATTCACGTCAGACTGTGTGCCATATAATTGTTTGTTGCACTACATTTCTTCAAGGTTAGGCTTATATTGCCACCTGTTGCTTTGGAGATGTTTTTTAGATGAACTTTGGGGGGGGAATGACCTTTCTTGTGATCTGTGACCTTAGCAGAAGCATTTGGGCTGGGTTTATGATCTTTATCAATGGTTTCATATCACAGTCTATTTAATAAGATATGACTTTCATTTTGGACTGAAGCTTTACCTACATATGTGGTTGCAGTACTGTCACAATGCCACAGCTACAATGGCTTCATGGTGTTATGCTTAAGCCCTGAATGTCTTTATCTTTAAATTAATGCTAGAAGTATTAATTATTGTTTAACCTGCAAAATTATTTCACAATTAATTGAATAATCAGCCAAAATTAGCGAGATGCTACCTGGTCTCATGGGTGGAAGCCACAACGCAAGCTCAGAGAAACAACACCTATACAGGGAGTGCAGAATTATTAGGCAACTTAAAAAAAACAAAATATATACCCATTTCAATTATTTATTTTTACCAGTGAAACCAATATAACATCTCCACATTCACAAATATACATTTCTGACATTCAAAAACAAATCAGCGACCAATATAGCCACCTTTCTTTGCAAGGACACTCAAAAGCCTGCCATCCATGGATTCTGTCAGTGTTTTGATCTGTTCACCATCAACATTGCGTGCAGCAGCAACCACAGCCTCCCAGACACTGTTCAGAGAGGTGGACTGTTTTCCCTCCTTGTAAATCTCACATTTGATGATGGACCACAGGTTCTCAATGGGGTTCAGATCAGGTGAACAAGGAGGCCATGTCATTAGTTTTTCTTCTTTTATACCCTTTCTTGCCAGCCACGCTGTGGAGTACTTGGACGCGTGTGATGGAGCATTGTCCTGCATGAAAATCATGTTTTTCTTGAAGGATGCAGACTTCTTCCTGTACCACTGCTTGAAGAAGGTGTCTTCCAGAAACTGGCAGTAGGACTGGGAGTTGAGCTTGACTCCATCTTCAACCCGAAAAGGCCCACAAGCTCATCTTTGATGATACCAGCTCAAACCAGTACTCCACCTCCACCTTGCTGGCGTCTGAGTCGGACTGGAGCTCTCTGCCCTTTACCAATCCAGCCACGGGCCCATCCATCTGGCCCATCAAGACTCACTCTCATTTCATCAGTCCATAAAACCTTAGAAAAACCAGTCTTGAGATATTTCTTGGCCCAGTCTTGACGTTTCAGCTTGTGTGTCTTGTTCAGTGGTGGTCGTCTTTCAGCCTTTCTTACCTTGGCCATGTCTCTGAGTATTGCACACCTTGTGCTTTTGGGCACTCCAGTGATGTTGCAGCTCTGAAATATGGCCAAACTGGTGGCAAGTGGCATCTTGGCAGCTGCACGCTTGACTTTTCTTAGTTCATGGGCAGTTATTTGGCGCCTTGGTTTTTCCACACGCTTCTTGCGACCCCGTTGACTATTTTGAATGAAACGCTTGATTGTTCGATGATCACGCTTCAGAAGCTTTGCAATTTTGAGACTGCTGCATCCCTCTGCAAGATATCTCACTACTTTTGACTTTTCTGAGCCTGTCAAGTCCTTCTTTTGACCCATTTTGCCAAAGGAAAGGAAGTTGCCTAATAATTATGGACACCTGATATAGGGTGTTGATGTCATTAGACCACACCCCTTCTCATTACAGAGATGCACATCACCTAATATGCTTCATTGGTAGTAGGCTTTCGAGCCTATACAGCTTGGAGTAAAACATGCATGACGAGGATGATGTGGACAAAATACTCATTTGCCTAATAATTCTGCACTCCCTGTATATCATGCGTAAGCCTCAGAGAACCATAGTGCCTCTTTAGTATAAGAATCGATGTTAGTCACAATCATTAACCCTTTAAGACCTACCATAGAACCAAGTTCGCCAGAGCTTATAATATATTTTTACATGCTGTGGAGCCATTTTTGGGAGCATTTCAAGTTGCTATACATCAATACAACCATTATAGCCCAAACTTTAATAATATGTCTGCATTAGGTGCATAGTAATTACATAAATTGCAAAAAAGTGCAATAAACTACAAAAAAATTGAAAATCGTTTTTGTTTTTTTAACATATATTTCTAGTTAGAGAAATTTAAGAGGCTTATCCCTCAAAACTGTAAATACAAAAAAGTTACACAAACTAGTTTCCCACCACAGGAAATTTATTTTGAGTGTCTTCATAGTTTTATTTTTGAAATACACCAATTTTTATATACTGCAGGAAAAACGAAAATAAATATTATAGTGCAAATTTGCAAAATAACAGCATATGCATCAAAATAAACTATTTCCAGCAGTGCAATATGAGTCTTAAGCATCCCAGAAACGACACAGAAAGTCATAAAGTCAAACATAACTTTTTAAAACACATAACAAGTAAAACACAAGCTCATAAGGCCCCGATCGTAAAAAACTACATTTCCGCAAAATGACGTCACTTCCGGTTTCGGGCAGGTCATGCGGTCATGTGATAGTTCGCGCTGATGGACGTAGGAAGTGTTACAAACAGCTGATGGATCGGCGAAGCGTGTTTCTGGAATATCATGTTTTTGTTGCTGCAAGTGATTTTTATGCAGTTTTTGCAAAGCTATATGTGGAAGGAAACTGTGACCTAGGACAAGCTGATGGCATAAGATGTAAGTACAACTCCTCCAGTTTCATATGCAAAAAAAATTATTGCGCTAGCTTACTTGGTTGCAGAGCTACCGGGATTTAAAAATAGTTACGCAAAACAGAGCGTGCCCGCTCCGATCGGCTGTAAAGGGTTAAAAACGGCAGTACCCAGCAAGGAGTTCCCCATCATGAGAAGTTGTAATCCTGGTATTTATGAGCAAGGATAAAAGTGGCAGCTGCAAGGAGAAAATGTACCGCCGAGCTGATTTACTGTCCAGAAGAGCAGTCTTCATTATTGATTCTTCTGTGCTTTCAGATCCTGCAGTCAGCCAAAGATTTCCTGTTCTTACCCTTTCAGTCTGTACAGCCTCCATCTCTCTGCCTAAAGCAGAGAAAAACTTTTTTTGGGCTGTATTTTAATGTGTTAGGAGGAGAGCTGACCAGCAAGTCAGTCCGGCACTAAACACTGTCACCAATAATTCAGCTTTTGCAGTCAGGACCATATATTTGGACGATGGCAATAGTTCCAGATTTTGACCTCTTTACACCACCGTGAAAATTGGATAAAAATTGAGCAACTAAGATGTGACTGAAGAAAAGTCATAACCCTGAAAAGTAAACTGAAAACTGATAAGTGTTACAGCCAGATGTGGCCTGCTCTCTATTCATTTAGAGGAAATTAAGGAGATAAAAATCGCATCTGGAACCTTTAAGTAGGGCTGCTCGATTATGGCAAAAATGATAATCACGATTATTTTCACTGAAATTGAGATCACGATTATTTGACGATATTTATTTAACCCTTTAAGACCTACTATAGAACCAAGTCCACCAGAGCTTATATTATTTTTTTTTTTTTTTTTTTTTTTTACATGCTGTAGTGCCATTTGTGGGAGCATTTCAAGTTGCTATACATCAATACAACTGTTATAGCCCATATTTTAATAATATGCATGCATTAAGTCCATAGTAATTACATAAATTGCAAAAAAGTGCAATAAACTACAAAAAAAAATTGAAAATCGCTTTTGATTTGTTTACATATATTTCTACTTGGAGAAATTTAAGAGGTTTATCCCTCAAAACTTTAAATACAATAAAGTTGCAAAAAATAGTTTACAACAACAGGAAATTTATTTTGAGTGTCTTCATAGTTTTATTTTGGAGATACAGCAATTTTTATATACTGCAGGAAAAACAAAAAACAATCCTATGATGCAAATTTGCAAAGAAAACAGCATGTGCATCATTTCACTGTGGGAAGTGTTACGAACAGCTGATAGGAACGGCAAAACGTGTTTCTGGAATATTATGTTTTTGTTCCTGCAAGCGCTTTTTATGCAATTTTTGCAAAGCTATATGTGGAACGAAACCGTGACCGAGGACAAGCTGATGGCATCAGATGTAAGTACAACTCCTCCGGTTTCATATGCAAAACAAATTATTGCGCTAGCTTACACGGTTCAGGTTCTACAGGGATTTAACAATAGTTACGCAAAACGGAGCGTGCTGCTCTGACCGGCTTTAAAGGGTTAACAATGACTTTAAAAAAATAATATAAAATAGTATGCAACACCACTGAAGTTTTTTTTTTTTAAACTCTTTTCAACCAACGGCAGTCACTCTCCAAATAACTTCTGCTTAGCTTTCCGAGCTTCCCTCGGGTCCTCTTAATCAGCGGTCTCCAACCTTTTTTGCGCCACGGACCGGTTTATGCCCGACAATATTTTCACGGACCGGCCTTTAAGGTGTCGCGGATAAATGAGGGAGGGGCTAATAATCGGCTCAGTCATTTTTAATGATCGTTGAAAGCCCAGATCGTAATCGTGATTAAAATTCGATTAATTGAGCAGCCCTACCTTTAAGTGTTGAATCTGTATCAGATCGCTGTTCATCTCAATAGAGAAGACTCACAGGTTCCACACTTAAGAAAATAAACCTTGCAGCAGTTTGTGCAGTTACTTAAATTTTTCTGGTGAGGACAATATTGTAAAAAAAATATATATATATTTTTTTTTAAATAGCATTGTTCAGATATTATGAGATTCTTTGTATGTATGGTAGTCCATGTTTGGCATCCCATGCCTTTGAAATCCTCCTCTCTCATCCTGTTTATCCAGCTGTAAATTATACAGACTGACTGGCTGAACCGAGTGAGACCCTTGAGATCAAATCGTTAACCTGAATGTGTCACAGCATCTTTATCCTCAAACCAAAATACAACTCGAAAAACTACAGAGAGTTTAACTATACACAGGTTTGTGACTGGTCACTGGCACCAGTTTTCATTATTAACCAATTTACTGTTTTCTCTTTCATTTGTAAAGGCAATTTACCAGTTATTAAACTAACTGCATCAGTTAACAGTCTAACAACTGTGTTGATAATTGTAAAAATATGGCATTGTAGGGAGCGCTGTTTTGAATTTAATCAAGTGAGCTCAGTCAGTCACAAGAGAGAGAGGAAAAAAAATTTAAAAAAAAAAAAAAGAGAAAATGTTACGTTTCAAGGATGTTTTGAACCAAAAAGCAGATGTCTACATTCACTTGGGTCCCTGACAGCTGCTAAACAGTCACAATACAACAGCTGGAACAAATTTTAAAGTATAGCACATCCAACTCATGTCTTAATGGAAGACACATTAAACATTTGTTAATATGTCACCAAAGTAAAAACCAGCCTTCAGTTACTGATAATATTTCTCTGTGATAAAGCTATGAATACAGTAGGGGTGGGCGTTATAAACGGTATATGGTAGAAACGATATAAATTTGGCCAACGGTAGAGATTTTGACTATACCACTCTACCAGAAGCCTTGGATGAACCGGGATGTTCGTCTCCTCCTGAAAGCCCGCAAGACCTCCTTTAGGTCAGGAGATGCACACGCCTACAGTACAGCTAGGGCTAAGCTAAAGAGGGGTATCAAAAAAGCCAAACGCTATTACGAAAAGAAGGTAGAAGAAGACTTCTCCAACTCCAACTCCCGACGCATGTGCCAAGGACTCCAGACCATTACAGACTACAGGACCACCAAACCCTCCCCCGCATCCTCTGATGTCTCCTTCCTCAACGAGCTCAACAACTTTTATGCTTGTTTTGAGCGAGGGAATTCCAACAACTACAACCAAAGCAGACGTGACGCTGGACCACCACCCACTGACTCTCTCCCCCACTGATGTAGGAGTGGTGCTGAGCAGGATCAATGTCCACAAGGCTGTAGGTCCTGACGGCATCCCTGGGCGTGTTCTCAGAGCGTGTTCTGGGGAGCTTGCAGGAGTGCTGACAGACATATTCAACCTGTCCTTGGCCCACGCTGTGGTACCGGCCTGCTTCAAATCCACCTCCATCGTCCCGATACCCAAAAATTCCAACCCATCAAGCCTCAATGACTACCGCCCAGTAGCACTCACCCCCATCATCACTAAGTGCTTAGAGTAGCTGGTCCTAGCACACTTCAAATCCTGTCTCCCCCCACCCTGGACCCCCACCAATTCGCATACCGCCAGAACAGGAGCACAGAGGATGCAGTCTCCATCGCACTGCACTCTGTCCCCTCACACCTGGACAATAACAACACCTACGCCAGAATGCTGTTTACAGAGTTCATTTCAGCATTCAATACAATCCTCCCCTCACAACTCATCAGGAAACTGACAGACCTAGGCATCAGTTCCCTCATGTGTAACCGGCCCCAACATGTCCGGCTGGATAACCACTGCTCATCTACAATCACAATGAACACCGGTGTACCACAAGGCTGTGTGATGAGCCCTTTCCTCTACTCCCTATTTACCCATGACTGCAGACCTGCCGATGGTTCCAACATCATCATTAAGTTTGTAGATGACACCACGGTGATTGGCTTCATCAGTGACAACGATGAGGCCGCCTACAGGGAGGAGGTGGATCATCTGGCTGAGTGGTGCGACACAAACAACCTGCTGCTCAACACTGAGAAGACCAAGGAGCTCATCGTGGACTACAGGAGGAATGCTGACCCACATCCACCCATCCACATTAAGGGGACGGCTGTGGAGCGTGTGAGCAGCTTCAAGTTCCTGGGTGTCCACATCTCCGAGGATCTCATCTGGATGACCAACTGCTCCAAGCTGGTCAAGAAGGCTCACCAGCGCCTCTTCTTCCTGAGGAAGAACCACCTGTCCACAGACATCCTGGTGAACTTCTATTGTTGCACCATCGAGAGCATCCTGACCAACTGTATAACAGTCTGGTACGGGAACTGCTCTGCCTCGGACCGGAAGGCGTTGCAGAGGGTCGTGAAAACTGCCCAGCGCATCGCCGGGCAGGGATAGCTCAGTAGGTAGAGTGGTGGCCCCATGATCGGAAGGTCGGGGGTTCGACTCCACTGAACGGCTACCCTGAGGTACCCCTGAGCAAGGTACCGTCCCTACACACTGCTCCCAGGGCGCTGCACTGGTGGCTGCCCACTGCTTCACTGGGTGAATGGGTTAAATGCAGAGGAACTATTTCCCTATGGGGACTAACACATACACTTTACACTTCCTGCCATAAAGGAAATCTACAGGAAGCGGTGTCTGAAAAGGGCTGGGAAAATCATCAGAGACCCCAGTCACCCATCACATGGACTCTTCACCCTCCTGCCCTCTGGGAGGCGCTACAGGAGCCTCCGGACTAAGACCACCAGGTACCGGAACAGCTTCTTCCCCACAGCTGTCAGACTCCTCAACTCTGCCTCCTGATATCTGACCCACGTTAACACATGGACTGAACATACACACACCCACAATGGACAACTGTACCCTCAAACACACAATAATAACATGGACTGAACCACCACTCACAACCACCAGCACTTTATATAGCCTCTGTAGAAATTATCCACATATCTCACTTATCTTAACTGTCATTGTAACATACCTATAACAGACCCATTTCTGTAATATATCTATATACCTATATCGTTGCTAATATATATTTTGTAATATATCTATATCATGGCTAAAGCACTTCTGGATGGATGCAAACTGCATTTCGTTGTCTTGTACTTGTGACGTGTGCAATGACAATAAAGTTGAATTCTATTCTATCCTACCGCAATAGCGCATGTTGATGGTGTCATCAAGCTGCACCTGTTTTGGTCGAAAGCATTACAGCGGCTGCAAACAACATCTGCAAATTATGCCGGACGACAGTAATAGCAAAGAGATGAAGCACTTTTGGAATATGGGGAAAGCCAAAAACTGCCCTTTCTCCACTTCCGTACCATTGATTCATTAAAGCTGAATTCTCTCGCAGCTGCTCTATTCCCATGTTGCAATATTATTAATGACAAACCTCGTATTGTGGATGGATTATCTCAGTTGTTCTCCTGACTGAAGTTTGGTCAGTTTATAGCATCCTGCCATGCGATTACATTTGCTACCAGAAACCCTCACGTTAACCTTTAGCGAGTGGAAAAAAGTTAGCGTTCATCCTCCAGTTGCACTGTGCTAATGTTATACTAACGTAGCTGTTTTGCTAGCGATCACGTAGCACATCATTATATACCAGCTAGTCCAACTTCAATAACCCTACAAAAGTCACTTCATTAATGTCGGAAGTGATAGCAGAGCTGTACTTTAATTTTTTTCAGAAATCTCTCAGTCAGAACATGGCATATCATGTTTAGATGGAAACTAGCGAGCTAACTTCCTGTTAACTTCTAACTCTGTTAAATTTAATAACTTCTTTTGTCATGCATCCGTGGATATTAAACTTAATTGTTACACCTGGTAAAGCAGCAACACTGATCATTTTATTAAAGATGAAAGAATTTAGACAGTTTTTAACTCTCAGTGATGCTTCAGTGTTCGTTTGACTTTGGGACTTGAAGCGGACGGAGCTTTGGACCCAGATTACTCCACAAGGCTCCTGACTACGGCAGCCGTAATGCTCCGGAAATCCATCAAACGGTGCGGCTTTCAGATTTCTGCGCGCCGTGTACTACAGTAAGCGCAACCAGAATTCATACATAAGGCACTGTCGACTTTGAGAAAATGGGGAAAAAGTAAATAAAAAAATTTTTTTTAAAAAGTGTTATACAAAAGAAAAGACTATCGCGATATATATCGTTACTGCACACGCTTCAAATTATACCGTGATATGGATTTTAGGCCATATCGCCCAGCCCTAGAATACAGTCATTAAAACACCCAAGCAGAAAGATTAATCGCGTGTACGGCTTTAACAAACTATTAATTCAATTTCTGAATATGTTGATTTGTGTTTAATATGTGAACATTTTCAGTCTGTTTCAAACCACAGATCGGTGTTTAAACTCACCAGCATTTAAAATAATGGTCATGCTAACCAATATTAGCACTACTAAAACATCAAGCTAAAGAGCTAATGATTTTAAAAAAGGGGAAACTTAAATATTAGCAATATTAGCATAAGCGGGTTCCTATTCAGTAAAATACACTTGATTTACTTAATTATCAATTATATTTCTCAACACACAGCAATTTGGTGTTTTTGAGACACTGAAAACACAGAACTGTTTATACCAAGGTTAAGTAAAGCTAAACTAAAAACTAAAACTAGATGTGACAACACAAGTCACAAGTTTAGTAAACTAAAATAAGAGATTTTAAATGAAAAATAGACGTCATCACTGAAAAAAAGTGAAACTGAAATGATTTTGTGAACTTGAAAAACTAAATTAAAAATCAGTCAATGAAAAACAAAATTTAAAATAATTTATGAAGCTTTAAGCAGACAACCATTGGATAGGTTTAATGGGAGACAAGCATTTGTTTGTGTGTGCGCATGTGTGTGAGTGTTACCTCTTGACAACTTTCTTGCCACATTTGCCATTTTGCTTTGCCTTAATCCTCGAAACTTTGAGCCATCACCGATTCATGGATCCAGATAGAACATTTTTTCAGGCTGGCTGATCATTTCGATGATCATTTTGGTGGCATCTTCTTCAGTGGTTTTCTACACATTTTGTGCCCAAGCCACACCAAAAGGAAAGCCAAATGGCTTTTAGGCGTACTTTTTCAAATCTGCGCTTCACTGGTATCGAAATCGCCTGCATCAGCCTTATCAGACACTTTCACATAAAGCTGCCTCAACATTCTTTTAGGGTTTTACTCAGTAGGGATGTTTGGGTTCCTAGTGCCTCTTCAGTTTGCTTCCTACCATGATACCATCAGCTCCTCTCAGCAGATGATACACTTGGGCTGAGAGCTTTTCACTTCCAATAGACCAGTAGCTTCACAATGTTTTTTACTGACTGTTTGATTTTCCACTCATACATTTTCTATCCTCATGACCATCTCTCAGGGTCTTGATGTGTTACACTTTAATATTTTCGCCTCTTGAGTCACTGCACAAAAGAACATGGGTTCCTTATGACAAGGTTTTTTTTCTTTAACAGCTTGCAGGCTATTAACAAACGAGTGCCTGCAAAATACAGTACAGTAAATAAAAAGTTCCTTCATAACATTTTGTGCAATAATGTATGACAAAATCCCACGGTACACCTGGACTCGCGTCAAGGCAGACTAGTGTGCCATAACACTCCATTTGGGAACTGTTGTTGTACAACAATTTAAATGCCTTTTGAGTCAGTAATTAAAAGATAAAAATGTATACAGTGAAGGCAGGTTCGGCATCCCAAGGATATTTAACAGTAATCACTTTCAGCCCTGTGCTATCTGCACCTCAAGCCTTGCAGCCCTTTGGTGTGAGTCATTTAGTCTCTGATATGCAGCAGATGACTTATGCAAAGGAAGGTCCAGAGAACGAACTGGAATTCTAAAGTAAAAATAAAACTGAAGTGCTTCTGCGCATCATAAGCACATAAATTTGTGATAAATCACAGAGATACACTTAATTATCCATGACAGGTCTGGTGTGCCAGTCAGCTCTTTAACGCTGTAAAATAAACGTGGGATCTTTGGATCCAGCCAGCAATTGAGCTTCAACTCAACTCGATTATTTCTGCCAGGAAACATTTGTATAACTAAAAGTTAATTCTCCTGACAGACCATACTCTCAGGAAAGCCAACACGCAGACACCATGCTCGACCTGAAGAGGAGTGTTTCTGCAGCAAGGCCCTTGCTATCAAGTGGAAATCTTATCTATGCATTAATCATCTTAGGAAGGCTGAATCCTGCTGTTTCTGGTCGATACACTGCAGGTGGGTGGCAGGAGGAAGAAGAGGAGGAGAGGGAGGGAGTGACAGAGAGCCAGAAGAAAAGGGCAGAGTGGTTAGGGAGACTGTCTTGGAGGCAAAAGGTCACTGTGAATCATCACAGCAAAACACCTAACGTGAGCGCCCCTATTCTTCCCGGATAAACCTCAAAGGTACCAACTGCATTTTCAGACTTTAGAACGGAAGCTGCCAATACAACTCGGGAAATGGCATGAAACTTCCATAAGCCTGTATATCTTGAAATCGGTCTAATCCAACTGTGATTCCATATGATTGTTACCTCAGACCAGCAACACAGAAATTATGGAGGACCAGAGAAAACTGTTAGCCCTCAAGTTTTTTCAAAAGCAGGACAAACTGTAAGCTTCCACAGAAAACCCATCCAAGCACAAAGAACACTACAGATAGAAAGAAAGATCCAATATTTAAGTGCCTTAAACCAGCACTGCTTTTAACTGACACCAGGTGGCAATGCCTGTGGTTGGAAAGCGATTTCTGGTGCTATTAAAGCCTACAGGGAAACTGCTTTGACCTCACTGACTCTCTTGACTGCTGGTTGGCACTGTGCTGCCTCTTCAAATCTTAAATCTTAAAGTAGAGTTAGGAGTGAGAGATCCAGATCATGGAACCTGCAGATCTCTGCGATACCGCATCTTTGGTAAAACTGAAGATTTTGAGCGCCTGGGAACGAGAATAGTTTGATGTTGCATGAACCATAAAACAGCATTTATAGCCCAGCCTAGTTTGCAATGCACATTTCAGATGAGACTTTAAAATAAAGAGAAGTTAATGAAGGAGAGTACAAAACACAAACATGAAAAACCTGATTATTTATGACTTAACCCACTTTAAAAGCATTTCTGCTTCAGATTCAGTTGGGATGCTTTGTGAGTTTGCCCAGGTAAGAGAAACCATTTGTCCAAATTAGGATTTATTGACACCTTAAAAATTCCCACTGGACACTCCTCATGTTACTGACCCAGAAACTGTGATTAACAGGTGAGCAACCAGGTCACTGACAAGATGAATTTAAAGGTTTCTGCACACAAATCTACAGACCTCTATGCTTCAGATGCATTACTATACTTAGAAAAATAACACTATGCGTGTGTCCACAGAGAGTGTCAAATGGATTCGGGCTGGTTGATATGTTTAAGTTTTCCAGTCAGCTGCTGCGATCCCAATATCCAGAGATTACGACCATTTTTCAAAGACGACAACCACGGAAAAAACTTTATGGTACAAAAACATCTAATGTCACCAGTTTAGGATTATTATACACAGACCTAACCAAAGCACTCAGAAGGATGCCTTACAACCTCGAAATAATCAAGTGGCAACAGCACAGGCTTTTAAATGGGGAGGAAGTACAACCACACAGTTTTCTAAAATTGTTCTCAAACAAGAACTTTTCAGAAACGCTCACATTTTCTATTAAATGTTACCTGCTATTTATTTAGCAGGCTGAATTCTGAAAAGATCAGGCCATTAAATACAATAGGAAAAAAAAAAATAACCAAGCCTGCTGCTAGCAGCAGATAGCTTCACCGAAAAGTGTTCAACCCTAGCACTGAGTCTCATGGTGACAAAATTTCATGTCATGTGAGCTTCTTTAAGACAATGAAATGTGATGAGATTCTCTCTCTTACCTTTATTGTGACCTCATGTCTAAAGTCTGAATTGTTCATTTAAATCTTTATAACTGGATGATCGTCATAGATGCTGCTTGTGATCAAGAGGTTACGCCACAACTCGATAATGGAGCATGAAATAACAAGATGCCTCTAAACGCATGCAAGTTTGCTTTTACAACTCAGATGATCAATCTTTATATTTAACTCCGCTTCTGTCACAGACGAATTGCTGCACAAACGTGAAGTGTAACGCACGGGCTGTCATGTCATCTTCCCATGAACTGTAAAAGAGCCCCGTTTTACTCATATCCAGTAAATGGAATTTAACCATGTCCCATCTCAGAGCCTCCCTTTGTAGAAGTATATTTCATGCACCCACATGTCACACTGTGGCATTTCTGTGACTCACAGCTGATCTGGGGTCACATTTAGGGATTAATATTCAGTGAAATTCTATACGTAATTTACATTGCACATTTTACCCCTCAGCTGAATTACTGAAATCTAAGAAGGATTTTTAGCTAACAGACATACACAGGCATTGCTTGGCTTTGTTGAAGATTAAAAATTCACTGACCAGTTTTTCTGTATCAGTAGTTCACATCACAGCAGACCTGACAGCACAAGCAAAGAGCAACTTTTCCCTTCGCCTCATTCGTCTTTATTAATTTGTCTTTTTATGAAATTTGACCAAATGAATAGCAACTCTAAGGAAGCCGAGGCCTTTAGTGTGCACACTAACACCAGCACAGATAACAGGCCGGCAAGTCAGATGTTATTTGTAATTTCCATTATGAGCCTATCAGCAAGAAATCAGCTTGGATTCACTCTGCAGAAACAATAAAGCTGCCAGCAGCTCGGGGGATGCCGACCGCATTACCCATCCAATAAAGGCTGCTTCCGCTAATTACCTCTGCTCCTTCCATCTTTGTTTACAAACTGATTTATGAGTCAACAAAGACTCCAAGAAGAAAATACTCATTACTGTCACACCTCCTCATCTGTGTGTGGACATGAAATATCATTTTCAAATTAGGTGAATTTACCTGGATTTAAAGCAAATGAAAAAATTGTAATTGTTTGCATAGGCCAGCAAGACTTCTATTCCCTTTACCTTATTTAAATTATGCACATTGACAATGAGTAGGAGAGTCATTTTCATATTTTTGTTTAATAAGAAGATCTCCATTTGAGCCCTGGGAAGAGAAATGAATCTTTTGGGGTTGCATCAGGAAGGCGGAGGGTATAAAAGTCTGCATAATCAAAAATGCGGAGCCACCCACTGTGGGGACCCCTTGTGAATAGAGTACCCACTGAAAGTGGCTTCTAAATTATAGTAAAACTGAATATTAATTACCTCACCGGGACGTTTAACGCAGTTTGTCTGCGCTTGATTATGATGATATTGTTTCTATGCATGCTTCCATATCGACATTGAAACCTCGAGTCTGTTTCACAATGCATTGCAATTCATCACAGGTGGTTCTTTTCATACTCACCATTGTATCTTTTATGAAGAAGTGGGATGATGCTCCCTAGCAAACTGAAGAGAGGGTGCTTGTCTGCTTACCAGAGGGGCCGATGGCGCGATATGGCAGCCTCGCTTCTGTCAGTCTGCCCCAGGGCAGCTGTGGCTACAACTGTAGCTGCCTCCACCAGTGCGTGAATGTGAGAGTGAATGAATAATGGAATTGTAAAGCGCTTTGGGTGCCTTGAAAAGCGCTATATAAATCCAATCCATTATTATTATTATTATTATTATTACCTCAACTCCTTGACTGAATTTAAATAAAGTACCTACAATGTCAGGTTTCAGGACATTTAAACATCATCTGTAGCTCGTGTTCACACTGAGCTTGGGAAAACTGGATTCAGATTCATTGCTGCCTATAAATGGAACAAGCTCCAAAGAACTATTAAGCTGCATTCTCTGTAGGGTTTTACGTTTGTCTATCTGCAACTGTTCTTGTACGAGTTGGTCTTCATTTGTGTGTATAATGCATTTGTCCCTTAACTGTGCAGCTCTTTGTGTCAGTTTTTGAATGTTGCATGTGTATGTTTGTATGCAGTCCTCTCTTGAAAAAGAGATCTCAATCTTAGTTAGCTTACCTGTTAGGATTTAATAATAAAAGGCTAACCTTTATGTTTAAATTCCATTATGGAAAAAGAGAAATTTTACACAGAAGATAAAAGGTAAATGGACTGGTACTTATACATCACCTTGCTACTCTTGATCCCTTTGAGGCACTTTCTTACTACATGCATGATTACAGTGCAGCAGGCCAAAGGTAGGAGTACACTTTAGTTGAGGTCGCCAGTCGATCACACGCTGATATAATTCCCATAAAAATTTCTGATACCGATTCCTGCTGAGACTGTTGTTCTTCAGCTACAAGGGTACAATTAGATTTAAAGAAACACATTTCTAAATAATATTTCAGGGAGACAGAGGAGATGCAAACACATAACCTTCCAGTTAATAATGGCTGTTCCATGTTGATTCTAACAGGTAAATAATGCCAGGTTATCTTATACTTTCTGATTTTAGCTCATATTAATTTAAGGCCACCCTTACCTCTGACTGAGTGCCCCTGGCAAACAGAAGGTTTGAACAGCAGGTGGGTGAGGTTTCTGTGCTTACAGCCAAAAGTGACATCATACAGAGCCAAGAATAACTCATTAAAATAAACTTTCGGAAACAGAGTCTTCTATGCAGGCTACACCAAACTGTGGTTCGCTTTCTGGTGGCTTCAGCAGGCCACTGCTTTGTGGGAAAAAGAAAACAAACCCCACACATGAAAAGGTTCAAAGCAAACTGTTGCTGTAAAGTTGGAGCCGCACCGTTGTGCAAGACATCGCTTTATCTTTCGCATTTACCGGAAGCACAGCTTCAAACCTGAGGTTTAACGCAGCATTTCTGAATTTCACTCTCACACACCTGCCTGTCAGGTGAAGCAGCTATCACGTCACTTATTTGCACGTGCGTGAACACCCACGCAGACTCCAACTACGATCACAGTGCACGCGGACTCCAAAGAGGAAAATGCACGAGAGTCGTTTGCGTAAATGGCGTAGAGGTGCAGCGGGCTGATAACAGACTGTTGGTCTGGAGGCTGCAGACACTTTGCTCCTCAGCAGATCCTCCAGCAGCCCTGCGCCGGGGCTATGACTCATACCGCCTGCCTGCTACCGATGCTGGACACGACAAGTAACACGCACCGAACACCAACAAGCAAACACGCGTCTGCGCCAGGCACCAGCCGAGCCCGCAGGAAACATTCCGCTCTTTTCTTTTTGCCACTCACCTTTCTTTGACGTTACAGAAACAAACTCAGATCCTCCTCTCAGGTGTCTGCTTCTGCCTGGCCAGTTCGTCTCCTCCTCCTCCTCCGAGACGTCGCATCGCTCCCACAGTCCTGTTCGAGGGGTAAATCCGGGCAGAGATCAGCAGCCTGCCCGGAGCGCAGCGTGATGTCCCAGCGGGCTGTTTGTTGGAGCTACAGGCTGGGGACAGCTCGAGAGTACCTCTGAGAGTCCTGCGAGTCTGATGGATGTCGCACGGCTTCCTTTAGGGTGGAGAATAGACGATCGAGCTGCTTTCAGGGACTCTCTGTGACCTCGGATTTTTCATCTTTTTGGCTAAGACGTGCATCGATGTGCCCATACTGTGACTAAATATCAATAAGTTTTTGTGTTGATATTATTATGTGATATGTTCTATATAACAAGCACGTTATTGGTAGCGCACTCAATAATAAAAATACAACATATTAGTTTCATTATATGGAATGCCATTTATGCCAATTTAAAGACATAAATACACAATAAATATTAGGCAAATAATTCTGGAACTGTGCTATGAAAGTCCACTTTGATAATGCTGATATAAAAAGATACTTAAAGTGTACAAAAAATGCTTGTATGAATGGGTGTAAATAGGTGAACAAGGCAAAGAGCGCTCCAATAAAAGTAGAAAAGCACTACATAAAAACCAGTCCATTTACCGTACATTCAGTGCCTTCACACACACACACACGCATACCTTCATACATGTCACTACCAAGCACTTATGTGCAGAATCTCTCTCTCTCTCTCTCACACACACACACACACACACACACACACACACACCTTCATACACCAAGTGACTTTTTGCACAATACTCCATCTTTTGCACATTTCTATTGTACTGTAGTGTAATTGTACATTGCACTTTATGTAGTTCTGCGTTGATTGTGTCTTATATGTCATATGTAGCACAATGGTCTTGGAGGAACGCTGTCTCGTTTCACTGTGTACTGTACCACTGCACATGGTTGGAATGACAATAAAACCACTTGACTTGACTTGTATTTATTCCAGGTTTTGGGGGCTTGTAAATGGAAAAAACTGCAGCTTCTTTAATTCCATTTGAAAATGAATCCAAAAGCAAGTAAATTCCCAAAGACTTCCATGTTAAAAGTTTTAACTTTACTGCATTAAAAAAAACACCTGCGGAGGTTTAATATTTGTAAAACATCCCAGTGTGCTGTCAATACAAGTGAAGCTGAACTTGCTGCGAATAAATATCAACCTACTTTACAGAAACACAGGAAGGAGATGATACAGAGCCTGCAGATGTTTGATTAGTGAATCATAAAACATGTTTTTGGGGGTCATGTGACCTTTAATTAAACAAGAGAGGCCACCAAGACCACGCCCACCTTTAAAGGAATGCCATGATAACAATGCAAATCAATCAATGAAAGCAAAAACATAAAAAGCAAAATCAAAAGAACACATCAACATAAGGGACGTTTAAAGAAAACACATGCGTTCACACTGCTCAGTGCCCCACATGGGATTTCAATTGATTAAAAGGGATTAGCATATCTAATTTTACAAGCTTCTCCAGATTGTTCCACTTGTGTGAGGCACCGTAATAGGAAGCCAATTTGCTGCTCATAATGTGAACAGAAAAGCTTTTGAAACATATGTTTGGTTGTTGTTGTTTTTTTTTCTTTAATCTACCAGTTCTGCTGTTCCTCAGCTTTTCTGTTGTCCCTTGATGTTTGAAGCTCTTCTGCATAAAATCCACCATCTTTATCAGGAAATGTAGCAGATGCTGTCATCTGACAATAGAACCAGGTTTCATGATTACTATGCATTCTTCAATCCACTGCATTACATAAGGACCATAAAGGACCCTAATTCAATGAACCCCGTAAAACTACCCCCTGCTTCATACACCATAAAAAAAGATGGATTATTCAAGCTTCGAATGCATATATCACATTGCATTTATTGTTTGAGGTATCTGTGAGAAAGCGAGTTCTTACATTTCCAAACTCAAAGCACAGATTAAAGAATCATCATAACCGAAAATAAATAAAATTTTAAAAATAATTATATTTGACAGGAAACCTTTAGAAGTGTAAGTATTAAAATTCCTACAGGACTTGAAGGCACCTTGGTATGAGCGTGGTTGATACACATTCATCCCACCAGAAAATAGATGCGTTTGCAGGGTCCTAGCGCCTACATTTACTTTCTCATTCACTTTGGTATTAATGTTCAACAGGTGGAAACACATTTATTCTACTAAATTGTTTTTATTTTACATAACAAATAAAACAAAGACCATTCAGTATTTAGTGGCAATTCTTTTTAAGAAAATGTTTGATATGTTAACCCACTATGCCATTTAAATATGGGATTATATCAAAAGTTTTAATTTGATTTAGATCTCAACACAAATCAGCTACGAAGCCATATGTAAAACATGTCGGAGATGTGGTGTTAGGGAATCCTGACCAAACTGATGGAATTCCAGAAAGTACCGTCAGATTTTTATCCACCATGTGAGGGACCAAGCAGCCAAGGCATAGAGGACACATGTAACTCAAAGAAAGAGAAACATAATTAATATAACAAAACATTTTAGAAAAAACACACAATGCTACTATGTGCGTGCCTCATAATATCAGTGTTAGGTTTAGCCAAATGATTAATGAATTATATTAATGAAAAAAAAACTGCAAAACAAACTAATAAAGTGAACAAATGGACTGATTTACCCCTGTGTGGCTGATGCCATCACACACCATGAGATACCTCCTGGAAAGCATCTGATTAACAATATCAATTTCCAACATGGTAAGCATCCCAAACACAGTGTGAATGCAGTATAAGCATACCTGAATTTTTTTTTTTACAAAAACAAACAGTATAGAAAAACAATACAATTTTAGAGTGTTTTAGTGCAACTGACAAAGTAAAATTTTTTAAGGAGAGGAGCTCAGGCTGCTTCCTTTCACAAATATCTAACACATTGAACTTTTTTACTGGGCTTGACTTTAGTTTTTCCTCAAATCTTAGTCCCAGCATCCACGTTGTCATGGATACCACATGTCTCTGTAAACGTGTGAGGTGCAACGTGAGCTAGGGAATAAAAATACAGAGACCTTTGGAGCGAGCTTTCAGTGACTGTGCTTGATATAGTGGTTTATGTGCATGTGCTCAAGTGAAAGAGTGTGTGTGTGTGTGTGTGTGTGTGTGTGTGTGTGTGTGTGATCATGCATGTGCTGACTGAGTTCATGATTAAACTTTTTACCACCGCAAATTGTTACCATGGAGATGTGATTCAGAATGTCACGTTTCTCCACTTAATTAGCTGGTAAATATGGACATACTTGGAACAGAGCCTGGTCTTCCATCAAAGTCAAAGAATAGGGAAAAAAAACAGTGAATAAAAGGAGAACTTGAATAGGTTCTTGGAACATCTGCTCATCTCCATTACCAGCACTTCTTACATAACGTGCAATAACTCTCTGCTGAATGATAAATTGAAAGAAAGACCAGCATAAAGTGTTCTAAGCCCCTGTTTTGGTCGATGCCATAAGCACCTATACTCGAGTGTAACCTGTTGCAGTCCACAAAAAAAAAAAGATCACAGCTTCCGATTCCTTGAAAAATAACTTAGTGAAGATCTAAAGATCTAAGACTCTAGATTTACAATTTTTCAAGTTTGGAAGGTCTCTTAGAGCCATTTTTAAACAACTGTAGATTCCAAGATCATCAGTTCAAACAACTGTACATAGGTACAAGTTATTCATATGTGTCACCACTATGGAATGAACTGTCACCGTCAGATGAGTGGAAATTGGTTAGGATGTGAAAGAACAACCAAGTAACCACCAATTCTCAAGACTGCCATGGACTGGAAAGTGCTGGAATGCCAGCATCACTGTGCACAGTGAATTGGGTTTCACATCACCGTGGACTGAAAGGGTGCTGATGAAGAAGTGCAGCTCCAACACCTTCAAGCTCGACTGAAATTTTCAGCATTCCACGTGGACAAGCTGAATTTGTTCTGGAGAAAAGTTTTTTGGTCAGATGAGACAAAGACTGAGATATTTGGCCACAATGACAAAACGTATGTTTGGGGGAGTAAAGGTAGGTCTTTCAAATCTATAAACACTATACCAACTGTCCAGCATGGTGATGGTAGCATCATACTCTGGGGCTGTTTTGCTGTCAATGGTACAGGTACATTGCACAACGTGGATGGAATAATGATGCTGGACTGCCTCCAATTTTCTTTTTTCTCTTTTTACTTTACCTGAAATCAGCAAAATGTTTGAAACTTGGATACAGTTAAGTGTTTCAACAGATTAATGGTCCCAAATACACATCAAAACTGGGTTTGGAATGGATAAAGAAGGCTAACATTAAGCCTCTAGAATGGCCTTCCCAAAGCTGTAAGCATGCCAAGAAACCATAGCGTTAAATCTACCAATCTACCAAAAAAATGTGTTTAACTGTGCCAGGATTGTGCCAGAAGCTTGCTGATGGCTTCAAACTTTTGTGCCCAATTCTTGTTTTATTAAGTCATTAAAGATGCAAGCTGTAAAATCATTCCACCCTGAAAAGAAAAGAGTTAAATGAAATCATTAAAAGCCCCAAATTACCACTACATTAATGCCCCTGATGAGTGTATGTAAACCTGAGACCACACCTGGATACAAAAGATGGATGTGGCCTCCATGATGACACTTATTTGTTTGAGGACTTCCAATTTGAAACCTTAAGTCGAGCATCTTTTAAAACAAGATGTTACAAGCACACGGATCTCACTGACAAACTGTAAGACACTGAATGGTCATACAATAGATACTTGACAACTGACTGCAGGCCAGCCCTAAACCATACCCAGCTCATTTTTGACTATAATGGGGATCATGATTTACAACCTGAACACCATGCTGTATTCAGTGAGATTTAATCTAGCAACGGAGACCATATACAGAGCATGAATCAAGGAAGAAGGGGCTATTTTCTAGGGCTGAACGATATATCGCATTTGCGATAATATCGCGACATGATCAAGTGCAATTTTCTAACCGCAAAGGCTGCGATTATACTCTGGACATGTCCAAATTCATGGACTGCATCCTCCCGAGGCCGCATTTGTAGACCGATTACGTCACAGCGACGCGCCGAAGGCTGTCCAAATTACTACCATATCCCAGAATTCATAGCCCGGCCCAGCCAAACTCCAGTTTCCAACAATGGCGGCCGCTACTAAGTTTTAAAATTACTCATACTAATCTTTCTGGGTCACAAAATAAACTTTTAACATATTTTCAGGCGAGAAAGTAGCTGTGTAAACATCAAATATCTGCTCGGTTTATCAAGATATCCCATATTTGCAAAAGTGCTTCGACGTTTTCAGAGGCGTCTGCTACCCACCAGCTCGACAGCTAGCCGGGAGCTCGAGGGTTACTGATGTGGCCGAGAACGGCACAACTCCCGGCACATCATTTTCAGATCACCGCGGAGTTTCGCTGCTCGGGTTAAACGTAATATATAAGTCACTTAGACAACCTAAAAATGTTATTGTTGGGCTTTTTTCAGTGTTTTGTTTGTTCGTGAGTAAATCGGTTTGGCTGAGATTAAAGTTATTAGATTAGATAAAATAAAACTTTATTAATCCCCCGGGTGGGTTCCTCCTTGGTTTTCACACAGCTGACTAAACGTCAAACAGAAAACTTATTAAACAGAAGTATGAGACAGTCGAGAATTTACACCAGTGTCTGGTTATATTTTAGATAGCAAGAAGCAGACGGCCGAGTTTATTAAACTCCACCGAGACAGCGGTGACGCTAATCAGAACTAGCCTTCTGATTCAGAAGGCTAGACCGTCCAATTTCACGCCTTTAAATTTTAAAGGCGTGTTTGTGTGTGTGTTTATACAATTGCTATTATGTTTGCACTTTATGTGTAATGTTACTGACTGCAGATCAGTAAGATGTGTGTATTTTTTATTTATTAGTTTTATTTATTTAATATTATTTTTTAATTGAATGACTGTCTAGTAGTTCACAGATGTCGAAAAACTGAGTGTGGTAAAGCCACTGATTTTTTTTTATGTATATTTCTGCAATCTGCACATTGTACTGACTTTCATTTTAATGTTTACACCAGGGTTCCTTGTCAGCACTTTATGCTCAGATGTTTGTAAGCTAAAAATAAACTATTGTGTATGTTCAAATATACTGTTGTGATTGAAGAAGTTAAATAAAAATGTCAGTCATCAATTCATGCATCACCTCATGTCATCATAACAGAGGTCTGTCTTCCAGGAAAGAACAGTTTAAAATTAATGTAATATAGTATTGGCCATACTATATGATGTATTGCTTGTCTTTGTTTAATAATACAGAAGACAAAGACCTTAAAAAATAATCGCATATCGTATCGCAATCGCAATATTGGGGCAAAAAATCGCAATTAGATTATTTTCCATAATCGTTCAGCCCCACTATTTTCCCACAGATTTCTATTCATCTTAGTTTTTCAGCCAAAGAACATTCATCCTGTTGACCATTAGAAAGGATGCAGGATGAGGTACTTGAAAATTGGTGTATTTGAAGACCTAGAATTTTTTTTTTAATACACAGTAGCAAATTGGTATGAATGCATAAAGGAAAGCAAACAACACATCTAATGTTTTGTTGTTGTTTTTTAAACAAACATATATATATATATATATATGTATATGTATATATATATATATATACATATACATACATATATATATATATATATATAAAGGCCGCTAGAAAGGCTGCAACCACCAAGTACCTGCAGAGGGTCAGGCAAGTCCTGAGGAGTCAGCTGAATGGTAAGAACAAGATCCGGGCCATCAACACATACGCCCTGCCCGTGATCAGGTACCCTGCTGGGGTAATAGGCTGGCCAAAGGAGGAGATAGAAGCCACTGACATAAAGACAAGAAAGCTCCTTACCATGCATGGAGGGTTTCACCCCAAGTCCAGCACCCTGAGGCTGTACGCTAAGCGGAAGGAAGGGGGCCGGGGACTGGTGAGTGTCAGCACCACAGTCCAGGATGAGACAAGGAACATCCAAGAATACATTGGGAAGATGGCCCCAACTGACCGAGTGCTCAGTGAATACCTCAGGCAGCAGAAACCCAAGAAAGAGGAGGGAGACGAGGAACCATCATGGAAGGACAGGCCCCTGCACGGTATGTACCACAGGCAGATAGAGGAGGTGGCTGATATCCAGAAATCCTACCAGTGGCTGGACAAAGCTGGACTGAAAGACAGCACAGAGGCACTAATCATGGCAGCACAAGAACAAGCTCTGAGTACAAGATCCATAGAGGCTGGGGTCTATCACACCAGGCAAGACCCCAGGTGCAGGCTGTGTAAAGATGCCCCAGAGACAATCCAGCACATAACAGCAGGGTGCAAGATGCTAGCAGGCAAGGCATACATGGAACGCCATAACCAAGTGGCCGGCATAGTGTACAGGAACATCTGTGCCGAGTATAACCTAGAAGTCCCGAGGTCAAAATGGGAGATGCCCCCAAGGGTGGTGGAGAATGACCGAGCTAAGATCCTGTGGGACTTCCAGATACAGACGGACAAAATGGTGGTGGCTAACCAACCGGACATAGTGGTGGTAGACAAACAGAAGAAGACGGCCGTAGTGATCGATGTAGCGGTTCCGAATGACAGCAATATCAGGAAGAAGGAACACGAGAAGCTGGAGAAATACCAAGGGCTCAGAGAAGAGCTCGAGAGGATGTGGAGGGTGAAGGTAACGGTGGTCCCCGTGGTAATCGGAGCACTAGGTGCGGTGACTCCCAAGCTAGGCGAGTGGCTCCAGCAGATCCCGGGAATAACATCGGAGATCTCTGTCCAGAAGAGCGCAGTCCTGGGAACAGCTAAGATACTGCGCAGGACCCTCAAGCTCCCAGGCCTCTGGTAGAGGACCCGAGCTTGAAGGATAAACCGCCCGCAGGGGCGTGCTGGGTGTTGTTGTGTACATTTGTTGTGGGCAGTCTGAGGTACACCTGTGCACTACTCATGATGTCAGATCAGCATCCTGATGTGGCACACCTGTGAGGTGGGATGGATTATCTCAATATGGCAGATGTGCCCACTACTAGGGGCGGGTTTTTATAATCGATTCATCGATTAAAATCGATTCTGGCTTGGATAACGTAAAATCGATTCATTAAAATCCTGAATCGATTTTTTAATATAAATTTATTTTGTCCAAAATGCCAGAATCTCTGGTGACATCTCACAAAATTTCAAGAACCACCAAACAGTTAAGACAGTAAATGAGAGCAGGAACACGGATTCTGCACATAGACTTAAACACACACAGAATCAGTTAGATGTCGCCTTTCTCACAGTCGGGGCTGAAAGCCGACAGCTCGCTGATTCTGATCTGTCGGTGGGTCCGCGCTTTGTGTTTACGCCCTTTATGCGCCGATTCTAAAGCTGTTAGTTTGATCTCTCTCCAAACAATATTGACCAAACCAGCAGCAAAAGAAGATCCAAACGCTTCACATAAAATCGTCATGAATTCACTCTGACTTTTACTGTTTTGCTTCCACCGCGATGCACAGCTCTCTCTCTCTCTCTCTCTCTCTCTCTCTCTCCCTCTCTCTCTCTCTCTCTCTCTGTACTTCAAGAACAGTTTCCCTTTCGTCATTATTCGCTTGCTTGTTACGCACAAGTCTACTGTTGTTTACAGCGCTGTCAGCCGCTGTTTTTTTCCCTTTTACATTCTTCCGAAAAGAAAACCTCATTTCTGCTGTTCAATACTGAACAAATTTAAACTATTTAAAATTATTCAAAATGCAAAACGTTTAACATGTCTCTAATAAAACTGCTGTAACTTCAGAGGTGATGTTCATATGTTGATTAATGGTTTTCTTTCGTTTTTGATGTACTGCAGAATATTTTTATAAATCCCAGGCCAGGAAAACCTTCATGTTTTTCTGTGTTTTATCTTCAGCTACTTTGACACAAAGGCATCTGCTGTGATGCTTACACCTGTGATAAAGTCTTGCGTGTGTCAGCTTCCTTTTTATTGATACAAAAATATGTAAATGTACTGATCTGAATTATAATATTTCTGACTGTCAAAATTTCCCAGATTTAAATCGAATCGAATTAAATCGAATCGTGGATTGAATCGATTCGGGACCTTGTGAATCGGAATTGAATCGATTCTAGAAATCAGTGACGATACCCAGCCCTACCCACTACCACACATTTGGACTGATTTGTGACCACTGTTTGGGAGGGATGGTTATATTGTGTATCTGGAATGAATTTTAGGTCTCTACGTCCATCCCATGGGGAATGGGAGCAGTAACAAAGGTGTTGCGTTTATATTTTTGTTGAGTGTATATATATGTGTGTGTGTGTGTATGTATATATATATATATATGTATATATATATATATATATATATATATATATATATATATATACATACACACACACACACATATACATATATATATATATATATATATATATATATATATATATATATATATATATATTAGGGGTGCAACGATACTCGTATCGATATTGAACCGTTCGATACAGTGCTTTCGGTTCGGTACGCATATGTATCGAACAATACAAAATTTGTAATTTATTTTATTAACTTTCCTTCTGACGATGCTGTCTGTGTTGAGCGCTCAGTAAATCTGCGTTCGACTACTCAGCCTAGGCTGCACTGTCGAGCGCAGATCCACTGAGCGCTCAACACAGACAGCATCATCAGAAGGACGAGCGCAGGGCAAGCTAGCGAGACAGAAGTTAAGCTCTCCTTGCAACATGGCAAATTGAACCTTCCCCACCCTCATTCAGATGTGGCGTTTGGAATTATTTTGGTTTTCATGTGACATATGACCCTGAAGGTAAGCGCGTCATGGACTAAAGTAAAACAGTATGTTGGATGTGCCACGCAATGCTCAATTACATGGGTGGGAACTAGTGTGTTAGCGAGCAGTTAGCTCGTTAACGTGTTAGCCGTCTAGCCCCACGCAGGGGTAGCTCGATAACGGAGCACTAGTGGGAACACAACGAATATGACTGCACATTTACGCCGACATCATCCTAGTGCAAAGACAAGTGGAAGCAGACAAAAACAACAAGCATGCATGTTACAAACTTTACCCGAGTCATTTAGACAGCCGTTAGCACATGATTCTCCTTATGGGGACCTGATATGTTTAATATTGTGGCGAGCTCAGACAAGGAGGAGAGGGAGGTGTTGTTTGGTCTTGCTTCCCGTGAGCTAGCCAGGGAGCACAGCCGTTTATTGACATCTGCAGAAGAAAACTGCCGCTAGCTAACTGCTCAGCGCGGCAACCGCACAGCCACAACAACAACACATTCCAATTTTTTTGGGAAGACTTACGGGAAATTTTATTCAAAGCTATACTGGCCAGTATTGAAAAGGGAGAATTGATGTCTAGCATGAAACAAGGATTAATTACATTAATTCCTAAACCAAACAAAGATAAACGACAATTGGATAACTTAAGGCCCATAACTTTATTTTTATTTTTATTTTTATTTTTTTTTAAATGACATCAGAAACAGCAGTATGCGACATTACGTGATGGCAGAGCTTCAGTTCATCCTTTGTCATTTTTTTTTTTTTTTTTTTTTTTTTTTTAAATAAATAGGACAGGGGGAATGAATGAGAGAAAGAGGGGGAGAGAAAGAAAGAAAACCAAAGGGGAGAAGAGACGGTGAGAAGGGGGGGAAGAGAGAGAAAAAAAAAAAAAGAACTCCTGGGTCACCTGTATGGAGAAAAAAAAAAACAAAAAACAAAAAAAACAAACAGAGGAGACAGCAAACAACAAAGAGTAACATAATAATAGAGAAAACAAAGCACCATCACAATAAACTAGCTAGTCATAGATATCAATATTTACTAAATAATAAACGATATTGTGCAGCACGCAAGATAGACAGCGCACAGTGTGCTTTGAGGCAGCAGCCAAGAAAGCTTTAGTCCGCGTCTGTGAATACCCATGTGTGCATACCTGTGTGGATCAGCATGCTTGCATTCCAAAGGTTTCTCCATGTAATGATCTGCTAGGGAGTGTGGGGGGGCCACAGCCCCGTCCTCCAGGGTGTGAAGCGGGTATGGAGGAGATCAAAACTCCAGACATCCAGAGGCCCCCAGAACACAAGAGACCATGGAAGACCAACAGAGGGGCAGCCGCGCCACTGTTCCAGTAAGAGCTGAGGAGAGTCCCAGATGAGGGCTCGCCCAGCAGCCGCGGAGCAGAAGTCAGGGGGAGTTGCAGTGACGCGCCCGTGAGCTCCGCCGGCCCCCAGCTGTGCCTGAGTGACCGAGCCCCAGGCCGAGAGGCCGGGGGCACCCCACCTCCAAAGGGGCCCGAGCGAGCCCCAGGCCCCAGGCCCCGACAAGCGGCCACCAAGGAGTGAGCCGGTGTGTACCCGGACGCCCACCCCCAGACACAAAGAACCACCAACACACCGACACCTGAGGGAGTCCGCCACCGGCAGGGGAAGTGGTGGTGGGTGGAGATAGGCCTCCAAACCTTGGAGGGCCTGAGGTGTCCCCAGAGAGGTGGCGTCTGATACCCAACCTGACATATAGACACAGACATACAGGCACACACAGACACAAACATCCATTCCCACCCTCATGCTCTCATATGCACTCACTCCACACTCAACCAACGTGGAGACAGACATAAAGAGACGCTGTACACACAATCACACTCCCCAAGCGTACTCTACAAACCGGGTCTAGGTACCCTTGCCCCTGGAGGGGGGAATTGCACCCAGACCCAGGTAGTGTTACCCTTTTCCCTGCGGTGGGGAGAGGCAGACCACCCCGACTCCGCAGCAGCAGGGAGGCCCCACACCCCAGACCGCAGTCGGACGGCCAACTCCTCCTACTAGCCCTCCCGCTCCAGCAGGCCGCAGAGAATGGGGGTGGGAGAAGACTCCAAACCTCCCTCCACCCGCTCATTGTAGTGTTGATGCATATGTGTTCTAAGGTGCAATTAAAACCCAGGAGGGCATGGAGCTACCTGCCAAGGAGCAGCAGGTAAGCGCATAGTCCCTCCTGCTAGCCCTCAATGACTAAGTGTATTTAAAATTGAGAGGTGGGCAACGACGTCAGGGGTGAGGTATACACCCTGATGGTGATTTGGACTCCGTGATTGTGCCCACCCCCAAGATCCTATATGTATGTGTAATGAGAGTGTGAATAATGTGAATGTCTAAGTTGTGGGATAAAATTGAGGCAGAGGCAGCCAGAAGGGGACAGGGGGGGGGGGGGGGGGGGGGTAGCCTCCTCTGCACCCTGGTGACATACCCCCACTCCAAGGCCCTGCATGTGTGGGTGGTTGTGGAGGAGCGGGAAGAGGGAGGCAGCTGGAGATGGGGAGGGAAGGAAGGGAGGGGCAGGTAACCCCTCCCTGGGGCCAGCTCCCCCGCTGACCCCAGTAGGCACTCCCACCCTCCGCGACCCGCCAGGGAAGGGGGGCCCAGGCCCATCAGACCGGGGCCCAGTGCAGTAGCGCCCCCCGGCTCCACAGAGCCCTGGACAGTCCACCCAACCCCACCACAGAGAAAACTGCACCCACCCCACCATCCACACATCTTCCAGACTACATAAGACGGTAAACGCCCAGGCTGAGATCTTCCTCCACCTCTCCTGTATCTCCCCCTCCTGCAGAGAGTTCCTGAAGAGAAGAAAGCTCCTGCAAGATGTGACCATCCCCCCCACCAGTTGAAGAGCCCCCCAGGCGGCTCGACGCACTGGCGGCACCCTGCTCCAGGGCCGGGCCCCCATGCACCCACCCGCCCACAACCCCGGCAACACACCAACCAGGACCCAAGCCCCCGAGGCCCGGCCCGGGCCCCAGCCCAGAGACGGAGCGCCCCCAGAACCTCACGCCCATCCCGGACCCACCCAGGGGCAGCCAGGTTGCCAGGTCAGTAACCCACGTCCGTCAGCACAGACCCTCCCCTAGCCCCGCTGCACGCAGCCGCGAGGAAACAGTCACCTGAGAGCCAACAGAGCCCCCAACCGGACGTGACCGCTACCCCGGGTTGAGCTCCCCAAGGAAGATGCCTCCGGGGAACCCCCCGACGCCCTAAGCCTGTCCCTACCCCCTCACCAATCACAACAGTGAAGGCGGGACCAAACTATGACCCCCCACCCCCACTAGGTGATGGAGCTGATAAAAGGGGCCCAGAGCAATTGATCTAATGTGGTGGCAGAGGCTGTGTCAAGACTAATGTAATCTAATAGATAATTTCTATATTGGTTAGAATTAAGATTATTTTTATTTTTCCAGTTCATGAGGACTGTTTTCTTGGCTATGCATAGGGCAGTGAAGATCATATGGGCTATATTCTTTTCTGAAGTGACATTATCTAAGCTGCCCAGTAGACACACTAAGGGGGAAGTTGGGATGTTACATTTCAGACACTTTGATAAGTCTTCACATATCTCGCGCCAAAACTTTTGCACTGGTGGACAGAACCAAAGAGCGTGGATGTAATTGTCTGGTGTATTGCCTTGACAGTGTGAGCAGTTGTTGGAAGATGTAAAGCCCATCTTGAACATCCGATGACCTGTATAGTGCACTCTATGAAGTATTTTGTATTGTATTAATTGCAGACTGGGATTTTTAATTAATTTAAAAGTTTTTAAGCAAATCTGAGACCAGAAGTTTTGGTCTAGGTTGACTGATAAATCTGCTTCCCACTTTGCAGTAGGAAGGGATATTGATTCATCTAATTTAGAAAGTGTTCTGTATATTTTAGATAATAATTTGGGGGATTTAAGAGTAAGAAAATGTGCCGCACTTAGTGGTGTTTGTAATTCAACTTGACTGAGGTTAAATTTTTTTTTTACTATGGATTTAATTTGTTGATATTCTAAAAACCTTTTCTTGTTGATCCCATATTGTTCAACTAGTCTGTCAAATGGAATAAATTCTGTTCCCTCTAATATATGTTCTAAGTATTTAATTCCTTTACAACTCCATTCTGGGAAATTAATCATATTATTGTTTTGTAATATGTCAGGGTTATTCCAGATAGGTGTACGTTTGCATGGGATTAATGAAGACTCCGTTATTTTTAGAAACTCCCACCATGCTGTTAGAGAAAAGCTGATGTTGATACTTTTAAAGCATTCATGTCTTTTGATGTTTGAGCTAATAAATGGTAGGTCTGAAATCTCTAGATCCTTGCATAGTGCCTGTTCAACATCTAGCCAGGGCTCAACTAAGAAGGTATGTTTTAACCATTCTGAGATGAACTGAAGCCTGTTGGCTAAGAAGTATTGGTGAAAATTAGGCAGATCTAATCCTCCTCTATCCTTGGTTCTTTGTAGCGTTTTTAAGCTAATACGCGGGGATTTATCTTTCCAAAGGAATTTGGAAATATATGAATCCAGAGATCTGAACCAATCTTGTGATGGTTTGTTAGGGATCATCAAAAATAAGTAATTTATTTTTGGCAAGATCATCATTTTTATAGTGGCGACCCTTCCCATGAGTGATATGGGTAAAGATTTCCATCTAGTCAGATCGCCTTCTACTTTCTTTAGAAGTGGGATGTGGTTTAGTTTAGTTAAGTCTGAAAGCTTAGGAGAGACATTAATACCTAAATATTTAATATTTCCAGATTGCAGTGGGGCAGAGGAAGAATTATGGAAGGAGCAGTTAATGGGGAGAACTGTAGATTTTGGCCAGTTAATTGAATAATCTGAAACTCTTGAAAACCAGTTTATTAAAGTAATTACCTCAGAGAGGTTGGTTTGTGTGTTTTGCAGAAAAAGCAACACATCATCCGCATAGAGACTGATTTTATGTTCTATGTTCTTACATTTTATGCCCTTAATTGTTGTAGCCTGTCTAAATGCTGCTGCTAGAGGTTCGATAAAAATTGCAAAAAGTGAAGGGGAGAGTGGGCATCCCTGTCTGGTGCCCCTCAGGAGACAGAAGCTGAAGGATGTCTGGTCATTTGTTCTGATACGAGCCGTTGGGGAATTGTATAATATTCTTATCCAGTTTATGAAAGAGTTTCCAAAACCAAATTTGTGTAAAGTTGCGAATAAAAATTTCCAATTAACTCTGTCAAATGCTTTTTCTGCATCTAGAGATAATATTATGGTTTCGATGTTTTTATCGTATGAGTAGTCTATTAAATCAAGTAATCTACGAGTGTTTGTTGAGGAGTGCCGACCTTTTATGAAACCAGTTTGGTCAGGATGAATTAAGAGGGGGGTCATTTTCTCTAATCTCTTTGAGAGAGCTTTGGAGATTATTTTAAGGTCTACATTTAAAAGAGAAATTGGACGATAGCTTGAGGGAAATAAAGGGTCTTTGCCTGGTTTTAGCAGGAGACTAATGTTGGCAGAATTCATATTTGGTGGTAGTCTGCCCTTTTCCTCGATTTCCTGCAACATGCTGTGGAATACTGGTGCCAAAATTGTCCAGAATTCTTTGTAGAATTCTGCAGGGAAGGCGTCTGGACCTGGAGCCTTATTATTGGGCATACTTATCAGGGCTTCCTGGAGTTCACTTGGCGTCAGTGGCGAATCCAGTTCCATTGCTTGACTGTCTAGTAATTTTGGAAGAGTTACGTTGTCAAGAAACAGATCAATTTCATTTTTAGATGGGTTTATTTGTGGTGAGTATAAAGTTTCATAGAAATCCCTAAAAATGTTGTTTATTCTTCCAGGATCATATATTGTGTTCCCCGATAAATCTTTAGCAGCACATATAGTTATTTTTTCTTTATTTATTTTTAGCTGGTTAGCTAGAAATCGACCTGATTTGTTACTGTGTTCAAAATTCTGCAAGCGAAGTCTTTGTATAAGGAATTGTGTTTTTTTATTAATAGTTTCATTTAATTCTAGTTTTGTTTTGCATATTTTGTTCAATGTTTCCTGATCTTGGTGGGACGCGTAGGCTTCTTCTAGTGATTTGATGTTTTTTTCTAATTCCTGAATATTTTTGTTTTCTTCTTTCTTTTTGTGTGATGAGAAAGAAATTATTTTACCTCTCATCACAGCTTTCCCTGCTTCCCATAGAACAGAAGCAGATATTCCGGGAGTGTCATTATAGTCTAAATATGAAGTCCATTCCTTTTTAAAGTATTTAATAAAGTCTTCATCTTTAAGTAGTGATATATTAAATCTCCAGTTTTTACTTGGCGTAGTATTATTCTTGTGCATTAGTGTTAAAGATACAGGAGCATGATCGCTGACAGCTATAGGATGAATCTCAGTGTCTGAAATGTCACACAGCAGTGAGCTGCTGACCAAAAAATAATCCAGACGAGAGTAAGAGTGATGAACATGCGAGAAAAAAGTATATTCCTTACTGGTGGGGTGAAGAGAGCGCCATGCATCGCAAAGACCAAAGTCGTTCATATACTGTTTGATTATATTTGTGGACTGCCAATTACGCTGAGTTCCTGTTGTGTTGAGCCTATCCATTTCTTCATTTAGTCCAAGGTTGAGGTCACCGCCAAGAATGAGTGTGCAATCAAGGTGTTCAGAGAGTGCACTAAAAAAACCGTGGAAGAATGAGGGTTCATCAACATTTGGACCATATATACTAACAATACATAGTTTTTTGTTCAATATTGATAGTTTAATAATTAGAAATCTACCCTCTGGATCTATAACTGTATCGAGTACTGTAAAATTAACATTTTTATGTATTAAAATTGCTACTCCCCGTTGTCTAGAATTATAACCGGCTGCAAACACGTTAGGAAACTCAGGTGTTTTAAGTTCATTTAAACCTGTGACAGGTCTGTGAGTTTCTTGTAATAAAACAACATCTGCCTGTAGTTTTTTAAGCTGGTTAAATATTTTTAACCTCTTTCCTCTGGTGCCAGCTCCATTTACATTCCATGTGACAAACCTCAGCATGCCCTTAATTGTGCGTGTATGTCTAATGATGTATGCTGGGTGTTTCGTTTAGACAGGTGGAGAGAATATGGAAACATCCCTTGTTTGTAAATAGAAAGAGAAAAAGAAGTGTGGTGAGAGACTCCATAAGTCTGACTATGTGTGTGAATATTCACTAATATGAACAAGCGTGGCTTGCTTATGTGTCCTGCAAGTCTGTGCGTGCTGTGAGGCTGTTGTGAATGTGCTGCCGTTGAGCTGATGTGTTTGCGTGATCGTGTTGTGAAAATATGGAGAAATAGAGGGTGTTGTTTGTAGGTGAGTGGGGAAGTAGGTGACCACAGCAGTGAAAGACAAGAGAAAGAAAGAAACCACATGAACTGTGAGCGACAACAAAAAAAAAGAAACGAAACGGAAACATTCCAATTAAAGCAATGACGGAGGGTGACGGTGTTATATCTGCTATGACATCATATTGATATTACTAGCTTAAACTCATGTTAAAGGAGAGAGTGTGAATGAATAAGAAAAGAGTGTAGCGGGTTCTTATCTGGAGTGCAGTTAATATAACCACGGTGTGGTGCCGAGGTCGCGGTAAAGCTGTCCGTCCACGTAGAGCCGGTCCACGGCGATGACAGCACGGGAGCCTTTCTGGCCCATAACTTTATTAAATACAGATTATAAAATTTTCTCTAGCTCAGTTGCAACAAGGCTCAAACAAGGGGTTTCAAGTATAATTAGTGAGACACATCAGGGTTTTTGAAAGACAGGAACATTCATAATAATATCAGATTGGTTTTAGACTTACTGGACTACAATGATCTGATTAGTGATGACAGTTTTATTCTTTTCTTGGACTTTTATAAAGCTTTCGATTCAGTAGAACATCCTTTTATTTTAGAAACACTAACTCGATTTGGATTTGGGGATAAATTTAGGAAGATAATAGATATACTGTATAATGATATAAATAGCTCTGTGTCATTAGGCTATGGCACTGGTAAAAGATTTAGCGTCAAAAGAGGAATTAGGCAAGGGTGTGGAAGCTCTCCGTTGTTGTTCATAATGGTTGTGGAGATGCTCGCAATTCTAATTAAAAACAGCAGCGTTGCCGGAATTGAGATTATGGACAATTCTTTAATAATTAGTCAACTTGCGGATGACACTACTCTTTTCTTAAAAAATGAACATCAGATTCCCCTGGTAAAACAAATAATCACTACATTCTCAAAAGCTTCAGGCTTAAAGTTAAATTTAAATAAATGTGAATTATTGGCATTAAAGGAGTGTAATTCACAATTACTGTACGATATAAAGGTGAAGAAGGAGGTAAAATATTTGGGCATCACAATTTCAAAAGATCACAAAGTCTTAGAAAAAGTAAATATTTTAGATAATGTTGACAAATGTAAGACAATCCTAAATAAGTGGTTACAAAGAGACATCACAATTTTTGGAAGAATATTATTAACCAAAATGGATAGTTTATCTAGATTTATATATCCAGCTTACTCTCTATCAATATCGAATAAAGTTATTAAAACAATTAATAGCTTGAATTTTAATTTTATTTGGAGGAATAAGTGCCATTATATATCTAAAGATGATTTGGTTAAACCATACATTGAAGGCGGTGGAAACGCAATTGATTTTGACATAATGAATGGTGTTTTGAAACTTAAATGGTTAAAATCCTTCCTAAATAATCCACACTCCATTTGGTTTTTTATACCAAGTAAGGTCTTTAACACACTAGGGGGTATCGACTTTCTCCTAAAGTGTGACTTTGAAATTACTAAGCTACCTGCTAAACTCTCTGAATTCCATAAACAGGTCCTTCTTTATTGGAAAATGTTATTTAAACATAATTTCACTCCACATAATAGCCCAATTTGGAACAATAGATATATACTGATGAACAGAAAATCTATTTTTATTCAAGATTGGTTATCAAAAGGTGTTTGGGCAATTGCCCATTTTGTAGATGAGGAAGGACATGTTCTAGGACATCAAGATTTTTGCCAAAAGTTTAATATCCAATGTTCTAAAAGTAAATTTAATCGGGTTATAAAATCCATTCCATTGTCACTTAAAAACATAGTTGTAAATGATATAATATATTCTGACATCTCCCCCAAGTTAAGGCAATTATATATAGATGGTATTCGGTTTTGTGATGTTAAATGCAACAATAAGTTTCTTAGATCTTCATTAAGGAGGCTTTATTCTCCAAATTTACTTAGACGTAATTACATATTAAAAGATTTCCAAAGGGAAGAAATTGAAAAAATAAGAACTGATTATATCACCTTCCCTATCCCTCCTAAAGGGAAAGAAGTCCAATTTAAAATCTTGAATAAAATTTACCCGACAAATAGACTCCTTAGTGATAGATTCAAAATAGAAACGGGTAATTGTGTATTTTGTGAAACAGAAGAGGAGGATTTGGACCATCTATTCTTTTTGTGCAATTTTATACAAATATTTTGGTTGGATTTTCATACCTGGCTTTATTCCAGTGGGATTCAAATTACCCCATTTACCTTAAATATGATAATGTTTGGAGTGTTTTTGAAAGAAAAGAAAGCTAATTATGGTGTTAATGTGTTATTAATCTTGTGTACGTATTTTATACATAAATGTCGCTTTTTTAAGATTAAACCAACACTGGCTCACTGGAAAAACGACCTAAACCTGTTGGTTAAATCTTTGACTGTAGTTAAAAAGAAAAAGGCTGCTTTTTTTGTTTCCTTTGTAGAAGATTTTGATTTAGTGAGTTAATAATCTGTTAATTTATGTGACCCCATCTTTATATTTTATTTTCACTATATATGAAAGTTGCTAATATGTAAGAAATGTTTATTCTCTGAATCTGTAATATATGGTGCATTTTGTTTGTATGTTTATATTACTAATAAAAGAAAAAAAAAACAACAAAAAAACCCCCCAAAAAAACAACAACAACACCACACAGGGCGCCCTCTGACCCCGGAAGGACACACCGTCGCAGCGAGAGGGCGTCACCCGTCACTATGGCAACATAAACAAAACATAACTGTACAAACAGAACCCCGAACAGCCCTGACCCGCTACAATATGCTGCTGAGAATATAGCCCAGAAGAAGCGTATAGTATAGCTTTTATTTTGGAAAGAGCCATTTCTCTGTAATAAACTCTCTTTTCCAAAGATGAGTGACTCCTCAATCAGATACAGGTGTTACCGCGCCAGATCCGCGGCCCCGAACCGTAGTAAGGAAACCTCTGGCAGTTACTTGAAGGTTCCGTAACTGACTCGTAGCCGGCAACAGCTTACTATACAGGTCAACTCCGCTAGCAAAAAGATCGAAGGAGGCGTAGGAAACTGCTTCACCGAACTTTATTTCTTCTCTAAGGCACGAACACCGCGTACAGTGGGCTGAAACAGTTTACTCACAGCGAGCATCGCCGACACAACTCTGGCTGTCGAGGGAGTTATTATATTCCTTTTATTTATTTTCTTTCCGTCTCTTCTGTAGCTAACCTTTACTTTTTCCCCTTCTCCGCTCTCTCTCTTCACACACACACACACACACACACACACACACACCAGGCAGTCCCGCTACACACATCCCGAATACATTTCCCATCAGGCTTCATCCTTAAAGGGCCATGCCTGTAACACAGGGCTTGCAAATTCGGGCTAGCGATTTTTCCAGTCGGGCTACCAAAATCTATCTCTGCCCTGCCCGTCGGGCTATTGTAGGAAGAAAAATATATGTCAATGCTTTTGCATTCTTTCGGAAATGTAGCTGGGTAATTATGTCATTGGCATCGGTGAGCCACTGTCAATATGTGACATATTGAAATCGCGTTTGAATTTGCGCTTGTTTTTTGCTTTCACTTTGCAAATGTCCAGGTGCCTTCTTTTGGCGCACCGCCGGTCACGACAGGCGGGGGAAAAGTCACTCGGGTCAGAACATGGGGTGCCACCATCATCCCACTTCTGACACCAATGTGGCGAGCTCAGACAACGAGGAGACGGAGGTGTTGTTTGGTCTTGCTTCCCGTGAGCTAGCCAGGGAGCACAGCCGTTTATTGACATCTGCAGAAGAACACTGCCGCTAGATAACTGCTCAGCGCGGCAACCGCACAGCAACAACAACAACAACACACAGGGCGCCCTCTGACCCCGGAAGGACACACCGTCGCAGCAAGAGGGCGTCACCCGTCACTATGGCAACATAAACAAAACATAACTGTACAAACAGAACCCCGAACAGCCCTGACCCGCTACAATATGCTGCTGAGAATATAGCCCAGAAGAAGCGTATAGTATAGCTTTTATTTTGGAAAGAGCCATTTCTCTGTAATAAACTCTCTTTTCCAAAGATGAGTGATTCCTCAATCAGATATATTTATTTTTTTAATTATTTTTGTTTCAGCAACATTAAATTTAAAAACTGTACTTTTGAGTTAAAATATATATTTATAATTTTAATAAATGACAAATTAAAAAGGCATGAACATTTTTTTTGTATCGAAAAAATATCGAACCGTGACACCAAAGTATCGAACCGAACCGAACCGTGAATTTTGTGTATCGTTGCACCCCTAATATATATATACACACACACACACACACACACACACACACATAGTGTTTAGTGTACTGAGCTTGGTGACGCTGTTAAAAACGGTCCAGTCATTTAACACTGCTGACGTTTGCTTTCAAGAACTCAGAAAAGGATAAAAAATGATAACGTGAATGACACACAGTGAAACGTAGGCAATGGGGACGCCTGGTGGTGAAACACGCGACATAACAAGACTAACCACCAAATGGGTGGTCATGGTGTGGAGTCACAGAGCAATGAAGCACCCACCACAGACCATGACAGCCCTGACAAGATGTAAAAGGCATGCAAAATTGTGCCTACATCGGAAATCGCTATTTGATATAATGAAATTTGTAATCTCATCCTTCCTACAGTCTCTGTTACAATATATTTTTATACTTAAGTTAACTAAACTAAACCTGCAAAATTTTGACCAAAATTAACTGCAGTTCTGTGTTACCACCACTAAATGTCAGTATACAACCATATTTAACTCTACATCAAAGCAACAGACACAAAATTTACCATAAGATTTCATTGGTTATTGGCTTATTTTGTTACAAGAACCATTATTTGGAAGATAAATACAGTGTTTAACCTTTTTTTATTTTTTTTTATCCACCTTACAAAATAGCCTCACCTCCTTTTAGAAAGACTTACAAAAGAGAGAGACAAAGAGAGAGAGAGAGAGAGGGGGGGGGGGGGGGGGTGGACTTCTGTGCCTCCGTCATCGCACAAAGAAAGCCAAGTGCTTTCACAATCAGCATTTTCACTTAGGACCACTCACTTCTCTTTCTTTGTCAATACTAGATGAAGCCTTTATAAGGCAGAGACATGACTCAACAAGCTGTGTGGCCCTGGGACCATAAATGGTCCCTTTAGGTTTTCAGTTACAAGCCATTTGCACTGTGTTGAATGGAATATAGCCAAATTCTCTAAAAAAAAAGTTTGGCATAATTTCATTTCAAAATTCAAGTCTGACTTCCTTAAATTAGCTTCAGTGGCTAAGCTAACAATACACATCCTCTTAGAGCCCTGGGGACCATTTTTGGTCCCCATTGACTTCCATTATAAACGCTATTTTTCACTGCAGAATTATTACCGTTAATGTCTTGGTGATTACTTATGTTTCCGCTTCGTTTTGGTCTATGAGCCTTAGAGTTGTAATTTTTTTATTTGTCCACCGGGTGGCGCCCTTGCTCCACATTTGATCCCTGCTGGAAAACAGCGGGCTTCTTGGACAGACCTGCGGGAAATGAAGCCTCATTTCCGGCGTGCAGCAGCGGCTTCGCCCGCTGACAGGAAATGACGTATTTGTTGTCACGTGGTATCGGACGTGTGGGCTGGAAAAAGCAGTCCCCGGTGATCGTGCCCCGGTGATCGTCGCGACTTACCCCGGCAACATGCACTTATTTCGGCCTAGAGGAGGAGCATTTGCCGCCTGGAGACCATTTTCTGGTCCTGAAAAAAAAAAAAAGGCGATCGAAATGACTGTTGGTGCCAATCTTTAGTCCATCTAAAGGCCTAATTATAATAACAAAGAAATATTACTTCAAATGTTTTTTTTGGAAAATATTTAGTTTTTTGTTTTTTGGGGCTAAAAAACGGCGCTCATGTAATAAAACTGGGATTTAAAGGGTTAAAACAACGAAAATATAATTAAAACTTTATATGAATATTTCAGGGAGAAGTAGTTTTAAAAGACTGACCAATTTAAAGTGGAAAAAAATATGAATATATAATCTTTTTATTGCACTTTTGGGGCGGGACCATTTATGGTCCCCAGGGCTCGGAAGGGGTGCATTTTTAAAGGGCCACACAGGGGTTAAAATCTATGTAAGAACTTGGAAGATCCATGAATTTAAGTAAAAACAACAACAACAAGAAGAAGAAGAACTGCCCAATAAGAGCACAGCAGTATTTCAAGATAGCTGTTTAATAAGGACTTGATTCTTTTCTCTGTCATGTTTTACTTTCTTTTCATTTTATGCACCACATTCAAGAGTCTTTATTGTCATTGTGGAAGCATAATGAAAATATGGTTATAATCCCTCACATGGTGCTACTCCAAACTTCTTTTTTTTTTAATTTATGTTTACATTCAGAGGCAGACATGCTGGTGTATTTTGGATCATTGTAATGTCGTATAACCCTAGTGCACTTCAGGAAGTGATGGTCAGAAGCTTTTCTTCAGGAGTTTTTGGTAGAGAGCAGAATTTATGGTTCCATTAGTTATGGGAAGTCATCCAGGTCTTGAAGCAGGAAAGCAGCCCCAGGCCATCACAATACCACCAACATGTTTGCTGTTATGATGCTCTATTTTTTTTAATGCCAGAAGTAACGGGACATAAAACCTCCCAAAGTTCAAATTTTGGCCTGTCAGTCCACAGAATATTTTAAGTCTTGGAGATCATCAAGATTTATTTTTTAAAATAATTGTGTTCTTTTTGGTAAGCAGCGAATTTCACTCTCCCATGGATGCCATTTTTGCCCAGTCTCTTTCTTATTTGTTAGTTATTGAGTTATTGAAACATGAACACTGACCTTAAGTGAGGCAAGTGAGGACTGCAGTTCCTTAGATGCTGTTCTGGGTTCTTTGTTGACCTCCCGGATGAGTCATTGATGTGCTTTTTGAGGTTTTTTTGTAGACTGGCCTTTCCCGGGAAGGTTCATCATTGTTATAAATTTTCTCACCAAGGTTCGCGGAAGTCCCAAACCCTTAGAAATTGCTTTGCAACCCTTTCCAGAACCAATAAACCTCAATGATTTTATTTCTTAGCTCTTTCTTTAGATCATGGCAGGATGTGTTGCTTTTTGAGATCTTTTAGTCTACTTCACTGATTTCTTGATTTATCAGGCCTGGCAGTAATCAGGCCTGTGTATGAATGAAGCTGTAGCTAATCACAGTGAATCCACGATTTAACAAGAGGGGCAATTACTTTTTCCACACATGGTCAGGTAGGTGATTAGGTAGGTGTCTCCCTTAAAAAATTTAATTATCATTTAAAAACTGCATTCTGTATTTACTTGGGTTATATTTGACTAATATTAAAATTGCCTTGAAGAGCTAAGAAGATCCAAGAAATCAGGAAGGTGTCAAATACTTTTTCACTGGAGTGCATCGGAGGGTGTAATGTTTCTTAATAATCTAAATTTCTATCATTATTTGGGGGCTTTTGTCAGTCACAGGGCCTTAATATTGTCCCAACTTCCCCCTAAATAGGGCACTCCTGTGTGGAGTCAAATAGCTTAAAGTTTATTTTAGAATAGTTTGATATGGCTGACAGGCTGTGAGATTAATCTACATCTAGTGTAGCATTAACATAACAATTAAATGGGCAGTGAGTTCATAAGGGTTCAAATGGATTATTCGAGCCCATCACACTGTGCCACACGTGGCAAAAGTAAAACATGATATCATGGCAATATTCATGTAAGGCTGACATAACTGGCTAAGTCCTGACTGGAGTGTTTAGGCATCATTGGCAAACTTGAACAGCTTCTATAAAAGGATAAAGTGTATTGCAAAAAATGAAAACAAACATGATGAATTAATTTTATGCGGCAGGAATGTAAATACATGCTGTCCCTTCCAGGAAATGGATGTGACTAACTCCTTAGTCATCTCCGGATTCCTGTTACAGCCTCCCCCACAGCTTTCATGTCTGCAACTTCCTGCCTCTTACTGCACTGGTGGAAAGGGGCTGGGTGTTGGAAACATGAACATATAAATGTTCATTCATTTCAGAGAAGCAGAGGCACATGACAAAGGAGAACTAAGCTTTGGTCTGTATTTTCTACGTGTGTGTGCCTATCTGTCTGTGCACGTTGGTGTGTGTATAAGAAAGGGAAACTGTTTCACATTCTGTGTCTCTTCGTGAAATGGAGCAGCAACATATTCAAGTAGAGAAGAAAAAGCTCTGCTGTTCGATCTGTTTGGATCTGCTGAAGGATCCGGTGACTATTCCCTGTGGACACAGCTACTGTACAAACTGTGTTAAACATCACTGGGATGAGGAAGATCACAAGAAAACCCACAGCTGCCCTCAGTGCAGACAGACCTTCACACCGAGGCCTGCTCTGGTGAAAAACACTGTCTTGGCAGAGTTAGTGGAAGAGCTGCAGATGACTGAACTCCAAGCTGATCACTGCTACGCTGGACCTGGAGATGTGACCTTTGATGTCTGCTCTGGGAGGAAGCTGAAAGCTACCAAATCCTGTCTGGAGCGTCTGGTCTCTTACTGTGGGCAACACTTCCACCCTCACTATGAATCCCCTGCCTATAAAAAACACAAGCTCATCAAACAATCAGGGAAGCTCCAGGGGAACATCTGCTCTTGTCACGGTAAAGATTTGAAGCTTTTCTGCCGCACAGACCAGAAGTGTACCTGCCTTCTCTGCGCAGTGTATGAACACAAACACCACGGCATGATCTTGGCCTCGGAAGAACGCAGTAAATGGGAGGGGGAGCTTGTTTCAAGTCAACAAAAGATTAAAAAGAGAATCCAGGACAGAGAGAATGATATGAAGGTGCTTCAGCATGAGATGGATGCCATCAATTATTCTGCTGATAAGGCTCTCAAGGAAAGTGAGGAGATCTTTACTCAGTTGCTTCATCTTATCAACAACATGAGGTCTGATGTGAAGTTGCAGATTAAATCCCAGCAGAAGACAAAAGTCAGTCGAGCCAAAGAGCTTCGAGCCAAGCTGCAGCAGGAGCTCAGGTGGCTGAGGAGGAGAGATGCTGAGCTTGAGCAGCTGTCACATAGAAAAGATCATGCAACTTTTATTCAAAATTACTCCTCTTTGACATGCATAAATCAGGGAACCGACCCACGCAGGATTAACATGCATCTTCTGCAGTACTTCGAGGACGTGACACTAGCTGCGCACAAGGCCAAAGAAAAACTACACACGATTTTTACCGATACTTCCACCAAAATTTCACTGATTGAGAAAGAAGTTAGTGTTTCAGTACCATCAGGAGAGCCTAAGACCCGAGCAGAATGTTTACAACACTCACAAGTACTCACACTGGATCCAAACACAGCAAACACACACTTGTCACTATCTGAAGGGAACAGAAAAGCAACTGTGATGAGTGAAAAACAGTTATATCCCAGTCATCAAGACAGATTCACTGACATGTTTCAGGTCCTGAGCAGAGAGAGCCTGAGTGGACGTCATTACTGGGAGGTGGAGAAGAAGTCATTTGAAGTTTCAATAGCGGTTACCTACAAAGATATCAGAAGAACAGGGTATGAAAGTGGATTTGGAAATGATGACAAATCCTGGGCTTTAGAGTGTTTTCATAACAGTTATCAGTTCAGACACAATGCCACCAGCACGTTAATCAGAGGCCCTCAGTCCTCAAGAATAGGCGTGTACCTGGATCACAGTGGAGGTATTTTGTCCTTCTACAGCGTCTCTGACACGGTGAATCTCCTCCACAGAGTTCAGACCACATTCACTCAGCCGCTGTATCAGGGTCTTGGTGTTTTTGCTTCTTCTGATGCTCCTGCTGCTGCTGCTGCTGAGCTGTGCGAGCTAAAAACAATACTAGTGCCTGTAAGTCCTGTGTAAGTTGTGCTGAAAATCAGTGATTTCCATGAGAGTAACTGAGGGACAGGCAAAGACTTTAGGCAGTAAAAGATGTATTAATAGCAAAAAAACCAAACAAACAAAAAAGCATCTGAAGATTATAAATAAGGATATGTAACAATAATCTTGAAAACCATAACTAAACTTGAACAAAGACACAATTTGGGGACATAGCAGCTCAAGCTACTTGTGCTAAAAGTCAGTGATTACTGTAAAAAAATATTTGTGGACACATATGGTTGTTTCTATGGTAGAAGAGGGTTAAAGGCATAAAGAAAGCTTTTAGAAATAATTATTTGACCGTTTTATACAAAATACATAGATTCTGTCATGGGGACTCAAATGGCACTAAATAGTTTGAATGAACCAAACATAAAGTTAAATATTTTATTACCCATCACTGCCTGCATTGATTTAAATTTAAATAGTAGAAGCCTCACAGTGGGTCAATACAATATTTCTCTTTAAATTGCATCAAAGGTGATCCATTAGAGTCCAGTCAGGTGGCATGTTGGCCAGTTTTAATTTCAGCTTATCACAGCAGCTTTATCTTTGTCTTTGTTCCTGTTGTATAGCCACTAAAAGGGTGATGCTTTCAATGAACTAAAACAAAGGTAGGACACTTTTCTATGTAACCATGCTTCTGTGAATAATTTGACACAAACATATATATTAGAGTTAACATACTAATCTCCTAAAGAGAAGAAAATTCAGCAAAGCTTCTTCTTTTTTTAAAAAAAAACAAAACTTAATATATCCCACCTTCATATTTTGCAACACTTCTGCTCTGCCTAAACAGAGTTGTGCTGTCATCTCCTGTTTACATTAGCAGGCATTCCTAAATCTCCAGAGCAATTAAATAAAGCAAACATGGAAGTGAGTCAACTAAAGTAAAGTGATAGTGGGTGTGGAGGGGGTGTCAGCAGGTTTACAGAAATCAGTTTGTTTTGTGATATGTTTTCTTTTTGATAACTAAACTGTTAAATCATGTTTTTTGTTTGTTTGTTTGTTTGTTTTAGTTTTTTAAACACATGTCAGGTTTATGATAATTATTAAAAAATAGAAAAGCACATTTAAACTTGGACTGAGCCGAGACTGGTTTTAAAACCAAGTGTAAAGAAGATCCAGTGATTTATTTCATAGTTTGCTAAAGCTCAAGACTTTGTGTGTTTTCAGACACAAGTCTTTTCTTCACATGTTTACACTCCAGTATTATTAGCTTAAAATACAAACTCTGTAGTCAAAGAGCAGTTACTTTCAAATGTATTTTAACATTTGCACAGTGAAGAGACGTTGCTTGAAATGTTTAAACCGTGTGTTTTGTTGTATGTGAATATTTGCACAATCCTTGTTAAGTGTGTAACATCTTTTGCAATTAAAACCGTGATTTATAATCTTTATTTTCAATACAGAAATATGGATCTATTTTAAAGCACAGTATAATTTGTGTTTGTGTCTTTTACTGTAAAAACGATTTTAATACAGTTTTATTTTTAAATATTTGATTTTGTCAATGCTTTCCCTTCAGTATGAAGAATATGGCTTTGTCCTAAATGCTGTTACTGTGATGACTCTGCCATTATGAGCTTTAAATGGAGCCAGGAAGCATTTAATCACAATGCGTCTGTGCTAATAATTGGGTATTTATAACCATAAAGATGTACAAGACAGTATAGTTTTTATTGCTTATATTCAAAGCTTTTTTTTTTTTTAATTGCTTCTTATATTCACCTTTATATTTTTGTTGGATGGGTCAAATGTTTAGCATGCAGGACACAAGAGATGAACAAATTTGTTGTGTCATTGTATGCAGGGCTGCTTAACGATGTGTGGTTTCTCTTAATGTCACCCCAAAGACCAAGTCAGGTAACATATTTGACAAGGTTTTATTTTGGCATCTTCAGAAACTTGGGGGTGATTTTGCGTGTGCTTTGGACTCCGTTGGTTGTGTGGAATATTTTTGCGCTGCTAAGACAAAGTGTGTAAGAAACACAATAAAACTTGTAAAAGTTACATGCCATAAAGTGTAATTTCTTTACTGGCCACACCAAAAGTCCCCTCCCCTTCTTCATCTTCTTTCATAAATACCGTAAGATTTTTAATAAGTCACCCATTTGAATTCTGTTTATCCAAAAGCTCAGTTCATATTCTTAAAGAACTGTAATGTGATTCTTCTTGCATAAGTCATGCATTTGGTTAATACGTGGAATTAGAAGCGTGGCCACTTTGAATGATCGGTATGACTATGGCCCAGGGAGCTGCCGGTGTTAGGTGTCTACAAGGCTTTACTCTACTAGTGGGAGCCACTGAACTAATTAAGCTAACCGAGCATTTTAATGCACCTATCTTACAAAGAATATGGATTATTTGAGGCGCATTGGATTCATTTTTCAGGGTCAGGGGTTGATTGGCTGCAATGGTCTCTGCCTTGGGCCTTCCGTTTTTAATATAGTCTTTATAAAAATAACCTAGTATTACACATTGGATTATTGATAGGAGCAAATACAATATTTCTTGATTTAGAAACTGCATTTAGAACAATGGCCTAAATTGAAAAAGTCAATTTCCACACAGGCGTCAATTTTCGCAGTGAATCATGTTTCGAAAGACAAAAAATGTCAGCAAGAAATAAAGAATGAATGAATATCTGACGTTTTGTTTTTCTTTTCTTTTTTTCTTTCAATCATCAGTTGAGAATTTTAAAACATTAAGCTGCTGGAGTGGGAACCTTCATATTGAAAGTGACAGAAAAAAATATATTTCCGACATTTTCTAGGTCGCATTTATTAAGCTTTAGAAGCCCTAATTTACCGTAACAATTCTATGCATATAACCTCCGCAGATATTATTAACTGTACAATGGAGTGCCTCATTAGTTAATCGTGATAATAAAATAAAGGTACCGAAAGGCGGAACCCTTGTGTAAGAGGGCTGTTGCACTTACACGGAATGTTTTGGCGTAGAATGTAAGAACGCGGAAGTACGGCTGTGTCTCTCGGATTTGTTTATTTTTTCCTCCTTTTACCGAATTTAAGGGAAAGTAATGGCGGTGAGCGCAGTCCACCTGGAGTCCGACGCCTTTCTGGTGTGCATGAACCACGCGCTGAGCACAGAGAAGGAGGAGGTGATGGGTCTGTGTATCGGGGAGGTGGAGGTCTCTCGTATTGTCCACATCCACTCCGTCATCATCCTCCGCCGCTCCGACAAGAGGAAAGACCGGGTGGAAATCTCCCCGGAGCAGCTGTCGGCGGCCTCCACGGAGGCGGAGCGGCTGGCAGACATGACCAGCCGGCCGATGCGGGTGGTCGGCTGGTACCACTCCCACCCTCACATCACCGTGTGGCCCTCCCACGTCGACGTGCGCACCCAGGCCATGTACCAGATGCTGGATCAGTGTTTCGTGGGCCTCATCTTCTCCTGCTTCATCGAGGACAAGAACACTAAGACGGGTCGGGTGCTCTACACCTGCTTCCAGTCCGTGCAGGCGCAGAAGGGCTCCGAGTACGAGCGTGTGGAGATCCCCATCCACGTCTTGCCCCGCGAGGCCATCGGAAAGGTGTGCCTGGAGTCGGCCGTGGAGCTGCCGAGGATCTTGTGCCAGGAGGAGCAGGACACCTACCGCAAGATCCACAGCCTGGCGCACCTGGACCCCGTCACCAAGATCCACAACGGCTCTGTGTTCACCAAGAACCTGTGCAGCCAGATGTCGGCGGTGAGCGGGCCGCTGCTGCAGTGGCTGGAGGACCGGCTGGAGCAGAACCAGCAGAGCATCTTGGAGCTGCAGCGGGAGAAGGAGAAGCTAATGCAGGAGCTGGCGGCTCTGTGAGGCATAGGACAGTCCGGAGATCAGTGCCAGCTGTCTGTCCCAGAGGACAAGAACAATGTGCTGCCTTTATTTGAGCTTCTTTTCTGTTTTCCTACCATCCAGATGTCTGGGTGTTGAACCTCAATACTTTGAGTGAAAAGTTTCAAACTGTTGATATTAAATGTCTGCTCACTATTGAATTCTGAGCTGTTTATTCATAATTAGCTATAATTTAAAATTTTCTTCAGAATACTGACAGGTGTCCCACTTTATGTGGGACTGCACAGCATTTTAAATGCTTGTCTCCATGCTGCATAGTGTCGCACATTTTTTGATTGGCTCCAATCAAAATTAAAACATGCAAGCTGCATAACATGTTGCAGAAAAAAACGTGTGCTCATCTCTGGATAAATCCATACTGAAATGAGACAGAATAAATTGGTTGGTTTTTGCAATGGAAAAAAAGGGAAGGCTATGAAAAGCAAGCCAAACTTTTTTTGATTTTATGGTTACTGTATTAACCATAAAATGTGTGTGTGTGTGTGTGTGTGTATGTATATGTATATATATATATATATATATATATATATATATATACACACATTAGTATCATGAATTCCTGTTACACACCAAAACAAACTTACTATAACGTGATTGTCGCAGATGGGTTGATATTGGAGGGGTATCATAATTAGCAAGCCCCACCACAGTATAGTTTCTTTCATATGAAAAATACAGAATGTGTATATTTGCAGATACACAAGTTATGGAAAAACAAACAAACCAAAGCAAAAAAAGAACCACAACACCATTACCAGCAACATTACTGTCCTGGGTTAGCCCTGTTTTCTTCATTCTTATACTTATTTAAAATTAGGTTTTTATATTTTACTTTAAACTGTTTTATGTTTTGACTGTCTTTTATTTCTTCTGTTAGACTGTTCCATAATTTAACTCCTGCAATTGAGATAGACATAGTTCTTAAAGTTGTTCTAGCACTTTGTATTTTTAAATTCCATTTCCCTCTTAAGTTATACCCACCTTCTCTTTCTAGGAACAATTTACAGATTTCTTTTGGAAGCAATTTATTTCTGACTTTATACATTATTTGCGCTGTTTTAAGCTTCACCAAGTCTTGGAATTTAATAGCTTGCATTTTGACAAAGAGTGCATTTGTATGGTCCCTGTACCCCACATTATTTATTAATCTAATGGCCCTTTTCTGTATTATAGTTATTGTTTGTGTGTTACTTTTGTATGTGTTTCCCCACACCTCTACACAGTAGCTCATATATGGCAGTAGTAAAGCACAGTATAAAATGTGCAGTGCTTTCTGATCCAACATATGCTTTGCTTTCCCCAGGACGGCAATGCCCCGTGCCAATTTCCCCCGAACATAAGTAATGTGTGGCTTCCAACAGAGCTTGTGGTCAATGATCGCCCCAAGAAATTTTATTTCATTTACTCTTTCTAAATATACATTGTCAACACATATTTCTACTTCGATGTTTTTCTTTTGGTTTCCAAACAACATAAATTTGGTTTTATCAAGATTCAATGATAATTTATTTATATCAAACCACTTCTTTAATATCGTTAATTCCTGTGTGATCATCCCCAAAACCTGTGGCAATTCCACACCTGAACACAGTATATTTGTGTCATCTGCAAATATTACAAACTTTAAAATCTCCGATACTCTGCAGATATCATTTAAGTACATAATAAACATTTTTGGACCCAGTACTGAACCTTGAGGTACTCCACAAGCTATATCCATCAAATTAGATTTATATTCATTTATTTGTACATATTGTTGCCTATTCCCTACATAGCTTTTTAACCATTCCAAAACCACTCCCCTAAACCCGTACTTTTCCAGTTTTTTTAATAGAATTTCATGATTAACAGTATCAAACGCCTTCTTTAGATCTAAGAAAACTCCGAGCGCATACCTCTTATTATCCATACATTCCGTTATCTTTTCCATTAAATCTATCAGTGCCAAAGCTGTTGATCTGTTGCTTCTGAACCCATACTGACTATCTGTCATTAATTCATATTTTTCCACAAAACTGTCAAATCTTTTTATGAAGAGTTTTTCCAGTATCTTAGAGAACTGGGAGAGTATTGACACTGGTCTATAGTTTGTAAAATGATGCCTTTCACCGGTTTTGTAAATGGGAATAACTTTAGCAACTTTCATTTTTTGTGGAAAAACTCCTTTTTGAAACGACAAGTTGAATATATATTTTAATGGTTTTACAATACCATCAATAACTGTCTTTACTGTTACCATATCAATATCATTCCAGTCTGTACTGGTTTTGTTCTTAAGTCCTCTAACTATGTCATAAATCTCTTTCTCTTCCACTGCTCTTAAAAACATTGAGCTACTATTCCTTTCAATATTTTCACCAGTGTCCCTTTTTATTCCATCAACCTTTATTTCTTCTGCCAGTTTTGGCCCTATATAGGCATAGGCTTTACTACCAGTACAGTAAAGCATACCTGGATATACTTACTGTACTGGCTGAGTGCTGGAGCTTTTTAAGTTATGGGTACACAAAACTTTAAAAATTCCAGCAACACTTTCTTTTGTTTTTGATGGTTTCTTAAGCTTTTCTAGTCACTGCCAAGAATGTGCATAAAAGGAATTAATACACACTTTTGAATGCCATTTCTTTTTCTGGGATTTATCAGATTTATCTGTTTGGATCTACTGATCCTCTGGTTATTCCCTGTGGACACAGCTACTGTATGAACTGTATTAAATGGCACTTCGATGACGAGGATCAGATCATGTGGTCAAAAAGTCTAAGTCAAAATTCTCAGCATTTGCCAATTACAGCTTCTTAAGTCATATAGATATTTTTAATATTCTACTTCTCAGAAATAATTTACAATTTCCAGCTGTGAATTCCATCTTTACATTTTTTAACATTATATACTAGAGGGAACTTGATGAAATGACCAATATAGATATACGCCCAGTAGCAGAATATCTTGTAGTTATGTTTTACTCCCCTCTGGTGGCCAAATTAAACACGAGCGTGCATATTTAATTAATACTTTAATTTGTTGCTGATTAAAGTATTTTAGAGTTCATTTGGTGTTAAAATGACACTAGATGATCAATAATTCTTTTTAACTGCATAAAAATGAATGAAAGGTTTAATGAACCTGCCGCACAAAATGAAAACAGTATATATATGATAAACACAAATCATGCTGTTTTTAAATTTATTATGCATAAAATAAAATGACCTAAAAAACAAACAAACAGTCGTTTTAGTTGCTAAGTCGTTTGGTTACTGCAGGGTTAATCTGCCTGATCACGTCTCAGTTGCTACCTGTCAACTTTTGTGGGAGTCTGAATCCTTCCTTCTCCGCTCAGAACTATTCACACTCTGAGAGGGGAAATGGCTGATCAAGGAGTTCAGATTGATGGCGACAAACTCTGCTGTTCAATCTGTTTGGATCTACTGAATGATCCTGTGACTATTCCCTGTGGACACAGCTACTGTATGAAGTGTATTAAAAGCTACTGGGATGGACAGGATCAGAAGCACATCCACAGCTGTCCTCAGTGCAGACAGACCTTCATAGCCTGTCCTGAAGAAAAGCACCATGTTAGCAGAGTTGGTGGAGGAGCTGAAAAAGACTGGACTGTATACTGTTCCTGCTGATCACTGCTATGCTGGACCTGGAGATGTGGCCTGTGATGTCTGCAGTGGGAGAAAGCTTAAAGCCATCAAATCCTGTCTGCAGTATCTGGTCTCTTACTGTGAGCAACATCTCCAGCCTCATCATAATGTAGACGCATTAAAGAAACACAAACTGGTCGACCCCTCCGAGAAGCTTCAGGATACCATCTGCTCTCGCCACAATGAGGTAATGAAGATTTTCTACCGCACTGATAACAGATGTATCTGTTATACCTGCTCCATAGATGAGCATAAAGCCCACGAGACAGTCCCAGCATCAGCTTAAAGGACTCAAAGACAGAAAGACCTTGATCCATGTCGTGAAAAAATTCAACAAAGAATCGAGAATAGAAAAAAAGACGTGAATTTGCATAAGCAGGAAGTGGAAGCCATCAATCAGTCTGCTGATAAAGCTGTGAGGGACACTGAGAAAATATTCAGTGAGCTGATTCTCCTCATTGAGAAAAGAAGCTCTGATATGAAGCAACAGATCAGAGTCCAGCAGGAAACTGAAATAAATCGAGTCAACGAGCTTCTGGAAGAGCTCGAGGAGGAACTCAATGAGCTGAAAAGAAAAGATACTGAACTGGAGAAGCTCTCTCACACAGAGGATCACACCCAGTTTCTGAATATGTTTCCACTGCTCTCAGATCTCAATGAATCTTCAGAGTCACGGTGTCCCACAGCCCGTCATTTGCTGTATTTTGGGGATGTGCCGGCTGCTGTGTCAGAGGTGAAAGATAAGCTACAGGGCATTCTTCAGAGGGGATGTCAAAAAGTTTTCGCGGACAGTGATTAATGTGGATGTGTTGGTACCACAACCAGAGCCCAAAACCAGAGCTGAATTCTTAAAGTTTTCAACTCAGCTCACACTGGATCCAGACACTGTAAACACGAGGATGTTATTATCTGAAGAGAACAGAAGGGCAACATTTGTTAGTAAAAAACAGGCATATCCAGGTCACCCTGAAAGATTCATGAATAGGTCTCAGGTCCTGAGCAGAGAAAGTCTGACTGGACGTCACTACTGGGAGGTAGAGTGGAGTGGGTCTGGTATGTATGTAGCAGTCGCATACAAAAGCATTATGAGAACAGGAGATGAAAGTGAATTTGGAAATAATGATAACTCCTGGGCGTTAAGGTGTTCTTCCAGTCACTATGAATTAAGTCATAAAAGAGTATGTGAATGGTTTTCAGGTCCTCAGTCCTCCAGAATAGGAGTGTACCTGAGTCACACAGCAGGTGTTCTGTCTTTCTACAGCGTCTTTGACACCATGATTCTCCTCCACAGAGTCCAGGCCACATTCACTCAGCCGCTGTATGCTGGACTTAGAGCTTATCATTTCTTGGGTGCAGACTTGTCTGCTGTGTTTAGTGAGCTGGAGCAGATGGACACTGTTACAGAATGAAGAGTCAAATTACAGCATTTACATTTATGTCAGACTACTTTTAATTAACTGCTTTAGCCCACTTACAGTGAAAATTAAAAAAAAATCTAGTCATTGAACTGTGTAGCATGTTAACACTATTGGAAGTAAAAATAACTTGAACTCCAATTTCGAAAACATAACTTACTTTTTTCTTTTTCTTTTATAAAGCTCTGACTTGTATTATGAGTATGAGTCTGTGGTCTGGGAGAGAGTCCTGTCTGCAAAATATAGCATATAATGACCAGTGCTGGGCAATTAATTATATAGTTACTTCTTCAAAAAAGTAACTCAGTTTGGCAAACAACAAAGTTTTTTGCAGCTATTTTTTTTTTAATGCAGCCAAGACATTTTTAAATAAACATTTTGTAGTGAAGTAGATTCTGGAGTAGGATTTTACATGATGTCCACAAACGCACCACTGACATCCACACCTTCCCAGCCGATAATTAGCAGGCTTATAAGAAACAGCTGCGCTTCAATACAAGAAGGAGGCATTTGGCAGTCTGGTTTGCACTATACTGCTGCTGTTGTCTTGTCAATTATGTGATGCTTTTATATTTTTTTTATATAACAGTACTTTGGGGTGTAATTGTTTTATGTAGATCTTTTATTAATGTGCGTAACGTTTTATGCTTTGTTTTATTGCTTTAGTGGAGGTGCGGCCGCTTGCTGAGGGGCTATAGGCACGTGAGGTGGAATCCCCTTCCCGATGCATGCGAGTGTACACACCGGGCATAGGTAGATTGCACCATTTAGAGTTTAGTGTGAGTGACAGTGAGGTCTGCAGTGAAGTTACACGGGTGAGTAATTGGTGGCACCCTTGGGCACTCCTCCCTGTAGTGATGGGCAGATGAAGCCCCATGAAGCACTGAAGCTTTTCATCCAATTGGTTCACCCCAACGCGAAGCTTCATGAAGCTTCATTTGCTCTAGCAGGACACCTACTGGACGTAAAAATAATAGCTGGCATGAATTTGAAGAGTGTGGCATTTTGCACACAGCCTGTAAATGTCAACAACAAAAGGAGTGTGTAAAACATGTATATTGTAGTGATGGCAGTATACTGTGTATATTTATGCTGGCAGTATGGAAAATGATTATTTGCGGCAAAGTTCGAACCGCTTCATGAACCAGTCACGTGGTACAGCCGGGCAGCGAGGCTTCGGACGTCATCATTTTCAGCTCCTCCCATAAATGAAGCAAGCCTCGATACGCGCTTCGCGGAAACGCCCCCTCCATTACTCGACACACGCTCCGAAGCCTCGATACAGAACGTCCCATCACTACCTCCCTGTAGGTTTCCTCCTCAAGTAGCCTGTCTCCACTATTTTGTTTAGTTATTCTTTTTATCATGCTGTGATTGTTTTAGGGTAGCATCGTGGTAGGGAGTCTGGTCATTTTAATCATCGTTTGTTAATAAAGTGTTTTAATTAACTATTTTGCCGTCTCAACCCTGCTACCCTAGGTGCCTTCCTGATTTTATAGTTATGTTTTTAGTAGTTCCTCTTAATAAATTTTGATTCGTAAACTTCCTTTGTCTCAACTCTGCCGTTAATAACGAGTCTGTGGGCTTTGGTAGCCAGTGCAATACGTACATTGGCTAGAGAAATATTTCCTGGGGCGTAACGACCTCCCCCAGGTGGCGTTGTCAATATCTTAGTTACCGTCCCCGGTTATTCCTCATCGCGACACCACAATCTCAAACTATTTACAGAACAATCAGTTGTTCTGCATCAAATTTGATGCCACACAAATATTTGTGCCAGTCCAAAAAATAATTTCTGTCCACTATGAGATAAAGGAGAACAACAGCCTGATACCTGCAGGCCTGACAACAGGAGATGTATCACTCTTGTAACACCTGTAACATTCAGCAGTCGCCTCATTGTTCTGACACACACAACAAAACTATTGACTACACTACACACTAACTACACAAGGTTTGCGCTAAACGTTGCAAATCTCTCACATCTCAAAGCACTGCCGTCACTCCTAAAACTTCCCCCCGTTTCTTGATAACTAGATGTCACGTTGCCATATCATTTTTTGATTGGTCGACATGGTACTTTTTTAGACGAAAGGGAGAGGGGGGTGGAGTTTGTTTTTGCGCACAGGCGGAGAGTGCTTTCGAGCCTTTTTTCTTATAAAACGCTGTTTTTACCATTTCTTCCCGCAGTAAATATAAACTACGATTGTAAGGAAAGGAAACCAAACAGTGCAGATATTTTTTTTTATCGTAACTCTGGTTTTACGTGGCCTATCAACACAATTTAAAAACTGATATAAAGTCCACAGTTTTTCCGTCTATTGTTCCGTCTGTCCTGCTCACATCTCCAATGGTTGTACACGTTGTCATTAACGTGTTTCACTCCACATCAGCCACGCCGCTTTGCTAGCTAAAACACCGGTGTCGGCACATAAGGACGCTGTCATAGCCTGTCAACGACGTTGATTAGCTGCGTATATACGAATATAAATCGCATTATTGGCTGGACTATGGGATAAGGTGGCATCGTTCTAATCCCATACGGGAGCAGCCAGTCACTCACTGACTTAACACTGCAAAACAGAATCGTTAAAGTATTAATTTTAATTTCAATTCAGGTTAGATTTAGATTTTTTTTTTTTGTGCGCAACGCAGATTTTCTGTGCGCAGAGACCGTGCCAGCAGTGCGCAATTGCGCACGTGCTCAGCTTAGAGTGAACATTGTTCGTCATTAATTCATGCAGTCATAAGCAGTCATGCATGACTTCAGCATGACTTAAGTATATGATTTGCATTCTTAATATAAAGTGCTATTATTTATTAATCCAGCGGAAAAGTTTGGGAAAATCATGGACAGGTCACCAGTCTATCACAGGGCAAACACAGAGATAACCATTCATACTCACGTTCACAAGGCAACAGAATTGCCAGTTAACTTAGCACATATGTTTTTGGAAAGAGGGAAGAAGAAGAAGCCAGCGTATTAAGAGAAAACATGGATGCTTCACATAGAAAGGCCCCAGCAGAGCAGTGGAGCACAGAGCACCTTTTTTTTAGACGGCAATTTCATTTTTATCAGTATAGGAGGAACATAGGCATGCAAACATGCACATGAAGGTGACGTGATACCCTGTAATAAAAATAGTTTCACATGACTGCATACCAGAGAATAATTGGTGTCTGTAAGACATTTAAATGTGCACCATTGTGTAACCAAGGGCTGAAGAAGATCACTAACTTGTAAATTTGGTTGTGAATGAAGCTGTTGAACCTGTGGAAAACCCCAAGGACACAAAAAGTACATAATGGGAAGTTGACACTAAAAGTTACCTGTTAAGTAACTTTCTTGTACAACTAAACCCGCTTGTACAGATTTAATAACCTACCTTCTTTCAGTCATTTTCCTAAATGTGCTACTGCATGGTAGCCAACACTGGTAGACTACAGAGACACCTAATGCTAATTACCACTAAGTCATTTATGCTAAGGAACAGGTAGCTTTCTTTGTTCTAATCACTTTGAGGTGAGCCTGTTAACTGATGTGAAAATGTAATGTTGGTTTGTCTGTTTTATATATATATATATATATATATATATATATATATATATATGTATATATATATGTGTATATGTGTGTGTGTATATATATATATGTGTATATGTGTGTGTGTATATATATATATGTGTATGTGTGTGTGTGTATATATATATATATGTGTATGTGTGTGTGTGTATATATATATATATATGTGTATGTGTGTGTGTGTATATATATGTATGTGTATGTGTGTGTGTATATATATATGTATGTGTATGTGTGTGTGTATATATGTATGTGTATGTGTGTGTGTATATATATATGTATATATATATATGTGTATATGTGTGTATATATATATATATGTGTATATATATATATATGTGTGTGTATATATATATGTGTGTGTATGTATATATATATATATATATATATATATATGTATGTATATGTGTATATGTATGTATATGTATATGTGTATATATATGTATATGTATATGTGTATATATATGTATATGTATATATATGTATAAACACCCAGCACGCCCCTGCGGGCGGTTTATCCTTCAAGCTCGGGTCCTCTACCAGAGGCCTGGGAGCTTGAGGGTCCTGCGCAGTATCTTAGCTGTTCCCAGGACTGCGCTCTTCTGGACAGAGATCTCCGATGTTGTTCCTGGGATCTGCTGGAGCCACTCGCCTAGCTTGGGAGTCACCGCACCTAGTGCTCCGATTACCACGGGGACCACCGTTACCTTCACCCTCCACATCCTCTCGAGCTCTTCTCTGAGCCCTTGGTATTTCTCCAGCTTCTCGTGTTCCTTCTTCCTGATATTGCTGTCATTCGGAACCGCTACATCGATCACTACGGCCATCTTCTTCTGTTTGTCTACCACCACTATGTCCGGTTGGTTAGCCACCACCATTTTGTCCGTCTGTATCTGGAAGTCCCACAGGATCTTAGCTCGGTCATTCTCCACCACCCTTGGGGGCATCTCCCATTTTGACCTCGGGACTTCCAGGTTATACTCGGCACAGATGTTCCTGTACACTATGCCGGCCACTTGGTTATGGCGTTCCATGTATGCCTTGCCTGCTAGCATCTTGCACCCTGCTGTTATGTGCTGGATTGTCTCTGGGGCATCTTTACACAGCCTGCACCTGGGGTCTTGCCTGGTGTGATAGACCCCAGCCTCTATGGATCTTGTGCTCAGAGCTTGTTCTTGTGCTGCCATGATTAGTGCCTCTGTGCTGTCTTTCAGTCCAGCTTTGTCCAGCCACTGGTAGGATTTCTGGATATCAGCCACCTCCTCTATCTGCCGGTGGTACATACCGTGCAGGGGCCTGTCCTTCCATGATGGTTCCTCGTCTCCCTCCTCTTTCTTGGGTTTCTGCTGCCTGAGGTATTCACTGAGCACTCGGTCAGTTGGGGCCATCTTCCTAATGTATTCTTGGATGTTCGTTGTCTCATCCTGGACTGTGGTGCTGACACTCACCAGTCCCCGGCCCCCTTCCTTCCGCTTAGCGTACAGCCTCAGGGTGCTGGATTTGGGGTGAAACCCTCCATGCATGGTTAGGAGCTTTCTTGTCTTTATGTCAGTGGCTTCTATCTCCTCCTTTGGCCAGCCTATTACCCCAGCAGGGTACCTGATCACGGGCAGGGCGTACGTGTTGATGGCCCGGATCTTGTTCTTACCATTCAGCTGACTCCTCAGGACTTGCCTGACCCTCTGCAGGTACTTGGTGGTTGCAGCTTTTCTAGCGGCCTCTTCATGGTTCCCATTCGCCTGCGGGATCCCCAAGTACTTGTAACTGTCCTCTATGTCTGCAATGTTGCCTTCTGGTAGTTCAATCCCCTCAGTTCTGACTACCTTCCCTCTCTTTGTTACCATCCGACTACACTTCTCCAGTCCGAACGACATTCCAATGTCATTGCTGTATAGCCTGGTAGTGTGGATCAGTGAATCGATGTCTCGTTCACTCTTGGCATACAGCTTGATGTCATCCATGTACAGGAGGTGGCTGACAACTGCTCCGTTCCGTAGTCGGTATCCGTAGCCAGTCTTGTTAATGATCTCACTGAGGGGGTTCAGGCCTATGCAGAACAGCAGTGGGGACAGAGCATCTCCTTGGTAGATCCCGCACTTGATGGTGACTTGTGCTATGGGCTTGGAGTTGGCCTCTAGTGTTGTACGCCACATCCCCATTGAGTTCCTGATGAAGGCTCTTAGGGTCCCATTGATCTTGTACAATTCTAGGCATTCCAGTATCCAGCTGTGGGGCATTGAGTCATAGGCCTTCTTGTAATCAATCCAGGCAGTGCACAGGTTGGTCAGTCTGGTCTTGCAGTCTCGGCTGATTGTTCTGTCTACCAGTAGCTGGTGTTTTGCGCCTCTGGTATTCTTGCCAATTCCTTTCTGTGTCCCGCTCATGTATTGACCCATGTGCCTGTTCATCTTAGCCGATATGATGCCTGACAGGAGCTTCCATGTAGTACTGAGGCAGGTTATTGGTCGGTAGTTGGAGGGGACCGGTCCCTTCTTGGGGTCCTTGGGGATCAGGACCGTCCGGCCTTCAGTTAGCCATTCCGGGTGTCTCTCGTTAACTAGCAGCTGGTTCATTTGTGCTGCCAGACGCTCGTGGAGTGCAGTCAGCTTCTTCAGCCAGTAGGCGTGAACCATGTCGGGCCCTGGTGCTGTCCAACTCTTCATACTGGAGACCCTTTCTTGGATATCTGCCACTGTGATGGTTACTGGACCCTGTTCAGGGAGGTCGCTGTGGTCAGCCCTCAGATCCTCTAGCCACTGAGCATTGCCGTTATGGGTTGCATCCTTCTCCCATATGCTCTTCCAGTATTGCTCCGTCTCCAGCCTTGGTGGTGCTGTTCTCTTATTGTTCCCTTGCCACTGAGAGTACACCTTTGCTGGTTCTGTGGAGAACAGCTGGTTTATTCTCCTGCCTTCTATCTCTCTGGTGTACCTCCTCAAGCGGCTGGCCAAGGCTGTGAGTCTTTGCTTGGCAGTTTCCAAGGCCTCAGGTATGGACAGCTTGCTGTATTTCTTAGGCACCTTATTTGTCGCACCTTTCTGCAACTCCGTTAGTTGGCTAACCTCCCTCCGTGCTACTTTGATCTTGCCCTCTAGCCTCCTTCTCCATGGAGGGTACTGCCCCTTGTCGCTGTTCAACTTGTAGCCAAGCATCTCACTGATCACTGTTGCCGTATTGTAGATCAGCTTGTTAGTGTCGGTAATCGTGGTTGTAGGTATTGCCCGTAGTGCTGCATTAACATCATCTAGCAGACCTTCTGAGGGAACTTCACGTAATCTTGGTAACCGGCTACGCGGGATCCAGGTTTCAAGCTTGGCCATGATCCTATTTTTCAGGTCAGTTCCTCTCGCATTCAACGATCCTTCTCCTATCGCACTTGGGGCTATGTACCCAATCTCGGGTGGGGGTGATGATATCTCCCCCCTGACCTGGCATCCTGACTCCTCCTTGCCGTAGCATTTGTGTTGTACCTCGTCAATCTCTAGCTGTGAGAGCAGTCCCTTCTTTCGAATGTTGGAACACTGAGCTACTAGTTGTTTCGCCGTCATTGTGGATGTTGGGTATCGAAGAATCCATAGGTCCCTCATCCTATTCATGTAGCCCCTTCCGCCGGGGTTACTTGCATAGTAGCATTCCAACAACGCCCTATATATATATATATATATATATATATATATATATATATATATATATATATATATATATATATACATACATATAGCAACAGGACCGCTAGTCTTTGATGTTATTTATTTTCTGCTGTGTTTTACTTGCATCTATTTGAAAGACTGAGTGTAAACACAAAAAAATATATTTTCTGTGCTGGAATGTGCAGAAAATAGGTTTAAATGTTAAACAAATTTCTTCAAGTCAGAGAATGTTGCATATAATTTAATGTTTGCTTGATGCATAAAGTTAAAAGATTAAAACTAATAAAACAAGTTTTAAAAAGAGACTTTTCCATTTGATTACATTTTGTATGATGGATTATGTAGAAAAAGTAGAATTGGGCTGAAAGATCTATCGCTTTATCACCTATTCAGGTTGTAAATCGTGTTTTTAAAAAGTAACTAAGTAACTAAGTAACTAATTACTTTTGAAAATAAGTAATCAGTAAAGTAACAGGATTACTTTTTTGGGGGAGTAATCGGTAATTAGTTATTGATTAATTTTTCAAGTAACTTGACCAACACAGGTGAACAGCGGACGCTAATGTTTTTGTCACTTTTTATGGAATCAAACTCAAAGTAAGGTCAGTACTTCCACGCTTTAAATGCTGCAGGCTCATACTCTCTCCAGCACCATTGTTGATCTGCACACAGCTGTTGTCACGAACGTCACACTGGCTTACGTCATTGTCATGAGACACTCGCAAAAAAGTCACGGTTTTAGTAACGCAGTAATGCAGTGTGCTTACGGGAAAATAACGGTAATCTAATTACCCGGTTTGCAATAGTAATCCCTTACATTACTCGTTACCTGGAAAAAGTAATCGGATTACGCCTTACTGCCCATCTTGGTTGGTCACACATGTTCACATGTGATCCTAAGTGGCCAAAAGAACTGATTCATTAAAATGGGCACAAAACAGATCATTTAAAAGTCTCTTGAACCAATTTCAAGTAATCTTTTAAGGCTTTAGGAAGCAACTTGAAAGGAAGAAAAACACACTTATAATATTAAATAAAAAGGGCTTAAATGTAAATGCACACTTGAAGTTTGAGCTCTTCATCTTTGTTAAACCTCTTTTTTGTCTTTATTTTAAGCAGCTGTATAAAACCACAATGTTGGTGAAGCAGTCATATGCAAGCTGGTATATTACATGTTGACAGTTTTAGTTCCCACACTGGGTTCACATCTGCAGACTGCAGCAGATTGACGAGATACCAAAAGAGCAGGAAAGCTGAAGAAGAGGTGAGCATCGAACATACCACAGAGAGGTGACACAGTTTAAAAACTGAGTTTAGACGATCAACATTTAAATGTATAATGTCAACATCAATGTTTTGTTTTTTCATGTGTGTGAAAGCTTACAGTCAGGGTTGGTGTGGTTAAGGCTCCTCTTTTCTCTTTTCTTTTCCTTTCAAACCTGAAACACTTCCAGCAGATGGCAGCATTTCCCTGATCCTGTTGCTGAGGAGGCCTCTTCCTGTTAAAAAGGAATTCTTCCTTTTCCTGTTAACATTATTGTCTGAGCAATCAAAAATGAGCTGCGGGAGCCACTAATAAACCTGCAAACCAAAGTGTATGAGCAGGAAACACTGAAATACAAGAATGAAGTACATTAAGATAATATTAAGCAGTGTATTAAACAGTTGTAGTAGTTTTTTATTTTAAAGAAAGTATTTCAGACTATTTTCTTCAGTACAGCTGAAGAACATAGAAAAGATTTGTGGGTTTCCTGCCTTCCCGTGCAGACTCTTTCTTCCACTGAAGAAATACATTTGTTCCCCATGCTGACAGATAAACTCTGTTTAACATTTAGATCTACCTTCAAACATGACTGTGGAGGTGGTGTGAACATGTAACTCAGTGGGTCTGGGGAGACACGAGTTTCGTTTAAGAAAGGACTCTGAAGACCGGTCTTGTCTTGGGCTTGCTTTTACGTGGTCTTGGTCTTGTCTTGGTTTCGACGGACTCAGATCCCTCGGTCTTGTCTTGGGCTTGCTTTCTCAGATCGACACAGTGGTCGGGAGATTTGGAGTCAACCATCGGCGGAGTGGGGGGGGGTGTCTTACTGGGCTTAAGCCCGGGTCATTTTTTCAGAAGCCCGGGGTCTTTTGGAGTGCAATTTGTTTCATAGTTAGATGCCTGACTGACAACTGTATAAAACAAAAACTACACACAATATTCGAAGCACATAGCACACAGTCGTAAATCCCCCCTAATTTTGGTATGATCCGAGCTCAGGCACTAGGCGACTGAGCACAGCACTAGTGATGGGATTTCCGGCTCTTTTTAGAGAACCGGCTCTTTCGGCTCGACTCACTAAAAAGATCCGGATCTTTTGACTCCAAACCAACTCTTCAGGTTGTTTTGTTGCTTTAATTAATTTATTATTAACAATAATATAAAATTATGCACAAAAGGAATTACTAATGTAAAAAAAAAAGTGGTTTATTTATATATGTTTATATATAAATATATGCTGTGGCTCCTAGAGACAAAACACGTACAAACTCTAAAACACATTTCTAGAGTTAACTGAACTTCCAAAACAGAGCTACCTAGATCACTTAAATTACACAATTGAAAGCATATGTGTATTGTTTGTGTATTTATACACAAGCACTCATATATATTTAAATAATTTAAAAAAAAAAAGTTCATTTACCTGTTACTACCACACACCAAATCCAGCATACAGCATGATGCTATGATACATTATGTTGTGTCACACTATTCTAATCTCACGTTCCATTCTATGCAATGACATTCTATTAGTTGCTCAACTTAACTGTAACATATACAAACCTATAGGGTTGGTAAACAAATATTTGTGTCGGCAGTACAGATGTTAGCAATCACAGAGCCCCAGTCAATGTTTATGCAAAAGTTGATCAACATTGGTCCACTTGTGCAGGAAGAGAGAAAGAACATGCAAAAATACGTACAGACATACGCTACGATCATTAGACCACAACAGACCCAGTGTTGGGTAAGTTACTTTAAATTAGTAACTTAGTTACATTACTAGTTACTTCCATCAAAAGTAACTCAGTTACTTCAAGTTACTCATTACTTTCAAAGTAACTAGTTACTAGGGAAAGTAACTTTGGTTTTACTCAGACTTCTCTTGTTAATGTGTTGCTAACTGGATACCCAGCAAGAGTGCCAGTCTTCTAGCTTGCTTACTTGCCACAAGTGCACTGCGCCACCTACCAAGGGAAAAAATAATGTGCATATTTCCACGAGAGAAATCCCACGCCTGGACCGTCGTTGACCACCGCCATGATTCTAGCCTACGTTACAGCGTCATGTGCGCTTTTTACATCCAACACAAAAACTGCAGTCGTGGTGCTTTTAAATGTACTCAGAACTCAGAAATTCTGCCTTCCAAATAGGAAGATGTAGGCAACACCAGACTGCAGATGAGCTGCATACAGGGCTGGACTGGGACAAAAAATCAGCCCGGGCATTTTGACTATAGCAAAAATCATAAAGCCTTTGAATGAAAACAAACACTGTTGTGACAGTGATGTACACTGTCTTGATGGTATATATGTATCAATCTATCAATCGTTTGTTGTAAGACTCAGATAATTATTTATTAAAAGCTAGATATTTTAAATGAGAATAAGAAAGTATTTCTTTGTGCCCCCCTTTCCCTGTTAATGCCCCCACCCCACCTGGCCCCCTGGCAAAACTTTGCTAGACCCGCCCCTGCACAGTTACCAGCTGTCAGCTACATAGAAAAGGATCCTGGTGTTATTTGTCTCTCAGAAACAGTTCATAACTTCCCTTCAACTCATTCATGTCACCTAAAAGGTAAACCTGTTTCTCCATCACCTGTTCAGCTCTGATGATTCAGTAAGGACATCTCCTGGTTTCATCTTCATGTTTCCCTCTCACCAGATAACCAAACCATATCATGACCAGCAGCTTTACAGCTGTGGCTCCAGCAAACATCAGCTGATACTAGAAATTAATATTAAATAAATTCTAACAACAGCTGATCAAACGTGCTGCTGTTGTTTAACGTGACATCCGGTGGTTTCCTCTTTCTGGCGCAAAGCAGACGATAAATAAACAAGAGGGAAAAGCCGATCAGCTGATCATTGATCAGTTTCATGATTAAAGTAGCAACAGGAGAGGGAGGGGAGCAGTGTTGCCAACTTAGCGACTTTGTCGCTATATTTAGCGAGTTTTCAGACCCCTTAGCGACTTTTTTCTAAAATAAAAGAAAAACAATCTAATGATCAATTTTGACGTCTAAAGAGTTTAGATCGATCAGTTGTTTACATCACTCAACACAAGCAGAACTGCATTACTGCAGCAGAAGACACATCGTCCACATTCAGAAGCACATCTCTGTATAATGACTGGTCTTATGATTTAAACAGGCAAATGTTCAGCATTCAAACTACAGGTGAAGAATAGTCAAACCAGATGTTTCCCCGTTATGTCGAGATCAGCTAGTCAAGTACACACCTACACAGCATGTTAACAAACCGTGAAAAAAAGCCACACAAAAAATGAATGATTGCTGGTAAGGGTTTCTATACATTAGTATGTACGAAGGGTATGTTGTGACTTACCTTCAAAATTACAGCGGTCCTTCGCTATAACGCGGTTCACCTTTCACCTCGCTGTTTCGCAGATTTTTTTAGTGCAAGTTTGCATGCTTATTTTTTTTTTTTACGTCACATTGTGTCCTGCGTCCTGATCGCTGCAGACGATCTCCTCCGTGACGTCTCTCCTGTACAGTACAGAATCGCTGCATTGATCGCTAGCAGTGTGACTCTGAAGTGCAGTACTGTATGTCCACGATGTCCACGAAATGTTTTGCTTCGTCAAAAAATAAAATTGGCTACTTGATTTCACCCATCGCTGGTTATTTTTAAAACATAACACCCGCGATAAACGAGGGACAGCTGAGAAATATAACATTTGAATCCATTTTCTCTTTTGCCCTGAGGCGCGGGGAAAAAATATTGACAAGTCGATGAACATCATTTACAGACATATTGGGTAAATGCCCAAGACATCTATAGAAATGCAAATCGCCGCTTGATTCATTCATTTGCTTAACTTGTTTTGGAGCGTAAACAGGGCGCGAATAGGACACCGGAAACAAAGCTCCCCACAGGAGTTTCCGCACCGGAAGTAGCATATGCTAACGTGCACATAGTCAATTCTTTGAAAGAGGCAGGGTGGACTGCAAAAAGGAACTTTTTCCAGATGTGACTGGCCACTCCAACACTCCACTGTCTCAATTACCTATTTCTTGATGAGCTGTATTTTTGGTCACAGTGTTTCTCTACAGACTGCCATTTTATGTTTCTCTCTACTCTATTGAAGAATCGGGTGCTTCAGTTTGACTCGGCAGATAGCACTGCTGTGATTAAAAAAGCTATATATCACCACTGATGATACCCAAAGGAGTGGGAAACATCAAAGTATCTTGTCCTCTGACATACATACTGTATAAGCTTATCTGTGGTATCTGTGGCACTCATGGTTCCGGCTTGCTATTGGAGTGCAAAACAGCAACACTCTATATGAACAACTGAGTTTTATTGTGACACTGATATCGCTTAAAAAATATGCAAATCTTTTTTCTTTTCTTTTTTTAAAATAATGTTTATTTGAATTTAAAATGATTTCTATAGCTCAACATCACAACAACAGTTACCTATACTGTCAGGTAAAGACCCTAAAGTATTAGAGAGCATCCCAACGATCTAATGATCCCCTATGAGCAAGCACTAGGCAATGGCGGAGAGGAAAAACTCCCTTTTAACAGGAAGAAACCTCTGACAGAACCAAACTCAGTGAGGGGCAGCCATCTGTCGCGACTGGTTGGGTTAGTTTACCTGTAAGATAAACCATTTTTAACTGTTGTTTGTATGATAAGAGCCTAAATAACATCATTACAGCCTAATTAAGATTGAACCAATTTGGGGGGTTTACAGCAAGTTTGGTTTGCTGGATTTCTCCAGGGAGTCTCTTACAAAAACTTGTAAGAGACTCCCTGGCGCTTCTTTCGATCTTTGACACAAGCCACTTCCACAAGTCTTCCTTCGATATGGTACCAATCAAGCGAATTTAAGCTTTTCGCTTGGTGATATTGAGGCTTAATGCATCTAAAAATCAGATTCTTGTCTTTGAAAATCCAGCATCCAACACTTTCATTGTTTGCCCTTTTGTTACAGGCCATGGAAATTAAAATTTCACATTTTTCATTTTTCGCCTGTTCATTTTTTAAGTTAGTAAGTATAAGTTTTACTAAAGTCTTAAGTATTGCATGGAAAATTGCAATTGGTGTGAATGTGATTACCATAAAAAGTGGAATTACTATCTTGCTTCCACGAGAGGTAAAAGCAACTTTTGTTGCCACCAGTTGTTTTGCAGCCATTCTGATTCTGGAAATCAGAGCTGCAATTCTTTCCCAAAACCAAGAAAAAGAGCGTCTAATTGTTGCCAGGAGCATGTTAAACATCGCCACAACTGCCCTGCATGAATTATTGATTGTTGTCCTGGTGATGTAAATTATTGCACGACCCACAGACAGAGCAGCAGCTCTTGGTAGGGAAGAGAAATATGAGAGTTTTGTGCAAACTCCAGATAAAATAGATTTTTCTGATTCTGTGTGAGTATTTTCTGTTTTGTTTCCCTGATTTTCACTGACTAACTCCAACCCTTTGGACCTAAGTTTTGTGTAGCTGAAGAGTGTGGGGTCAAACTGACCATTAGTTGGACAGTAGTCTGGTGGAGCTACGTCACATGGCACACCTTTTGTTTGGTGGGCAGTGGATGAATCAGGATGATCAAATCCAAGACTTGATCTGATGACATTTGCAGCACGTCTAGCAGCCCACGAAATCGCAGACAAAAGCAGGAGGGGCATGTCTGCTTATAGTCAGTTCAGTAGAAGAGAAAGAAAATTTGTAATACAAACGTTGTGCCGCTTTTTACGAAACGTAGCAGTAAAGCATAAAATACCTGTTTTATGGAGGAACCAAGTGCTGTGAAATGAGTCCAAACCTATATTTAAGAATAAAGAAAGATGAAAGGATTCCAGACATCAAAGCCATCTGAGTGACATCATGTGTGTTAAACTCAAATGACATCATGAAGGAGCATGATGTCATTAGAGCATAGAACAGTAGTAACATTCTGGTTACCACGGCAATATTAGCATTTCTTTTCCTTCACATTAAAGCTGCTTAGTTTCTCAATTACTGCTTCACATGAAAAACTGAAATGATTCTTATTGTCTTTGCAAAGCACAACACAATAAATGATTAAAAAATTATAAGATTTGTAGTAGAATGTATTTATCCATCTGAGTAATTATGTTCTTAGAAGAATAAAAACACTGTAGATGTATGCACATATTAAACTCGAACTAATACAGTGTAAAACATAGAGGACTTTATTCCATGGAATAGAACTCTAAAGGCACATCATAATTTGATTAATTTATTTATTAAACTTGTTTTTGACAAATTAACACTATCACTACCAAACTCATTAAGACAACTGAGTAAAAGATAAATTATTGAAAATATTTTACTGCAACTTTTTATTTTGTTTTGTTTTTGGACTGTTTATTTGAATTCAGTTTCAGATTATTTATATAGCTCCTAATCACAATAACCACCTCACGCCTCTCTGTACTGTCAGCTAAAGACTCTAGAGCATCCATCCATCCATCCATTCGCTTCCGCTTATCCTTTTCAGGGTCGCGGGGGGCGCTGGAGCCTATCCCAGCTGTCATAGGGCGAAAGGCAGGATACACCCTGGACAGGTCGCCAGTCTGTCGCAGGGCTAACATATAGGGACAGACAACCATTCACACTCACATTCACGCGCACATTCACACCTAGTGACAATTTGGATTAATCAATTAACCTATCCCCACAAGCTGCATGTCTTTGGACGGTGGGAGGAAGCCGGAGTACCCAGAGAGAACCCACGCAAACACGGGGAGAACATGCAAACTCCACACAGAAAGACCCCGGCCTGATGGTGGAATTGAACTCAGGACCTTCTTGCTGTGCGGCAACAGTGCTAATCACCGTGCCACTGTGCTGCCCGGTCTTTCTCTAGAGCAGTCTTTCTCAAATAGTGGGGCCGATGTCAGGGGGTATGGGAAGATGCTTTTATCGCCATACTAGAATAAACTGTAATTGCACATCCACTACAGTAGGTGGCAGGGTTTATTTTTGCACCAAGCATGTGCACGCACAGCACAGAGCAGGAGAAATGAAAGTGCAGTAAATAGTGATGTGCCATACCACTGATTTCCTTTCTGATCCAATACCAAGCAAAATTCAGGGTGGTGTCGCCGATACTGATCCGATACTGATACTTTGTACAAAAACATAACGTGTTATTGTATTTTAAATTATATCTTCATAATAATCACAGGACATCAGACTACTTGCTCCTATTGTTGAATTATCATATAGAAATTAAAAACTGAAGTTTTTTTGTTAGTTGATGCTATTTGAACATGTATATCTTGTCATTTAACATGTATATACGTGCCTGGACATTTCAACAAGAAAATTCAACATTCACAATTTCCCTCATTCACAGTACAAATGTTGGTATCAATCTAATACAAAGTAAATGCAGGGCCAGTATTGCAGAAGTTATTCGGGCAGCCAATTGGAGGAAAGTAGTGTGCCATGACTTATGAGATGAATTCACAATTTGCAAATTTTGAACACAATTTAAACACTGTGGAGGTAAACACAGACGACCCGAGAGCTCTCGATAAACACTGCTCGTTTATTACTCATCACCACAGAACTGAACACTTTGCCTCCAAAACACAGCAACAACACTTCCTGAGAACTGGGTGTGAGTGGAGCCTTCCAGTGGTCCACCACAACACAACTATATCACTGTGATTGTTACTTTCCACAACAATTAGTTAACACAACAAAACACACCTTTCACCTTTTCATGTGTTTTGAAACTGGGTTTTTGGAGACCTGGAATGTACATTTTTCTGGTCTCTAAAGCACACATAAAGGTTCAAACATTTTTCAAAGTGCAAGTTTGAGGTTTATTTTTTACAAAGAAATAATTAACACAGTTCAGTGGGCTGCATACTGAACCTGAAGGATCGATTCAATTGTGCTAGTATCAATCAAATACCAATAGCAGAGTTGGTATTGATACTATTTGGATCGATCCACCCACCTCTAGCAGTAAACAAACCCTCAAGATAAATGGAAAAATATTTAACAGTTAACAAAAAGAAAGGCGGAGAGAGACAGAGATAATGAGACAAACCAAAGTCTCCCGAAAGCTAAGACAAGGAAATATAACCAGTGTATGTAGCTTGGCTTCACTGTGACTACATGCACTTTAAATCTTTTCTGTTACAGACTAAAAAGCAATATTCGTAAAGTTATTCTTTGCTTTAAGTTGATTAATATTTCTTTTTTGTTTTCTTTAATGTTAATAAGGCTACAATGTTATGCAGCAATGTACTTATAGTAACAAATTTGTAGACAAATGATACTATTTATAATTGCAGAGGAGAGTGGCAATTATAACATGAACAACCAGTAGATGACGGTGAGGAGGAGAAACTGATTTGTGATCGAAAAGCACATCAGAGCCTTTGCAGATCCAAAAAGGAGAACTTTGTCCAAAGTATAGATAAAATAGATCCTGATCCTGTGTGAGGATGTTGTTCTCCTGAGTTTCACCGAGGAACTCTAAGCTTTTGGTTGTAGTATGAATCGGTTTCCTAAGTTTTGCGAACATGACGGCTGTGGAGTCAAACTAGGCTCTAGTTGGACAAGAGAGCTACGACACATGGCAAGTACTCTCAGAAAAATTATGCTTCTTAAATGGTTCTTCAGATGTCTTTATGGTTCTTTAAAGAAACATCATACGTCAAAAAAACGTTTTATTTTTTGGATGGCTCTTCAGCTATTACAAATGGTTCTTTAAAGAACAAAATGTTCTTCATCCCTAGCTATCTAAGTTTGATGGTGTAAAATGGCAGAAATATTTATTCACTAATGGGGGTGTGAATTATACTGTGGGAAATCCTGGTCTTGTTAGGAGAGACGGCATCCATCCCACTCTGGATGGAGCAGCTAGAAATATGGACAAATTTATTAAACCCCCAATTGCCAACTCAGGGTCTGCAGCCTTAAAGATTCCTTGTGAGAGTTTGATTGTGTGAATAGGTGGTGTGGGTAGAGTGTTAGTTTATTTTAATTGCTTTCTCTCAAATATGTGGATGGAGAGTTTTTGTTCTTGTTGCAACAGAACTGTTACTTTTGGGGAGGAATGGGACCGCAGCGCAAACTGTTCATGATGAGTCTGAGTCTGCAGAGGGTCCCAGTGCACTGCAAGACGTCATGCTTTGTTCCTTTGCCAAAGACGCCACAGTTGCATAGACTGTATATATTAGAGCTGTTCCTTATATTTTGTAACTTGTAATCGTTTGTATTTAATTTAGTACAGTCTGTTACTGTTCTTATTGTCTTGGAGCAACATATGTATTATTATAGGGTCTACCTTACTATATAAAGCACCTTGAGGCGACTGTTGTTGTGATTTGGTGCTGTAAAATTTAAAATAGAATTGAACTGTAACCACATACTTTCATAACGGTTAATAAAGTATTGTGATTCTGATTCTTTTTTTTTTTTTTTGCCTGTCCCGTTTGGCTCTTTTGCCATCAGAATTGTTGTCTAAAGGCAAAGAAAGATGCCCAACGGATTTACTTTACCAAACTGACCATCCCAGCCTTGCCGTAATGGTCCATTTGATTCACCTTTTATTGTTTATTTTATTTTCACTTACTGAATACGGGACAGACTTGACTGGGGGAAAGAAGGGGAGAAAGAAAGAGGGAAAGAGAAACAGCTGAGAAGAGGGACGGGGGAGAAGGGCAAAAGACAAAAACCAACAGAATGGGCAGAGAAGAAAAAAATGCATATATCAATCACCTGGATCACCTGCTGAGAAAGAAAAAAGAAAGCAAGCAGAAGAGAACAAGAGTAATAGAATAAACAACATCACAATGATATATGGGAATATGACAGTAAATACTAAATGTTAAACATTATTGTGCAGCACATAAGATCAACAGAACACAGTGTGCTTTGAGGTAGGAGCCAAAAAGGGTGTAGTTTGTGGGTGTGATCACCTGTGTGTACACCTGTGAGCATGGACGCGCTTGTTTTTTGTTTTTTTAAAAGGTTCCTTCATGTAATGATCTGCTAGAGGGTGTGGGGGGGGGGGGGGGGGGGGGGGGGGCACAGCCCCGTCCTCCAGGGCGTGAAGCAGGTGTGGAGGAGATCAAAACTCCAGACATCCAGAGGCCCCCAGAACACAAGAGACCAAGGAAGACCAACAGAGGGGCAGCTGCGCCACTGTCCCGGAAAGAGCTGAGGAGAGTCCCAGATGAGGGCTCACTCAGCAGCCGCGGAGCAGAAGCCAGGGGGAGTTGCAGTGACGCGCCCGTGAGCTCCGCCGGCAGCCAGCTGCGCCTGAGTGACCGAGCCCCAGGCCGAGAGGCCGGGGGCACCCCACCTCCGAAGTGGCCCGAGCGAGCCCCAGGCTCCAGGCCCCGATAAGCGGCCGCCAAGGAGTGAGCCGGTGTGTACCTGGACGCCCATCCCCGGACACAAAGAACCACCAACGCACCGATGTCTGAGGGAGTCCGCCACTGGCAGGGGAAGTGGTGGTAGGGGGAGATAGGCCTCCAAACCTTGGAGGGCCTGAGATGTCCCCAGATTCTGTGATTCTGATTCTGATACGATGCCACTCTATAGAGGGTCTCCTTCCTTGTTGTCAGCACTGTCAGTCTCCTGCTTTGTTGCTGGCCTCCAGCTAGGCCACAGAAAGTGCCCCATCGCCTTCACTTTCACTGTCCCCAAGAGATATGTTTGAAAAACAGTTATTTTGGTAACGCATTTGTTATTAGAAAAGTGACTTTACCAATTATTGACATGGTATAGACAAGCTAGTTATAATTGAGCTACAGCAATTACAGCAAGCTTGTTTTTCAGAATTTTCAATTATTTACAACACTGGAAGAACAACAGACTTTTCATGTACTAAATATGTTTAAAATATGGTTAAATATATTGAAATATACATTTATTTAGTGAACATATGATTTGATGAACATTATATCATTGTAATATTTTTGAAATCATTTGCATTGTTAAAAATGAAAATAAATGAAATAAACAACTATTTGCGACACCTAGTTTTACACTTAGATCCACATAGGGCCATGCAGTGAAAGCAGCATTGCATCTATTTGTTAAACAGATTAACTGAAAACTGCACAAGGAAAATGTAAAAGTAAGCAAAATCAATATCTGACTGTGATGATAATAATGATGTTAGAACCAATTCATTAGAATAAACCAACCAGATTTAGAATAGTGAAATAAAACTCAAGTAAAACTAGGTTATTGCCCCAGTAAGGTAAGATTAAGAAGAAAGTATAAGGATTATAAAGAAAATGGCATCGACAGAAAACAGAAATAGCATCATCACAAGTCAGCCCATGCAAACCGCTAGAGAAGCAACAATGGTGAGTAATTAAAAACTGAAAGCAGAAGAATTCCAGTTCATTCCATAGCAGCTTCTGATTTCCCAAGGTCACAGAACACAGCAGAAGAGCCTTCACCTAAGAAGTGATTAGCCCTGAATCCGGCATAGAGCGGCTGAGTGAATGGAGGAGAGTCATGGTTTTAGAGATGCTGTAGAAGGACAGAATACCTGCTCTGTGATCCAGTTACACTCCAATTCTGTAAGATGGAGGGCTTGAGATAGATGTAAAGTATTCATCTATCTGAGTTTTCTGTTGGGATCTGATCTGTTGCTGGATATCAGAAATGCTTTTCTTGATGAGAAGGAATAGTTGTTGAAGTGTCCTCCCAGTGTCCCTCACAGCTTTATCAGCAGACTGATTAATGGCCTCCACCTCCTGCAGAAGCACCATCACATCTCCTTCTCTGTTCTTGATTCTCTCCTGAGTTTTTTCACGACTTGAGTTGACCTCTTTTTGCCGTTTCAGTCCTTTCTCCTTTCATACAATTCATACAGTAGCTGTGTCCACAGGGTCCATGCGAATTCCATGCTGCGTCGTTTCACCTCTCAAAGACAGTTATGTGAACTAGTTTAATTCTCTAAAATAGTAAGAACATTATTTAAATTACTTTATGTTAATTACACTCTTCTAAGACAAAGTAATTATTTTTTAAATATCAGTAGGATTTTAAAGGCTTGGAGGTTCAAAACTTAACATTTAACATACATCACACACATTTTGAGGATAAAAATCTCCAGATATCAGATCACCTCTCCGTCTCTCTGAAGCTAACTGTGGCTAAATGCACACAGTTAGCTTCAGATCATTTCAGTGTGAATGGGCCGCTTCCTTCAGAATCTCTCTCTCTCTCACACACACACACACACACACACACACACACACACACACACACACACACACACACACCCCTCTGTCTATGAACAGACGTATTCACTAAAGTACATTGTAAAACAGTGAAAGAAGGCGCAGCAGCGCCTCTTCTTTCTCAGGAGACTGAAAAGATTCGGCATGAGCCCCCGCATCCTCAGGACCTTCTATCACTGTGCCATTGAGAGCATCCTCACTGGATGCATCACCACCTGGTATGGCAACAGCACTGCCTACAACTGCAAAGCTCTCCAGCGAGTAGTGCGGTGCTCTGAACGGATAATTGGAGGTGAGCTTCCCTCCCTCCAAGACATCTACAGGAAGCGGTGCCTGAGGAAAGCGGGGAGGATCATCAAGGACTCCAGTCACCCCAGCCATAAACTGTTCAGACTACTTCCATCAGGACGGAGGTTCTGCAGCATCCGGTCCCGTACCAGCAGACTGAGAGACAGCTTCTTCCACCAGGCCATCAGACTGCTGAACACGTCATAGACACCTCAGCTTCACTACTGGAACTTTAACATTATGCACTCCATACTGTACAGTAATGCCACTGTTTTGCACATGTCTCACTCTGTATATTTTATTTTATTTATTTTATTTATTGTTTACTCTATTTAATTTGTAAAATATGTGTACACACACACACACACACACACACACACGTAGAAAAATATTTAGTATACACATCCAGAAATGCATATACTATTATATATTGTACATATATTTATTAGTTTCAGATGTAGCTTGTATTTTGCTTGTTTACATTATTGTATTTTGCACAACTCTGTTGCTTGTGAAGCTCGCACACAAGAATTTCACTCACATGTGCTGTACCAATGTACCTGCACATGTGATGTGGCAATAAAAGTGATTTGATTTGATTTGATTACCCTTGTCTATAAATAAAGACAAGAGCAAAATTAGAGCGCACATCACAGGGCCCCCACTCTCGTGTGAGCGCTCTGTGACTGCCCTTGCAAGTAAAAACTGCAGCGTGTGTGTGTGTTTCTACTCTCTGACTCTCAGCTGAAGAAGTGTCTTTAGAATACATCTCTTGACAGTCTTTCATGTGGAACAGCGAAACGCAAGTACGAAACCCAAGGGGTTATCACATGATTTGGAAGGCATTCTGGGCGCAGCCAGCGGATTTCGTTATGTGGGCATTTTGCCGTACCACAGGCAGAAATATTGCCGTTAAGTGCCTTCATAACTTGAATTTTTCATTAAATGGGGTATTCGTAAGCCGGGGTTCCACTGTATTTTGATCTTTTATGTAAGAAGTATTATGCTTTTATGGGAGCTTTTTACATTACCTTTGTCATTAACTTTTTAATTTTTGTGAAATTTATCAGGCCATGCCAAACTGGAATAGGCTTCTTCTTTTTTTTTTTCTTTTTTTACAGAAACTAATTGCACATGCAAGCAAACCAAAAATTAACCCTTTAAGACCTACCATAGAACCAAGTCCGCCAGAGCTTATATTATATTTTTACATGCTGTGGAGCCATTTTTGGGAGCATTTCAAGTTGCTATACATCAATACAACCATTATAGCCCAGATTTTAATAATATGTCTGCATTAAGTGCATAGTAATTACATAAATTGCAAAAAAGTGCAATAAACTACAAAATAATTGAAAATCGTTTTTGCTTTTTTAACATATATTTCTAGTTAGAGAAATTTAAGAGGCTTATCTCTCAAAACTGTAAATACAAAAAAAGTTGCACAAAATAGTTTCCCACCACAGGAAATTTATTTTGAGTGTCTTCATAGTTTTATTTTTGAAATACACCAATTTTTATACACTGCAGGAAAAACGAAAATAAATATTATAATGCAAATTTGCAAAAAAGCAGCATCTGCATCAAAATAAATTATTTCCAGCAGTGCAATATGAGTCCTAAGCATCCCAGAAACGACACAGAAAGTCATAAAGTCAAACATAACTTTTAAAAACACCAGTATAGGCTCATAAGGCCCTGATGGTAAAAAAAACAAACAAAAAACTACATTTCCGCGAAAATGACGTCACTTCCGGTTTCGGGCAGGTAATGGCCGACATGCAAAAGTTCGCGCTGACGTCTATTCCAACGTAGGAAGTGTTATGAACAGCTGATCGGATCGGCAAAGCGTGTTTCTGGAATATTATGTTTTTGTTGCTGCAAGTGCTTTTTATGCAGTTTTTGCAAAGCTTTATGTGGAAGGAAACTGTGACCTAGGACAAGCTGATGGCATAAGATGTAAGTACAACTCCTCCGGTTTCATATGCAAAAAAAATTATTGCGCTAGCTTACTTGGTTGCAGAGGTACCGGGATTTAAAAATAGTTACGCAAAACAGAGCGTGCCCGCTCCGACCGGCTCTAAAGGGTTAATAAGCAAGCCTCTGTATGAAAGAGCCAAAGATCCAAAAGTAAGTATCAAGAATCAAAGCAGCTAAGTACTCAGAAAAATTTATAGACACTGAGGACTCATGGACAACAGGAAACAGATGGGGCATCATCCAAAATCTGAGACTACAAGACCGGTCCACGGTTAGGAGAGTACTGGGTTTTCTTTTAGAGACATCTAAAATAGGAATTTTAATTTTTCAACTCGTTGTTGCAAAATAGGCTGAGCGTAAACCAAGTCCCAACTATCATCCTAACCCTAGAGCCATTGACTTGGCATTGGTACTTACTGTGTGGTCAGTAGCAAGTTTTGCTTGCTATGAGTGCTTCAGTTTGTCTTTTTTAAACATTCTTCCCTGCAAAATACTCTGTAAGGGTGAACTCATATCATGCACAGTTGCCTTATTTCTTCCTGGAGCATCATTATTGTCAAGATCGCGTGGAGGTTGTGGTGTGAGGACCCTAATGCAGACGAACGAGGCAGAACTGAACTTTAATGAAAAATGAGCCTTTATTGTGGCTAAGAACAAAAACACAAGCCAAACAAAGGAAATAACCAGGGGAGAAACTAACATAAAACCTGAACTGGAAAAACTGAGTACATGAAACATGGAGATGCAGGAAAGGTTAACAGACGAACGGACAACAAACACGGGGACCTCATAAATACACAGAGGGATGAAGAGGGAAGAGGAAACACACGGGTAGCACAGCTGGGGTGAATAAACATAATGACATAACAGGAGGAAGCAAAACTGAACACACTGAACACAGGACACTTGACTGTCAAAATAAAACAGGAAGCACAGAGACGCAGACCTAAGACCATGACACCACACCAGGGATAAACAGGGATGCAAACGGGGAGACGAGATGAAACACAAGGAGAGCAACAAGGGAACAGGTAGGGAGAGGGAGCGAGAGGGGACACGAGAGAGAAGGAGTGAGAGGGGACAAGAGACAGGGGAGTTGCAGAAACATGGATAAACATGACAGACAGGAGAGGACTGGAATGAACCCAAGGAGGGGGAACATGGGAACAGAAAAGGAAATCAAGACGCACACACACAAACCCAAAGAGAGTAAATGGACTGTTTCTTATATAGTGCTTTTCTACTCTCCCGAGTACTCAGAGCGCTCTATACATCATGCCACATTCTTTCTTTCTATACTTAGTGCTTCCTAACTACTTTCATACTCCAATGAATGCATTGGAGAGCAACTTGGGGTTAGTATCTTGCCCAAGGATACTTGATATGCAGACTAGAGGAGCCATGGATGGAACCACTAACCTTCCGATCAGTAGGTGACCCGTTCTACCTCCTGAGCTACAGCCACCCTAGAGAGGGACGCAGGACAAAGACACAGGGGGGAAAACGGGGGAAACTAGACAATTCAAAATGCAGAATAAATTCCTGACCAACTAATGAACCTAAACATAAACTGTAACTACAGGGGTCCAACAAAGAATGGCCACGCATCATACTGATGTCTTCGGAAATTTATTTCTCTCTCTCTCTCTCTCTCTCTCTCTCTCACTCTTGTCTTCAGACACCGTGAAAACTGAAGAAACACAAAGTTTACAACATAAATGTTTTGAGCTTATCAGTCTCTCATATCAGTGTCCATAAACAGTCTTGTGCAAGCAGAACAGAAAAATGCACAATAATGGATATCACAAAAATGTCCTCTCATTACCAGTGTAGAACACGTATGCAACATTATACAAACAATATACATGAAACCATACCGTGTGCGCCTCTTGGACCACATGCAGAATAACATTAACGCTGAGGCTGTAGATGCATCTGTAGCCATGTATCCATGCTAGCTCCACAATGCCATGGTTGTGCTCTCAACCAAACTCTGGTCATGTGACAATTACAAACTTTAGCTCATACAAACTTACAGCACTTTACATATTTAACAAACCCATATTTTGTAATCACATATTTTAGACATGTTTTTTAATTAATGTTACACTTTTATCATCTTATGTTATAAATAAATGAACTAAATTAAGCATGAATCTATCACAGAAACATGAAATAACCAACTTTATTTTAACTGTCTCAGGGACAGTTACATAAACCATAATACAAAATTACACTAAAATACAAGAAAGCTCAAAACGCTGCTTCAAATGACCCAGGACGATCCAATTGTCCCCACTCTCCCACTGGCCTGCACTTATGCTGTCCTTAACAGTCCAGGTGACTTGTGCAGTTGAGTTCATCCTCAACATCTGAAGTCATCTATATCACACACACTTACTGAGGTAATCAATTTTAGGCAATTTTTGTTTTTGCTTAAATGGGGAAGCTGTGACACACTGTCTGCTCACCTCCAGTTAAAGATTTTTAATTACTTTTATTTGTTTTTGTTAATTTTTATAGCAAGTAACACAGACCCATGCTACATCACTGCACTTATAATCTATGCTATATATTTTGCCTGACCTCTTTAGGAGAGACCTCTTTTTCTAGACTATTTGAGCTCACACAGCTCAACACACGATCCAACATAAAGCCAAAATCCAGCGTAGAGCGGCTGAGTGAATGTGGTCTGGACTCTGTGCAGGAGACACATGGTCTTTGAGACACTGTAAAACGACAGCATACCCGCTCTGTGATCCACGTATACTCCTATTCTGGGTGACTGAGGGCCTGAAATGACAGTTCTGATTTTGTTATGTCTCAGTTCATAACCATTTTTGAAACACTCCAGTGCCCAAGAACTGTCATTGTTCCCAAACAGACTTTCATCTCCTGTTCTGCTGATATTCTTGTATGAAACTGCCACTGAAAGTGCTCCTCCACTCCACACCACCTCCCAGTAACAACATCCAGTCAGACTCTCTCTGCTCAGGACTTGATGTCTGTTGATGAATCTGTCTGAGTGATGACTATATAAAAATTTTTTACTCATACATTTGACTTTTTTGTCCCCTTCAAATAAGAGACTTGTGTTTGCTGTGTTAAAATCCAGCGTTAGTTCTTGAGATAGTCCGAGGAACTCAGCTCTGGTTTTGGGTTCAGGTCGAGACATTACTGCATCCACTTCCCCCTCTAACTGTGAGACTGCGGTGCCAAAACGGATTTCCTGTAGTTTACGTTTGAACTCTGACACAGCTGTCATCACATCCTCAAAGTACTGCAAAGTACATGTTTTAATGTTGAGTGATCCAACAGATTCATGCACATGTGACAGTGAGGTGTACGTCTGGAGAAAGTGGGTGTGATCCTGTGTATGAAAGAGCTGCCCCAGCTCAGCATCTTTCCTCTTCAGCACAGTGATCTCATTCTCTATTCTGTCCTGAAGCTCTCTTGCACGACACACTTCAGCTTTCTGACGAGATCTGATCTGCTGTTTTACATCATTAAAGATCTTCTCACTGTCCCTCACTGCTTTATCAGCAGACTGAGTGATGGCTTCCACCTCCTCCTGAAGCACCTTTATGTCTTTTTCTTTGTCCTGGATTCTCTCTTGGATTTTCTTTCGACTCACCCCAAGTTCTCTCCGCTTTTTATTCCTTTCTGCTGTAGCTGAAACTGTGTCATGGCCTTTATGTTCATCCATGGAGCACAAATAACAGATACACTGCTGATCAGTGCGGCAAAATATCTTCATCACCTCACTGTGTTGAGAACAGATGATTTTCTTAAGCCTCTTTGATGTGTCCACCAGCTTGTGTTTCTCAAAGGCAGTAGATTCATAGTGAGGCTGGAGGTGCTGCTCACAGTAAGAGACCAGACACTGCAGACAGGACTTGATGGCTTTCAGTTTCCTCCCAGTGCAGACATCACAGGCCACATCTTTAGGTCCAGCATAGCCATGATCGGCAGGTGAAGCTTGGAGTTCAGTCTTCTGCAGCTCCTCCACTAACTCTGCCAAGACAGTGTTTTTCTTCAAAGCAGGCCTCGGTATGAAGGTCTGTCTGCACTGAGGGCAACTCTGGATGTTCTTCTGATCCTCTTCATCCCAGTAGCTTTTAATACACTTCATACAGTAGCTGTGTCCACAGGGAACAGTGACCGGATCCTTCAGGAGATCCAAACAGATCGAACAGCAGATTTTTTTCTCATCCAGTCTGCTTGTTTGCCGTGCCATTATCGCTCTCAGATAACAGAATGATAAAAAAATATATATATATAGTACTACCGCATTAAAATTAAAAAAGATTTTTTAAAAGCAAATTACACAGAAACTACATCTTCTTTATGCGTGCTTCAATATCTGCATTGCGGCTCGTTTGTAACAGCATCCTGATGTCTTAACTTCTGAGAAGATCTGTGAGAGTGAAGCTGTAGAAAAACACTGAGACTGAACGCAATTGGTTGATTTTGTGAATAGTGAGGAAGTTTTCAGCCTGCAAGTCATGCCACGAAGCCACAACTCTTGAGAAAAGCACCATGTGGTTCTACCCACTGTTGACAACACAGAGTATAAGATGCAAATACTAGACACCTTACACAACCTTAACTCAGTCCTTGACAATTTGTAGACAATTTCAAAATAACAATGTTCTTTAAAATGGATCAGTGAGTACCGCTTTGCATTTATCACTCTGTCAGATCCATAAGATTATCATTAGGTATTTCAATGCTGATTACAAACTCGTTTGAGGCTAACAAATGGAAATTAGAACCCAAATTCAGATGTGGAGTTTAAGATCTTGGGAGCGCTTCACAGGGAGTGGGACCGAGGCTGCTATTACTGCATAGATGTCACCAGGAAACCAGCTACATTTCTACTATCAGACCATTCTTTCTTGTGTCAGAGTATAAAAACATGGCAACACAGAGTCCACACCTAGTGAGGAATTTCATCTGTCAGAAAACACAAAAGACCTCAGCTGTGCAGTCCAATAATACAACAGTCAGTTTGGATATTTTAACGCCCCCATGATCAAAAGGCAAGGATGAGCTGCTGCAGCTGAAACTAGATGGTTTTAAGAAGAGAATTTTGAGTGAAGATATTTTCACTTAAACTGTTCCATTTCTGGAAAAATAAGCTTAAATGTCATACATTTAACTGTATTAATGAATATGTATTGAGTTTAAATACTCCAATATTATCCTAGAATGCAACCAACACACATTTACAGTGGTATGCAAAAGTTTGGGCGCCCTTGATAATTTTCATGATTTTCCTTCATAAATCTTCAGTTGGTTGGATCTGCAATTTCATTTAAATGTATCATATAGCAGAGGTACACAATGATATTTGAGAAGTGAAATGAAGTTTATAGGATTTACAGAAAGTGTGCAATAGTTACTTAAACTAAATTAGGCAGGTGCATAAATTTAGGCACCCTTGTCATTTCATTGATTTGAATACCTTTAGCACTAATTATTGGAACATAAAATTTGTTTGGTAAGCTCATTGACCCTTGACCTACATAAGAAAGGGTATTTAAGGTGGCCAATTGCAAGTTTTTCCCCTCTTTGCATCTTCTCTCAAGAGTGGCTACATGGGAGCCTCAAAACAACTCTTAAATGACCTGAAAACAAATATTATTCAACATCATGGTTTAGGGGAAGGATACAAAAAGCTATCTCAGAGATTTCAGCTGTCAGTTTCCACTTTGAGGAACATAGTGAGGAAATGGAAGAACACAGGCACAGTTCTAGTTAAGGCCGGAAGTGACAGGTCAAGAAAAATCTTAGATAAGCAGAGGCGAAGGATGGTGAGAACAGTCATAGTCAACCCACAGACCAGCTCCAAAGACCTGCAACATCATCTTGCTGCAGATGGCGTCACTGTGCATCATTCAACTATTCAGCGCACTTTTCACAAGGAGATGCTGTATGGGAGAGTAATGCAGAAGAAGCCTTTTCCACGCACATGCCACAAGCAGAGTTGCTTGAGGTATGATTAAGCACATTTGGACAAGCCAGCTTCATTTTGGAATAAGGTGCTGTGGACTGATGAAACTAAAATTGAGTTATTTGGACATAACAAGAGGCGGTATGCATGGCGGAAACAGAACACAGCATTCCAAGAGCTAGCCACAGTAAAATATGGTGGCGGTTCCATCATGTTGTGGGGTTTGTGTGACAAGTGCAGGTACTGGGAATCTTGTTAAAGTTGAGGGACACATGGATTCCAGTCAGTATCAGCAGATTCTTGAGAACAATGTTCAAGAATCAGAGACAAAGTTGAAGTTGCACCGGGGCTGGATATTTCAACAAGACAACCACCCAAAACACTGCTCAAAATCTACTAAGACATTCATGCAGAGGATCAAGTACAACGTTCTGGAATGGCCATCTCAGTCCCCAGAGCTGAATATTATTGAAAATCTTAGGTGTTACTTAAAGCGTGTCACGGCCCAGCGGCACGAGGGAACAGAGATGGACACAGGTGCAGAAACCAACCCGGAAGCGAGACGGTAAGAGAACAAAGGATTTATTTTCACCCACAGGCAAACACAAGCAAAAACAAAACGACGCCACCACACTAGTGGCGCGTAGGATAATCTAAGATAACTAAGGGTGACCTAGACACCTCTAGGAGACAGCTGAACAGCAGAGGCAGCGGGGAGGTGGAAGCAGGACTATGTAGGGGCCGGGGCACTGGAATGAGAGGAGATCACGGTCAGTGGGATCCAGCAGACAATCAACGATCCTCCACAGTTAAACTGAGTTGCCTTACTTGGTTTCAGGTGGAGGGGACAGGTGGGGCGGAAGGCCCGGAAGCGGTCGAGATGTGGGGAGGCAGGCAAGTGAGTGGTGGGCCGGCAGGCAACGTCGTATCAGCAGCAAGCGGCCCAGGTCCAGGAAAGGAGGGAGACAAGACCTCCACTCCAGGTGCTACCTCTGAGAACAAGTCATCACACAGGTTCTGGACAGAGCAATAATGCTCCACTTGACTAACATGGGGATAGTAGATACTCAGGCGATGAACGGTTGAGTGCGCAGGTCTGATATACTGCCGGAATAATTGCTCACAGGTGGTCAGCCAGGGAGGAGCAACCAAACTCCACCTAAAGGAGGAGCCGCTGTTGGAGACCTGCAGGTACCCACCCAGATCATGACAAAGCGGGCTGTCCATGCTCGGAAACCATCAAACCTGACTGAACTGGACATGTTTTGTAAAAACAAAATGGTCCAAAATACCTTCAACCACAATCCAGACTCTCATTGGAAGCTATAGGAAGTGTTTGGAGGCTGGTATTTCTACTAAATATTGATGTAATTTTTCTGTTGGGGTGCCTAAATTTATGCACCTGCCTAATTTAGTTTAAGTAACTATTGCACACTTTCTGTAAATCCTATAAACTTCATTTCACTTCTCAAATATCATTGTGTTCATCTGCTATATATGATATATTTAAATGAAATTGCTGATCCAAACAACCAATGATTTATGAAGGAAAATCATGAAAATTATCAAGGGCGCCCAAACTTTTGCATACCACTGTAAACAGTTAAATAAAACTAAACTAAAAAATTCTTACTGAAAATGAGGTTGGCGAAACTCACGACACAAAAAAGCAGCAAATTTAATGGAACAACATGTAAACTTGTGCATTTTACTGAACAGAGTATGAACAGAGTATAATGAGCTGATTTATATGCACTAAATAACAGCGTGAGTGTTTCACAGTCCTGGAAGAGGAACACCTTGAACTTTGAACACAACTGCTTAAAGATTTCTATAGTTATGATAGTCACAATCTTTATGATCACCTTACATCCTGGTTGGATTTGCTTCAAGAAAACATCTCAAGACCACCTGACATCTGATTGATTTTGATTCTGACTTCACTTCCACATTTGTTGATTCAGCATCATATTAGTGAGGGATGCTTGGGCCTAAAAAAAAATCACCTAGTACCCAGTTGAATGAAATAGATTCAACGGCCTGCTGGAAACATTCCTCAGGGATTTTGCTAAGATCATACAGATCTGCTGGCCATATGTTGTTTACACCGAATTCTGACCCTACCCTCCGAATGTTGCAGAAACTGAGACTCTTCAGATCCGGCAGCACTTCACCAATCTTCTATTGTGCAGTTTTGGTGAATCAGTGTGAACTGAAGCCTCACTTTTGTATTTTTAGCTCACAGGAATGGCACCTGGTTTGTTCTTCTGCTGCTTATCGACCTGATAGATTGCCAGTTTCTGAAATACCAGCCTGTCTCGCACCGATAACCACGCCACGGTCAAGGTCACTTTCATCACATTCTTGATGCATGCTTAATCATCCAGGTCAGTAAACCCCAAAAAGTTGATTCTGTTCATTTGGACGTTGCATTTTCAGTGGGAGAGCTGAAACGTTTATCCACCTGAAAACGCTACGTCCAGATGAACAGAATCAACTTTTTGGGGTTTCATCACATTCCTCGTTCTGATGCTGTTTGAACTTCAGCAGGCTGTCTTGATCATATCTACCTATCTAAATGCATCAAGTTGCTGCAATATGAATGGCTGATTAGACATTTGCACTAACAAGCAGCAGACCAAGTGTACCAAGTGACTGATTTTTTTTTAATCATTTTTACTTCTATTATTACAAACATAAGCTTTAAAAAAATAAAATAAAATAAAGAATGTGTTAAGAGCACCAGAGCACTTTCCCATAAACTGCTTCATTGATTACAAGAGGAAAAAACACGATACCCATATTACATATCAAACATGATTTACATTACACTGAATTGGTACATCATCATGTTTAGTATTTCATGAATCAATTTAGGCCACAAACTGTTCAATGAAAACAGATCTACAGACCCATGGATCAACACTACAGCCAAACCAGTGATGATTGGTTTCACTGGTTTGGTTCTGCTTTGTTTTGTCTGCAGGCATTTTTATATCACACTTACTCTTTTCTATTTCTAACACTCAGGACATAAAAACACACCCTGTTTCGTGAAACCACTCCTCTTCCTGGAATTATCTGAACCATAAAATACCCTCCCCCTTCTTCCTGTTTGCCCTTTGATCAACATAACTTCCTGTTTTCTGATCCTTCCAAATATATGCCAGAGTGCAGACAACTGACAAGATAGCAAAGCAAGAAAAAGGAACTAAGTTTTGGTTTGGATCGGGTGGCAGGAAGTGAAACTCTCACACACGCACTCTCTCTGAGGTAAAATGGCGCAGCAAGGAATTCAGCTCGACCAGGACAAACTCTGCTGTTCGATCTGTTTGGATCTACTGAAAGATCCTGTGACTATTCCCTGCGGACACAACTACTGCATGAACTGCATCAAATGCTGCTGGGATAGAGGTGATCTGAGGGAGATCCCCTGCTGCCCTCAGTGCAGACAAGCCTTCATACCAAGACCTGCTCTGGTGAAAAACACCATGTTGGCAGAATTAGTGGAGGAGCTGAAGAAAAGCGGACTCCAAGCTCCTCCTGCTGATCACTGCGATGCTGGATCTGAAGATGTGGCCTGTGATTTTTGCATTGGGGAAAAAATGAAAGCTGTCAAGTCCTGTCTGCAGTGTCTGGTCTTTTACTGTGAGCAGCACCTCCAGCCTCACTATGAATCTCCTGCCTTCAAAAAACACAAGCTGGTGGACCCCTCCCAGATGAGGATTATCTGCCCTCGCCACAATGAGGTGATGAAGATATTCTGCCGCACTGATCAACAGTGCATTTGTTATCTGTGCTCCATGGATGAGCATAAAGGTCACTGCACTGTCTCCGCTGAAGCAGAAAGGAAAGAGAGGCAGAAAGCACTCGGGGCAAGTCATGAAAAACTCCAGCAGAGACTCCAGGAGAGAGAGGAAGCCAAGAGAGTGTTTCAGCAGGAGGTGGAGGCCATTAATCACTCTGCTGATAAAGCTGTGAGGTGCAGTGAGACGATTTTCACTGAACTGATTAAAACAATTGAGAAAAGAAGATCTGATGTGACCCAGCAGATCAGACTTCAGCAAAAAACTGAGGTCAGTCGGGTTAAAGAGCTTCAGGAGAAGCTGCAGCAGGAGATCTCTGAGCTGAGGAGGAGAAACACTGAGCTGGAGCAGCTTTTCCATACGGAGGACCACACACAGTTTCTCTGCACTTACACCTCACTGTCACACATCAGCGAATGGACAGATTCACCGAGCATCAACATCCGTCCTCTGCGCTACTTTAAGGATGTGACAGCAGCTGTGGCAAAAGCCAGGGATAAAATGCAGGAAATGTTTAGTGATGTTTATACCAACATCTCACAGACAGTGAGTGAAGTGGATGTTTTACTGCCACAACCAGATCCCAAAACAAGAGCTACATTCTTACAGTATTCCTGTCAGCTCACACTGGATCAGAGCACGGCAAACTCATTATTGATATTGTCCGAAGGGAACAGGAAAGTAACAGGAATGCCCACTTTGCTAGCGGCAGTGCAACTGGCAGTGGATTTATATGCCAACAAACCAGAATCACATGCTTTCACTAACAGGTTTCAGGTGCTGAGCAGAGAGACTCTGACTGGACGTTGTTACTGGGAGGTGGAGTGGAGCGGCGGAGGGGTTACAGTGGCAGTCACATACCGGGATATCAGCAGGAAGCAGCAAGAAGAAAGTGAATTCGGACACAATGACAAATCCTGGGCTTTGCAATGTGTTGACCAAAGATGCTTTTTCAAACATAACAAAAGAAAGACTCCCATTTCAGTCTGCCGGCCGTCCAGAGTAGGAGTGTACCTGAATCACAGAGCAGGCATTCTGTCCTTCTACAGAGTCTCTGGCACCATGACTCTCCTCCACAGAGTCCAGACCACATTCACTCAGCCCCTCTGTGCCGGACTCGGACTAGATATGGGATCCACTGCTAAGCTGTCTGACCTCAAATAGACTGGAGTTATTTAACAGCTGGTGCGAGTGGATAGAAGCTACACTAATCATGATGATGTTTGTTATGCTTCTATGATCATTTCTTTGACTAATTACAGTAATTTGTGGGAAGTTTCGATGCATGCTCAAACATGCAGGTAAGGAAGTCCCAAAAAGTTGATTCTATTCATCTGGTTGTGGTGTTGTAATTTGTGGGGTCAAAATACAGAAATACTACATATTTCATAACTTCATTTATGTTTCTAATCATATCTCATTAAATAAGTGTCCCTGTACTGGGTGCTTATTCGTTTAATGTTTCTTTAGGTGTGTTAATAGCAGAAGAGCAGAAGAGAAAAGGTGATGAGGGTCACTGAAAAGCAACACTCCATGATTATTAAGCCTTATTGGTGTGCAAAGTGTTCATGATATAAATGGGTACATGTATATTTCGTACTCTGTTCAGCTGCGCTATGTGGACATTCTTTATTTTCCAGTGTTGATGCTGCCTATGGGGGTGCGCAAGGGGGAAAGTGGTGGCAGTCTGGTCTGATCAGGGGGCAACATGTGACCCCCTTTGCACGACAGGAGGTGGATCTCTCTCCTGAGGGCTTCAGCTTGCTGAGACTGCTTTATCACCAAGTCTTGGAGATTCTGGATAGCCTCCTGGTCTGTGTGTCTCCTGTAGTCCTGGAACTGTTGTCTGCCCTGGATACATTCACACATATATAGATTATAGAGTATATGGGCAAAGTAACACATGATAGCAACAAATATTTTGTATATTTTGTATAAGTCTCTGGATCTGAATGAGAAAAGCAGAATTGCATAATTATAGCGGGATTCACTTTTTATCCGGAACAAAAATGAAATATTAACATATTAAAAGTATTTATGTTAAACGACACTATTAAAATAAACTGCATTATTTGTTTATATATGTGTGTGTGACACCGTGGATCCCAGGCTCATCAGCCTTGCACATTGTTTACCATTTTCTTTTGGCTGGTGCTGAGTTTAAGCTGTAGCTCCTTCTTCTGTTCATTCAGACTCGTTGCACTGCGGAGATGCTCCGTATTACACGTGGTCACCTCCATCACAGCTTGACGTGCCTCTTCTACCTTAGCCTGAACACACACACCCCCCAAGTAGAAGATTTAAAAAAAATGTAACCCGAAGTGGTTTTAAAATGTTCATTTTGCAAATGATCAAAACAGCACAGATGTAGACATCTCGCACACACACAGATAAGCATACATCCCACTGTCTGATCTCCTTGGCGTATGCGGCTTCTTTGAGGAGTTTTTCCTGCTTCAGCTCCTCCAGCCTCCTGTTCCCCGATAGCATCTGCAAAGCTTCCAAATCCACAAGCCTCCCAAACTTTGTTCTCATCAACTCGTTGCATTGCTGGTCCAATGCTGCACCAAGATACAAGCAGGCACCCAACAGCACAGATTAACAAACACATGATCAAATCTACGCATGAAGAAAGTCACAGGAATATTTTCTTGAAGCCATGTGGCAAATCCTGCAACACAAATCTGGATTTGTTTTCATCTGCATGTGTGTTTTCTTTTAAAGCTAATGTCTACATGTGACCTGTGAACTTCTCGTATATCTTTACACTTCAGCTCTTCCATGTCAGAGACTCTTACTCTGGATCGTGGCAGCCATGTTTCTGCGGTCGTGGATGAGCTTGGTGTGCTGCTGGCGAGCTTGACGGTGCAGATCTTTCTGATGAAGCTTTTCCCCCTGCAGCTGCTGGATGCGCCCCTTCAGCCTTTCCAGCTCACTCTTGTCCAGCACCAACGCCTCATTCAGATCTGACGGCACTGAGCCATTAACAACATACTCAATCTGGAAGACGCAGGGTGAAAGTGGAAGGAAGGAGAAAACAAAAAGAAAAAGTTCAAGAACTTCTGTAATATAGACTAAACTGCACTGTAACCATTTCTTTTAAATAAAACATCACAAAGTATTGCATGGAAGTCTATTATGGTCAATATTCATAATAAAAATCTGTAAAATCCATGAAAATGTTTTGTTTTAATCCTGTTTGGCTTTGGATCAATAAAGATCAATAAAATCACGCATGCAAAAGAGTGTTCTTCTACTTCGTTTCTTCATTTGAATTTTTGTTTTATTCACTTTATTTAAAGACTTAAACATCTCTACGAGGACAAAAAAAAAACATGTACACAGAATGTTTTTTTAATGGCTATTAAAATTTGTGGATATTGTGTGATCGCCACGGTCCAAATGCCTATTCTGAGAAAAACCTTTTATTTCCTGCAATATTCTTTTAAAATGTATAATTTCTAAAGTGTATTTTTAATTAACATACATTTAATTTTTTAATTTAAAAAAAAAGGCAGGATTTGTATAGATTTTGTAAAAGCTTGGATATTTGGTGAAATGGACTAATCAATTGTTTTTGTACAGACTGAGCTGGTTGTACTTTCTCACTATAAGTATTTTTGACAGCAGGCAGACAATCATCTGTTATGTGTTGTTATGACTTGCTTGAAGCAGTTTTGTCACCAGAGAATATCCAGCATGACATCCCATTTACCTGGTGCAATCTCAGAGGAACCACAACATCCAGTTCACTGATTTTCTGCAGTTTCTCCCTGTTGATTAAATCCAAGTCGTCTTCCAGTGCAGCCCGGCTGCTCTTCACCGATTTCTCCTGCAGAGCAGATCAAATCCACGCAAAAACACAAGCACAATAACATGAGTGCAAAACACACGAGTGATAACAAGAGCAAGGTACAGAAAGCACAACAGTGATGAAAACCGATGAGTTTGACCTTTTTTGCGAGGCTGTCGCTCTCCTTCTTCAGAGCTTCAGCGCTCTTTTTCTCCTCTGTTAACAGTTCCTCCAGGTCCAGTCGACGTTCACGCAGCTGCAGTGTGTTCTCAAACAGCTCAGGTTCACAGCCTGAGACACACAAACACAGACTTATGCTTAAAGTCAAATTAAAGAGACCTGTTTTCAGGCTGAAAAATGAAATGACCTGAAATCTGTCTTTAATGGTGCATTTCAAAGTACTGAAACGTTTCTGTGCTCCTGCTGGAACAACAGAAAAGTTTTCACTGTTAAAAAATTAAAGGAGATGAATGTTTTTCACCACTTTACTGACCTTCAGGGCAAATACTGTCATTCACAGCAGCTCCTCCTTCTTCACTGTCATAATCATCATCCCAGTCATCGTCTTCTTCAGAGTCTCCATCACTGTCTCCATCACTGTCCTCTTCTTCTACAAACACACACTGTGATCATAAAGTACTGATGCACACATCGTTACACACACTGTGTTACTTTCCCTCACCTTCATTTCCCGTCTGCTCCTTCTTCTTCACACGTTTGATCTTCTTCTTGAAGACTTTGGTCAGAAACTCTTCATACTTATTGTTTTCCCCGAGCGAAGCCTGGAAGGCAGCGGTCAGAGCCTTCTCCCTCTCCTGCAGCTTGGCTATGTCTCTCCTCTTCATCTCCAGCTGTTCATTGCACTCTCCCAGCTTTGACTGTGAGTGATCAGAGGAAGGAAGTGTGAGGACTACAATAACTGCAGGTCCAGTGTTGTGCTTACACAGTTTTTTGGCAAATAATGATTTCCAGGCCACCAGTGTTTGGCAGCAAACACTACACAGTTATTGTAGTTATGTGTGGAAAAAATGAATTGTAAATTTGAGTCACATATCTGATAAAATCTTCATGCTTCAGGTCTGTTTTCAAGTCTTTTTTTTTATCAATTTAAAGTAAGTCAGTGTTATTTTAAAGCACATTTAGCAGCAGAACAAATAAAATAAGGAATGTCACTGTAAAATAGCAATGTATGAAGCCACCAGAAGCATCAAGAGTACAACAACTACTGATGAATGCAAGTGACAAGCTTTTTAAAAGCTGACAATTGTGCCGACCCTAAACAAACGAACCACTTGCTTCCACGTCTTCCTGTTATGACAGTCACCTGCATGCCCTCTGACACTAAAAACCTCCTCTTTCTCTTTCTCCATCTTTAACATCTACCTTTCAATAAGCCCAACATCTCTCCTCTGCTCGTCACCAAATGAGCCACTCTGTTTTATCCCTAAACTGTCCATTCAAAATAACGATGCATGTGGATGCGCATAGGTGAGCTAAAACATAAGAACGCTGCTATATCCTTTTAAGCAGATTACTATAGCGTATTATTAAATAAAAACACCAACTCCAGGCTAATTCAATCCACCTACTGTGATGCTGTTCTCCTCCATAATGCAGGTGTTGAGCTTCTCATGTAAGCCTCCCTCTCTCCTCTGAAATTGTTTGAGGAGCAGCATCTCCTGAAAGAGCGTCACCAGGCGGAGGTCAGCCAGCTTCAGCCGCCAGTCCAGATGCAGCTTCTGTCGACACAGCAGCAGCAGCTCCGCGTCAAACTGACAAACCGCAGTCTCCATCTGAGGATAAAATCCATCCCCACATCAGTTATTATCCAGAAGACATTCCAACTAGTTATTCAGTTAAAAATCAAATTAATGACAATGACCTCCTCCAGCAGAGTGTTCTGCTCATGCAGCAGTCTGATCTCCTCCTCCTTCTGAAGCTCCTCCTCCAGCTCGCTCAGTTCAGATCCTTCGTCCACTGGTGTCTCCTCTTCTTCTCTGGTTACAGATGAAACAGACAATCTGGGAGTTTCTTCTACATCTCTCCTCTGCTCTTCTTCCTTTTTATCCTCCTCCATTTCTTTCTCCAGCTGCTCCAACAAACTCGCTGCTCCCTCCTGCTCCAAATCCCTAAACCTTTTTAAAAACAAAACATAAAAAATCTACAGTTTTTGTTTTCTAATGTTTTTCATGTCATTGTAGCAACAATGTCAAGCAAACCAACTGAAACCATTTAAAGTTTTGGTTTTCAGAGAACAGCCATCCTCTGTACCTCTGCTCCCTCAGTGACCGGTATCGCTCCAAGGTGGAGTGGCTGTACCACAGCTTCTCCTCTGGCACTTCCTCTGTTAACATGTTGGGCAGGATGGGTGGAGGCCGGCGGAGATGAACCGCCAGGCGCTGCTGGACCTTCTGCAGCCGCTGAGCCTGAGCACGCAACCAAGACACCAGACGAAGTTTGGAGTCCCGCAATGCCACGATCCGTCTGTTCAGCTCACTCTGCTTTTCATGCATCTAGTGATGATGGAGTGAGTCATTAGATTATCCAGATAATTTAATAATGACATTTAAGGACCATAATTATATGCCTGCACGTAGGTGTGAAATAGATAGCACAAAGTATATTTAAAGCAGATGTGAACATCTGGGTATTAGTGTGAGTTTGTACATTTTCCTCCAAGGAAATCAGTTCTTCTCTCTTCATCTCAGCGTTCACCCTCCGGTGTTTCACCCCGATGTAGTCCCCGATGTTCTCTTTGGCTTCACGGATGGCTTCCACGTCCTTCGGATCTTCATAGTCCTCACTTGGTTTCTCTGCGTAACTGAGACACCAAAAATCCAAATACATTTTTGAACCAGCATCATAGTAATCATTTAAGCTCCAGCTACTCCTTAGTGGGTTAACCTGACACTGCAGAGTCACTCACATTTGTGCCCATTCCTGCTTCTTCTTTTCTATTTTGGCTCGAGCTTGCTCAGCTTTCTCTGCAGCCTTTCGAAGTCTCTCTTCCTGACGATCTCCCAGCTTGATCTTGGCTGTACGAATCACTGGGTGGCATAACACCTCCTCCTCTGAATGCACATAGGTGACAATGCAGGTCAAGATATATCTTTGATGTGTAAAACAAAGACACAATCACTTTCTTACCGTCAATTTTGGTGCTGCCTTTTGCAGTCTCTGCTCTGACTTTCCTACAATCTAGTGCAGCATCTCTGTGTCCAACAGGCTCTCTGGTTGTGCTCCGATGCCTGACCTGAGCTGAAAGCTCGGCAGGCTCCGGTAAATGGTAAGTGGAGACTCTGTGGCTGGTCTGGATGGCAACCACAGTGACCATTTTTCCACCAAGAGAGTCCCTGAACCTGACATCAAGCATAGGTGTTTGTCATTTGGCTACATACACTATTCTAAAGATGCACGCTCATATTTCACTTGGCCAAAGTTTCAAGTAATGTAGTCTGTGCAGGTCAGTGGTCAAGTCAGGAACACAGCTTTGTCCCACCAGCTGTTCAAGCTTTCTGTTTGAGGGGCAGGCAGTCAGAATCAGAACAAAGCTGGCTGAAAGGGACGCTAACCTTAGAAGGAGAGGAGCTAACACTTTGTTTCACACCAAAAAGGCTCTTTTTAAGACAAATTACTATTTTTTTGATTTGTGAATAATATAAATAGTTGTAGAATAAAAACTTGCATGTACCAGTCCTGTAGTTTTTTGAGTGCTATGCTGCAGCGCTCCTGCTCCCAGGCTAGCTGCTTCCTGACCTCCATCACGCGCTGGGCCTTCAGCCTCTCTGCCTGTTTGTAACATCGCTGGTCCAGCTGCAGCTCCTACAGACACACAACAACACATACATCTAACAACAATCTACTGTGTCTATCCCTTAATAAAACATTCCAGATCAGATTATTTTTCACATCTCATTGAATCTCAGTTTCAGTGGCAACGCAGCTGAATTTCCCAACTCAGGGATAGTGCACACATACACATCCCAGATTTGCATTTGTACCTCAGGTTTCAGGCGAATGTGCTCCGACAGATTCTGGTTGTCATTCAGCACTTTCTTAAATTTCTTCTGGAGTTCACTCAGGTTCTTCTGCTTTTCAGAAACCTTTAGCTCAGCCTCCTTTTGCAGTTGGTCATTTTGCAGCTTTTGCTTAGCCATCTCTAAGCTGGAACAAGGAGACATTAGAAAGTTAGAAGAGAGAAAACTTGATACTTTTCATGAGCCACAGCAAAGTTTCATTGTGAAGAGTCAAGCTTTCAACACCCCCACTTTGGCAGTTTATAACATGATGTCACGAGCTATGAATCCGAGGAACCCTGCACGCTCATATTCTGCCTACTTGTCAACCCTGTAAAGTATGTGTAACTCTGATGTCCAAAATAAACATAATGCATTAATAAGACTTAAAAGTAGTGACTGAGACCATTAACTCATCAGGAAAATGTTTACTTAGGTCACAGATGTGTTGGTTGTAAGGTTATTTTCGTTCTATGTCTTTGTGAAACAGGAGTGTCCTTCTACTGGCCATTAGAAATAATGCAGGATTAAGGTATCTTCATGTTTCAGATCGGGTGAGCTATGTCCATCATATACAGGTGAAGCTGAATTTGAATATCATGCAAAGTTCATTTATTTCACTGATTCAACTTAAAAGGTCAAACTAATATATGATATAGACTCATTACATGAAAAGCAAGATATTTGAAACCTTTATTTTTTATAATTGCTTCAATAGCGGCCTTCAGCTCTTCTGCATTGTTCGGTCTCGTGTCACTCATCTTTCTCTTGGCAATGCCCCATAAATTCTCTATGGGGTTCAGGTCAGGTGAGTTTGCTGGCCACTCAAGCACAGTAATCCCATGGTCATTGAAGCAGGTTTTGGGTACTTTTGGTAGTGTTGGCAGGTCCCAAGTCCAGTTGGAAAACAAAGTCAGCATTTCCATAAAGCTTGTCTGCGGAAGGAAGCATGGAGTGCTCCAAAATGTCCTGGTAGATGGCTGCGTTGACTCTGGACTTAATAAAGCATAGTAGACCAACACCAGCATGACATGGCTCCCCAAATCAACACAGACTGTGGAAACTTCACACTGGACTTCAAGCATCTTAGATTGTGTGCCTCTCCATTCTTCCTCCAGACTCTGGGAACTTGGTTTCCAAATGAGATGCAACATTTGCTCTCACTAGAAAAGAGGATCTTCGACCACTGAGCAACAGACCAGTTCTTTTTTTCATTTAGCCCTTTTTCTTCCACACCTTTCCCTTCCACATAACTTTCTATTAATGTGCTTTGATACAGCACTTTGGGAGCATTCAACTTCTTCTGCAATTACCTTTTGAGGCTTTCCCTCCTTATGGAGGCTGACAATGATGGTTTTATGCACAACTGTCAGGTCAGCAGTCTTCCCCATGATTGTGATTCCTACTGAACCAGACTGAGAGAGCATGTAAAGGCTCAGGAACCTCATGCAGGTGTTTTGGAATAATTAGCTTATTACAGTGTGACACTTTGAGCCTAAAATATTGAACCTTTTCACAATATTCTAATTTTCTGAGATTTTGAATTTGGGGTAAGCTGTAAGTCATGAGTCTATATCATATATTAGTTTTACCTTTTGAGTTGAATTACTGAAATAAATGAACTTTTGCACGATATTCAAGTTTTTGAGTTTCACCTGTATATACAGTTTATGAGAGTCCCAAAAAGAGAAAATGGTAGATATACAGAGGAAGAAATTATTAATTGATACAAAATTATAACTAAACTTGCTATTTATTCTCACCTGTAGGCTGCTGGATCTTCAATATCCTCAGTCTCATTCCCAAGAGTTATCTAAATCATGCAAAAAAGATGATATTGATACAACCTCACACATATAAAACAATTTTATTAAACATTTCTTTAATTTTTTTTTTTTTTGGGGGGGGGGGGGGGGGGGGGGGTCTGTCTTCTACTGAACTGTTTTACTTGGGAACACGTGACCACGAGTTCAGCATTTAGGCCTATAAAGTGCCCCTCTAAACTTAAACTTATGAACTAGCTCAATTTTAGTCCCTTACAAACTCAAGCTGATTATTATATAACTGGTTTAAAGACAATGCGCCATCAAAATGTGACCGACCTTGGGTGAAGGAATCTTGGCTCTCTTTCTCTGTAGGCTTTGCTGCATCTCCTCCGGAGGAAGCAGACTGAAGGAGAAGATGTTCCCGTCATCTCCCGCTGTCAGCACAAACAGGTCGTCGTGGCTACAGCGGATGTGTCGCAGGTGTCCATACTGGTTGTCGTGGACGCTGAGAGTCCAGTATGCCTGCATGGAGGTGAGGCTGTGATCACCAGGCTGCAGGGGATAAATCCTGATGGAGCCCGAGTTCATGCCGCAGAGAAGCAGCTGTCTGTTGGAGCTGCAAAGCACCAGGAATTGCACTTCAATCACCACCCTTTTCATTCAAAACATGTAAAGTGTAAACAGCTGCACAAAAGTTTAGAAAAGCTCGTCTGTCCTCAGGCTACCTGAAGGTGATGGAACAGATGGGGTCATCCTCTGCGTTATGTACAGGCAGAAAGCTGAATGGTTCATCCTGCCGCTGCTCAGGATCCTCGTCTTGATTCTCAGAGAACTTACAGTGATATAAGAAGCCTGAGTCAAAGCCTCCCTACAGGGTTCAGAGAGACAGAAAACAGTTAGTCGTGAAGAAAAAAAAATCACACTTCAGGATATTTACCTATATCTCATCAACTTCCAGAGCTAAACAGATATCATTAACTCCTTGTTGATGAATGTGACTGTAATGTGTGGCCATTGCATTCAATTACACTAAAGCAGACCTTCCCAAAGTGTGGGGCCCGCCATTGCAGGGGGGGCTATATGAAAAGGGAAACAAAGGGAAACAAAAAAAACAAAAAAAACAAGGCTTGGACGCTGCTAGTACTGGGCGCCCACACAAACGCAAAGCGGGAGATGAAGCATTGCTGAATACACTGTTCCAAAAAATAGTAATGTCAAAGTATCTTACTGTGTATTTTACAGTTTGTATTGTCTTTCTAGAATATCATTAAATTTACATAAGTAGACTGTGATTTTACATGTCAAAGGTAAAATAACATAACATCACTGTAAATATAGTAAAACACAATTTACTTGTTTTGTAAATATATTTTCTTGTACATATGCATATTTAGATTGTAAAAATACATTCACAAATGTATCATGATTTCACAAATATCTGTCTGTTATTTGAAAGATTGAACTGTTGAATTCAAATGTAATGCTATGGAAAAGTATATAACATGATTCCTATAAGCTTGTGTTACATCACATAAGTATTATTATTATTGCTATTTAGGGCGATTGTGGCTCAAAAGTTGGCAGTTCACTTTGTGATCAGAAGGTTGCCGGTTCGAGCACCGGCTCGGACACTCTCGGTATTGTGTCCATGGTCAAGACTCTTCACCTACTGGTGATGACCAGAGGGGCCGATGGTGCGATATGGCAGCCTCGCCTCTGTCAGTCTGTCCCAGGGCATGCAATCCATTATTATTTAAACCAACTGTTAACTGTATATTTCTGTACATTTACGTATTATGATTCATATTGCCACATTCATTGACCTTGTTTATAGGTAATTTCATTGTTTGATCACGTTAAAATCCCATGTAAAATTAGCGCAACAAACTCTATTTTCATTACTGAAAATAACCGTATTTTTATGGGACAGTTATTTTCTGTTATTTTACGGTCGTATTTTGGCGCCCCAGCTGCCGGAATATTACCGTTCTTTTAAGATGTTTTTTTAACAGTATATGTTTCCAAACCAACTTCATTCTAAGCCAAAGACTAGAAAATATGGTGAAACAAATCTTCCCTTTGGTTTCACCTGCACAAATGCCAAGGTAGGTCTCCCCTGCATAATTGATTTTCCCTTCGTCAGCACAGCTGAGCTCTCCAAATCACGGACAAACAGTATCCTACAGTTGTTTATGTTTTTAAACCCATTTTGCACAGAGAGGCATTTTTTGAAAAATGTATTGATAGCAATGTTGAATATTATTAAACAAGAAAAAAACAACTACATGTAAAATAATTACACCGTGATGCCTCTGCCTTTGTAAATGGAGGGACAGTAACTGCGTGTAAATGTAAGCGTGTAAAACCTGCAGATAGTCAGATTAACAGTATTTTGTCTCTATCTGCCATTCTGCAATTCATCTCATGTAAACAATAACGTGGCGCACAGCGTGACGTGAAAAAGGCACATACCTTTGACGTTGCGTGACGAACTCTGTATTCCTCGTCCGCACGTAAACGCAAAAAATGAGTTTTAAAAAATCTCCGTTTTCTGTGATTCCAAACGCCGTTTATGTGTGGACGAAACAGCTGAGTTTTCAAAAATACCCGTGTAGGTGCAGATATAACGTAAAAGAGTTAGTAGTTTATTTTCTTACTACCTGTCATTTATTGCAGATTACTTGTATTTGCTTAATTGCTTACTAAATGTTTGAGGTGTGAAATAAACCGCAATGGAGCAAAATACGGGTGTGTGTGGTTGGAGGATGTGTTTGTGCGTGCGTGTGCGTGCGTGCGTGCGCGTGGAAGGGGGGGGGGGGGATGTGAACATTTTTCTTGTAAAACAAAGGGGGGCCCAGCAAAAAAAGTTTGGGAACCTCTGCACTAAAGACTCTCAGAGTGTACAATATATTTGAAAGTGGAGATGAGTTTTCTAGTCTTCTTGTTTTTGGACTATATCTGATATTGCACAATGGTTTGTTTTTTGAACAGATTTGATAGCTATCAAAAAAGATTTGGTACCTCACCCTTTTTAACTGTGAATTTTACATGTTTTTACTCACTGACAGCAAATGCAGGTTGTACTCTAGTTTATTTTCTACTTTTGTGGGTGAAGGAACTTGGTATCATATTCCTGTATGACTCTAAGAAACAGACATATTATGGGTGTTTGTGTTTGTATGCATACCATGGAGAGCCAGAAGTGTCCAGGCTGTGAATAGAAGCCACAGCAGAGAGGACTTGGTGGATCAGGGATATAGATAGGAGGTAATTCTTCCTTCTCCTCTTTTTCTTCTTCTTGCTCTACATCCAGCTTTTTTGTATCTTTTAACCGTTCTTCTTTCGCTTTCTTCTTCTCCTCCTTTATAGCTTTATTTCTTGCAAAATCCTCCTCTCTCTGAAACACAGAATTTAAAATGCAAAACATCTGATCTGAAATGACGTTTCCATTCATATTCAAGCAGCAGTTCTTTTAAACAGAGTAAAAAGGCAGGAAATAAAGAAACACCGAGTACAAAAACACAGTTAATGGAGCCATAAAAGTTAAGAACAGCGATAATTCAAAAAGGCCGCACAATTAACCTTAGCCACAGTACTGGTAGATAAAGTTAGTGGTTACACATCCAAGTAGTAAAACTTACATACTTAAGATTTTATAGCTGGTTAACCTGCTCACGGTTACTGTGAACCTGCAAGCCTCTTCACAAACCACTTCTGTCACAGCTCAGCTATTGCTGACTTGGAGCATCTGGACTTCTTTAAGTTGCCTAAAGACGTTTCACCTCTCACCACCCAGCACAGAGCTGTACTGCCAAAATATGAACACTCGCAGAAGTGAAGGTTGATCTTTCTTTACCTTAGCGGTGCTGACGAAAATGAATTTATTTATTCAAACAGACTAAAGTCAAGAAAGACCACTTTCAGACCTTGATTCGAGACTTGATGCTTTTAAACTTGAAGGATCTTCTGGGCAGCTCTGACAGATGAAAGGTGTTGGTTGGTTTCTGAGTTGCCAGATCAGGACTGTGCACCTCAACCACATGACCGCTCTGACACAGGATGACCAGATTGTTATCGTTCTGTATAAAAACGTACAAAAAACAACGTTATGCAAATCTATCACAGAGACCCTTCACATTCACAGCAGCAATGATTAAACACTGAGCTTACGTGAGAATGCGGTGACCACTCCAGCGCCTTTACCAGCCCAGGGACGTGGATAAAACCGATGGGGTTGTAGTTCTCTCCAACAGTGAAGAAGAACACAGTGCAGTCAGCACTCTGAGGAGAAAGATCAGAATAAGAAGAGATATCAGAAAGATACAACAAACACCAAAACTAACCTTAGACTGATAAAGTGTCTACAGAAACTTTACAAACTTCACCTCTAGCTAGCTTAGCTCTAGCTGAACTTTTAATGGGTGGAAATTCCTTCTTGCCAAAGCCAATAAATGCTGACAAAACCTAGCTTTGTGTAGCAGATGAATTTAGCCTATCTGAAGAAGCCTTGTTACTGGTACTCCATATTATATGCTTTCACAGTAGTAAACTAGAAAACCGCTTACCCCAGTGGCCAGGATCTCTCCATTTCGTTCATATGCCACAGCTGTAACAGCAGCATCATGTGGTTTGAAGGGCTGTCTAAGGCGCAGCTCGGCATCTCCTTCGGGGCTCTGCCCTGTGATAGTTTGCAGCCTCTGAGGGTTGTACAGCTCCAGCAAGCGAACTACTCCATTCTCAAAGCCGGTCACCAGTAAACCTCCACTCTGGCTCACCTTAAAGCCAACACCGGAGCCATTGTTGAGCCTTTTGAGTCACACTGGAAGAAGAATTCTGTTTTCACTGACACACTCACCTTAGCTGGAGCCCAGCAGAGAGCAGTTCCTCCCTGATTAAAGCGTCTGGTGGTCAGTTCTCGTTTTGCCAGGAAGTCAAAAACTTTGACAGAGCCTGGATGACATGGACAAAATAGCAGCTCTTACAGAGTTTGAATGTGTTTTCACATATATAGTATATTTATATAAACTATATATCTATAGTATTAGCTCTTGAGAACAGGCATGTGTGATTTTGGTGATTTTTCTAATATCTACTGACATGAAAGTGGTTCCAAATCTGGGCCCAATAGCTTTGGGGTGCGGCGACAGTTTAAGTGTAACAGCATTTTTCTTTGAAATGCATAGAACTGCTAGTGGTTGACTGGCCACTAGCACTGAATCAATGGAAAAGGAGAGCATGGTACAGGTATGTAAGCACACATGGACTCACAGTCCAGAGTGGTTGTTGCCATCAGGTGGGATTTCTTTGATACGTCCAGGCCTTGAATCATCCCACCATGGAACGAAAACAGGCACTCTGGATCAGGACTCTGCACACAAAAGACTTTATTACACAGGCCGGAACCTGCGCACTGTATTATGACACACAATGGTTTAACGAAGTTCCTATGAAGAACGGAGAATATAACATTTTGGTCTTTATCAGTTACAATCCATCCATTTAGAAATGCCTGCACTGTTACTTGTTCATTCAAATCCCCAATAAACAAATTGCTGCATTTACATAGCTTCTCCATAGAAACAAAAGATGCAGGAAACTTACTGTGTTGGTGAATGAAAGGTCCAGTTTCCAGATGGCTCCATTAGAATCCTACAAGTTCACACAGGAGAGTGATCAGGACCGAGGTGAGTGTGGATCATGTGTTATGGTTTCCAAGTGCAAAGCTTTTTTTCTGACCTGGGCAAACCAAACGAAGGAGTGAGGCAGGGAGCTCCTCCTCACCACAGAAGAGAGGCACACATTGCGTCCGACCACCAGCTCATTATTGGGCTCCATCTCAAATCTAATGCCGTCACTGTTACTGTCAGCTGTGTTGATCCTCTCAAAGTCCCAAACCTGATGGGAAAATTTTACTTTTGCTATTCACACATTGATACAATTTTACAACTAGAAAGAAAAAAAGAATGGTATTGATAAAAATGGTCATGGTGAAAATATTACAGAAAATTGGTTGTACTGTAAGCACCAAGATTATCTTAAAAGAGAATGTCAGCATTTTTTTTTAAATAACTGCTTGACATGATCTCAATAAATCCATCTGCTCAAATCCACGCTCAACACAAATTCCAGTTTCTTTAAGAGAAAGAGAAAGTGCCTCTATATTTCTACTCTAGCCCTTAATTAAAAAATGTATGCTTGTCCAATAAAGTACTAATAATTAAAAAATAATGTATTTTAATCCACTAGGGCAATAGTCCCCAACATAGTTTCCGAAAGAATAATCATTTCTTCCTTCTTCAGAAAAAGTTCATTGTTAATTTTAGCTGTACAAAATTGACTTGCTGTGGCAGTAGCCTCCATCAGGATCAAGCATGTTTGGCATGTGGTGGAACAAGCTGAAGGACAAGTATCTGCTGGCAGTTACTACTGTTCACACCCAGGGGACACATGGCCATGCTCTGACAGGTCAAATGTTTTTGTTTTTGGCAAAATAAGGGGACTCTATGGTTTAATGCTGTGATTGGTGTAGCAAGGATCTTACCCTGACAACACCATCAGAGCCAATCGTCATCAGCTGTCCATCTTCTAGGGAAAACGGCTGGACCGTCCCTGCATGACAGGTCCGGCCATCATTACGGCAAATCTCCACCTTGATGGTGTTCCCATCCCACAGCAGCAAATTGCCCCAATCTGTTCCTGACAACACCTAAAAGGAGAAGATGAGGTGAAATATTAATTCTCTTGTACAGAGCCAATCTCGCAAAAGTTCATCTTCATTTTTTTGCTCCAATGTCCCTTGCGAGGCTCCATACTCTTGACTAAAACATGAAGTGGTATGTAAATACTTCTTTCTGAGTGTCACCGACCTCTCAAAGGACTTTAGACTAAAAGCTACATTTACCCATACTTTCACACAGAGCTTTATTTCATGCACTTGTATAATTCAATCTCCCTCTTATCTACAGTTAATAACAAATCACCTATTCACTTTAATTTACACATGTAATCAATACTATAGTTGTAAAAAAGTAAAATTCTTGCTTTTTATCTGGAGACTTCACTACATGATGTGTGGCCAGTTTCAATTTAAATGGATTAATGGGAAGTTAAGAGGTTCTCTTGGAGGTAGCCTCTGGCTCTCGAGTACAGACCTTTCCATCAGGAAGTTCCACGTAGCCCTCGATATCAGTTGGTACAGTTTTCCCAAAATGTCCTATAAGTCCTTGTAATTTAGGACCTGTGAATGTGTTTGCCATTTTCCAAAACCTAAGAGAGAGAGAAAGAAAACAAAAACATTCGACATTGCAAAAGGGTAAAAACCTCAACTCTGCAGTCAGAAATGACTGCAGTTATTTTTTGTTATTCTGACCCCAGAGTTTACCACAATATCCTCTGCATAAAACAAGAAACTAACTCAAAGTTGTTTTTGCAACATTTTCAGAGGACTATACTCTGACTTTACTTGATGTGCCCAAATCCAGACGTTGTGAGGATTCCTGGGTTATATGGGGAAAAGCTGACTCGATAGACCTCCTGTGAAATGGCCTTGCAGCTCAGTATCACCTCCTCCTGCCTCCAGTCCCACAGTGTCAGCGTGTAGTCAGGTGCACTCCCCACACTGGCCAGTATGCTTCCGTTGTGGTTAAACTCCACAAAACTGTACTCCCGCTCAGTACCACCTACAGACATGCAGGTTAAATCAAGAGCATCAAATAACATTAAGATAATAACTGTAAAATGAATCCGATGTACCTCTGAGGATGCGGTAAGGTCCCAATGAAGGATATCCATAGACTATGATGTTGGGCTGTTTTCCCTTCTCTGCTACAACAAAGTACTCCTTGCCAGGGTGGGCCTTTAACCACACACACACACACACACACACACACACACACACACACACACACACACACACATGTCTGAGAAAATGCAGTCATCAAGTGATTAATTATGCAACTGGACCAAATGCATTTTATAATAAGGGATTGTAAATCTTCTTGTAAATACTGCATTAAAACAATTGAGATATTAATTGTGTGTACCTCAATCATTTCTGCTTGAAAACTGTAGGTGCATAAATGTACACTTCTGCAGGAAATCTTTGGAGTGCCTACGATATAACCCACATAAGCAGCCGACCAGGTTGCTGGCATTTATCCTGGAGTTTTACATTTGATGCTAGCCGCACTGTTAAATTATAAAACTACAGCAGAACTTCTTTGCAAGCTCCTCTGACTACAGCAGAAAAGCGATAGAATTTGGGGTTACGGTGTAGTTGTGCCGTAGATTTCCCGCTAATGCTTAAATCCCCAGTAGCATTATTTAACTCCTCAACGTGCCTGCTGTCCGTCACAGAGATTGCAGATTCCGTGGGACAGTTCCCTTGCATGATGAGTAATTTCCCCTTACCGTGATTGCTCCAATTCCCCCTCCACTGCAGGAGCGCAAGTATCTCTGCTCCTTGGTGTTCACATCGAGCAGGACGAGCATGTTCCCCGCTATAAAAATCAGAGTTCTGTCATCCAGCAGCTTCAGGTTTGCCCTGCGTCCACAGTCATAGCCAAAGGAGTGACTGATTGCATCATTAATTAAGGATATCAAAGTTAAAATTCACATCAGTGTTATAGAAAAATGTTTTTTAGCAAAAGTCCCATGAAAATGACAACTGCTTTTTTATAATAATGTATAAATATACTAATATCTCTGGCCCCCATACTGTTTATACATACTATTAATTTAGAAGCATTAGTATTAGCAGAGAAATATATGACACATACCATAAGATAATGGCACTATAATGCTACTGTATTAAACAATATTACTGCTTAGTCTACACTACATATTACTTACAATATACACAACGCATGTTTAAATGTACAGTATATTATACTGAGCATTCATACTTACACATACACTTATATAATACAAGCTAAACATATAATGGCTGCAAACATTAGCACGATATAGAGTTAGGTAGTGTTTATAACATATTTAAATAAAATCGTGAGGTGTTTACATTACAATATAAAGTGCCTTGAGGCGACTGTTGTTGTGATTTGCTGCTGTATAAATAAAACTTAATTGAATTGAATACATAAAAGCTGAAGTTAAAAACTACCCAAAATAAACTATGTGCACTATTCTTATAATGGAAGGTGTAAAAAAATTTTCAGCAAAGGATACGAGAGATGCAGGAGGTTCTCTGGGATTTCAGAATCGGGTGTGATGTACGGTCTGGAGTGAAGCTCTTCATATTTGTAGTACATGTCTGCAGGGAGTTGCTTTTTTGATTGGCTCCCAGCCTCCTGCTGCATTGCTGAGTGCTTGGTATCACATTCTGCCAGGAAGGAAAGATGTGAAAACAGTTTTTAGTCACTGGTGACTTGTACCATTTAATTAACTTTATTTTTCCAGCATTTTAGCACTCATAACTTAGGAACTACAAGGGATAGCCACATGATTTTTTTTTAGTGCTTAATCACATTTATGTATCAATTTTAAATTTTACACCCACTCCAAGTGTAACAATCTACAGCCAAGACCTTTCCTCCAGGACACTGTCTTCACAACTTATTTTCTAATTCAACCTAGGACCTTCTTGCTTTAAAGTGATAGTGCTACCACCTCACAACGCAAACTTTACACTAAAGGTAAAACACCGATATCGGGTATTGTAAAATGGTTTTAGTGAAACGGGGTTTTACGTGGTGCATGACATAAAATGATCAGCAAACTACAATAACAACGAAGTATCTAAAACTGATTGGCTTTAACTTGGTACATTCATGAGAATACATGCTTTATTTACCCCAAAGTTTGGGCTACATTAGCCAAAACTACTTAACACAACCTAGAACAAAGCTTAAATAGGTAGAATGAGGAAATTGCTATGTACTATAACGATGGTTAAATGTTATTTTACAGTGACATGTTGGTTATCTCTGCACACGGTTGTTATTTCTTTAAGATACATGTTTGGTTGTGCTGCAGGAAATAGGGAGTTAATGTGTGCAGGAAGGGGAGGGGGGGCCCTTGTTGTTGTGTGACGGTGCGGGGCTGAAGTGAAGTGTTGTACGAGGGCCCGTTTGCCTGTGTTACCGAATAAACGGACAAACTGAGATCCAACCGTCTGGTTCTTGTGAACGTTACAGTACAATAAAATTCAAAATCAAAATAAATGTCTCAATAAAGTAAAAAGAGAAAATTAGAACAAAAATACAACATTTTAAGTTTAAAATGTAAATATGTAAATTTAAAATATGAAATAAATTAATAATTAATAATAATGGGTTTTCATTCATTAAAAGTTGAAATAAAGCGGGTTAATAAAGTAAATTAAAATAGCTGACATTAAAAAAACAATTATTAATTAAACTTGGGGGAAAATAGCATTAAGCTGCCTGACCTTCATGTGAAGATGTCCGTGTGCTTTCAGTCTGTTCACTAACAAAAGCTCCGTTTTCTCCCAACATTTCCTGTTTGTTACCTGCTCTGTGAAACACACACAGGCAGTCTATTATTCAAAGGTATTTATAGCTTGAAATGAAGGAAGTTAAACTTTAGAATATGATAATACACAATGCCACCAGATGGATTTAAAGTCCTATCTTCTGGATATGGCTCCGTAAAGTCTGTTGCTACGTTGCCGGGCAACGGGAAACATGTGAGTTGCAAAGCCTTGTGGGTTATGTAGTTCTCAACCGTTGTCTTGCGTTTGGAGCGTAATGGGTCGTAATTTTAAAGAAAATGACATAATTTTTACAAACATGATTAACTTTAATATTAGATTAAACTAACTTGATTTTTAAGGAATTTTAAAGAATGTCAATTTCTAATTCACATTGATGTAACCACAGTAACGAGGTCTGCCCCTTTAAATGACAGTCTGTAAACAAACATTGGCCGCGTTACAGTGGCTCAGAGCTCCACAAATCGAAAAAAAAGTTCACTTTTTGTCAGTACACTTTGGGACTGCACAACCACTCAAAGTGTTAAATATTGGGAGCTGAAACGAATAAATTTATCGGTGCGGCGTTTTTGGGCGATAATGAATTGTCGCAACAACCAACGTTTTACGGCAGTGGAGTTTCAGTTTGATTGGACGCTTGGTGCCGTAAACCGTGTCGGTTATAGAACACATGGGACGGAGCTGAGGTAGCGTGTACATCTGAAATGTGAGTTAACTGCTCGAAAAAATCACGTTTACGTCGTTATGTTATAACAAAATGCTATTTTTATTTGCGCAATAACAGTTCCTAACTTGTGTTATATATGTTGCTAACTAAGTAGCATGGTAAAAGCACCAGAAGCGCTTTATGGATCGAAAACACATTTCAAAACTGTTATAACTGATGGAAAAGTGGTTCAGTAATATTAAAATTTAAGCAGAGTTTCGTCATTAACAGCACGTGAAGAAAAAAAGCTTGGTGTAGTTTCTTGTCTGTGGTTCTAGTTTAAATCCAATTAGAATCAGAAACGTTATCGTCAGACACTTTCGCCCAGTCCAACAAAGCTTCTCACTGCCTCGGTAAGATGTTCAGGAATACTTTATTTTTCCCATATTTGGTTACTTATTAAAGCAGTTTAAATAATGATCAGATGATACTAATATTTATTATTATTATTATTATTAACATCTGTCAGGTGCTTCTTTTTCAGATATATTGTGTTATAGAGAGTGATAGCATAGCAAGTTTTTAGTTCTCATCAGTTGCAATCACAGAACCAGTCTTCGTGATTCCAGTTTGTACAGTCTGTTAGTATCACCAGCTGTAGTGCTGCTTCTCCTGCAGATCACAGCAAAGTACACTGTACTTGCAGTAACTGATGGATAGAAAATCTCATCATCACTTTGCAGCACACAGTGAAGGATTGTGGTGCCTGCTAAGCCTCTTGTTGTATACAGCCTATGTGTGACAGCATGAGCGGTCACGCAGTGGTTTTGATGAGTATGAAAGAGATATTGATCACATGCTACACTCTCCATAACCAACAAATTTCAACCCAGATAACCGCTTGTGGGAGATTGGCGTTCCATCCTTTCTTTCTTTCTTTTTTACTTTAATTTGTCACCTGCGTGTATGTGACATGTTAATTTTCCTACTCTTGTCTCACTTTTTCTCTCAGACAGACATTAGGATGGAAACTCAATCAAAAAAATTTTTTTCTCCTAAAAATGGGAAGAAGTTCATGCAGAAAGGAAAAGGAAAAGGTAAAGCATCTTTTACAACAATGCTTCCAAGCTTCATCACATCAAACCAGTTTTGTGATTGCGGTGTCTCATTTTGCCCAGATTCCACAGGGACCAAATTTGGTGGAAAACCGGGCAGCAAAAAGCCCTTCAAACAGTACAACAACGCAGAGAGGAAGAGCCGACCGGGGAAGGGCTGGGATGGCGACAAGAGACAAACAAAGTTTTCTTTCTCTAAAGGAGGGAAGAGGAAACTGACAGATGCTAAAGATGAAGGAGGTGAGGGTGAGGAAATATCGGCTCTTTACAGACCAAATCTGACACTGTAAACATTGGAGTTGGTTGTATATCATAAGCTGAACATAATTAACACACATACATTCTGCACATATACAGCACATGTTATCAACGCACTGCTTGTTAGTTTTAGAGTAAAAATAAATAAATACATGAGATACACTCTCTGTGCTACAGTGTGGACAGTCAGACTGCTGAAATGACGCATTCTGCTCTAAATCACTGATTCTGTGTTCGGCTTCTCCTGAGAGCCTTTCTGTTAGAGGACGGTCTTCAAAAGCAAAAGTTGTATTTCCTCTTTTGTGTCGATCAGGTCCTGGGGCTAAGAAGGTGAAGAAGGATGGGTTTAAACCAAATGAGAAGCTCACAAAGGAGGAGCTGAAGAAGAACAGGCAACAGAGAAAGAAGGACCTGAAGAAGAGTCGACAGGAAGCTGAGAGGAAGGACATGTATGAGATCATCAATCAGTCCAAACATATGTGGGGAGACCTCAGGAGGTACATGTCCACACACACTCACTCACAGGGTCGGAGACAAGGCCGTCGTTTGTATTGCTGCGGTCGGTTCAATATTGGATGTTTGTGCTAACAGGAAGAACTGCGAGAAAGACCTGAAGAAGAAACTGTTGAGAGAGCTTCGTGATCTGATCCATGGAAAAGTCAAACAGGTTCGTCTGTTTGTTAGAAACTGCACATTTGGATTTATCTTTATTTTTAAACCTGTTTAACTTTTCTTTAAAATGAACCCATCCTCAAATGACCATATTATGGACATTCACTCTTGTTGACATCATACAGTGGGGAAAAAACCTCCTGAAATCTAAGTATTTGGCTCACAGGGATTACGTGTACATACACTAGCCTAATCATATATGACGGAAAAAAAGAACAAACAGGATAGGCTTCCAATAAGATGTACCTTTTTAAAATGTAGTTCTCTTAGGATTGTTCATCATGTCTGCAATTGACTCAGAAAGTAAAGAGGCTTAAAAGTGGACACACGGATCATAAAACATCATAAAAACAGAACAGAGGAAAACAAGCAGTTTCTTGCATTTTGTTTTAATTTTATGGAATGATTTGGATTGTTATGTGACCGTGCTTTCCTTCCTCCAGATGGCGTTTGCTCACGACGCCGTGCGAGTGCTGCAGTGTTACATTCAGTTCAGCAACCACGAGCAAAGGCAGGAAGTGTTTGAGGAGCTCAAAGGTGAGCATCATAATTTCATCTACTGTCTTTGGAAGTGTTACAGTCTGCGTGTGAGTTACCCCAAACTCTGAGCTTTTTCATCACCAGTTAATTCAGAGGTGACGTCTAGAAAATATCCCCAATACAGACAGAAAACTCAGAATGGGCTGTGGGCATTTAGCAGTTCTGGATTTTAATGTGACAGTGGATAGTTTTCCCTTTATTTTTTATTTTTTGTTTGTTTTAACTTTTTATTCTTGCACAGAAGAATTTTTAGAAATGGCAACGAGGCTTTTAGCAAGAAAGGGAAATCACAAATTGACCACACGTGGTGCTTTAACCAGCCAGAATCTGAGAAAACCCTGGCGTGCATGAGTAATGTACGTTCATTTTTATGCTGGCATAAAAATTCAGCACACAGTGTAAAGACATATATTTAGCAGGGTTAGGTTAATTGCTGTTTCTAAATTGGCCATAGGTGTGAATGAGAGTATGAATGGTTGTCTGTCTTTCTCTGTTAGCCCTGTGACAGACTGGTGAGCTGTCCAGGGTGTACCCATGCCTCTGGTGCCCGGGACAGGCTCCAGCCCTCCTGCAGCCCTGATAAGGATTAGCGAAAAAGGATGGATGAATGGGAAAAATGTCTTATATGTTTGAGTAAATGGGCCTACAGACCAGCAAAACTGGTTAAAAATATTAGAATTCTAGTGAGGTTCCTTTGGACCTTTTCAACTCATGCAGGAACGGCCCTGATAACTTTGCTGGTAACGAATGATTTTTGGGTCCAGTGGGTTTTCCCTGCTACTTCCCTCCAGAAAATTTATATTTTTATCAAAACCAACAGAAATCCATCAGCGCCAAAGTCATATTTGTTGCTACTGAAACTAGCTTCTGCCGCTTTTTTCAAAACACCTCATCCACGGATTATGAACAGGCAGCACATTTTCCCTTTTACATCAAAATTCAATAAGTAAGATGTGAGTAGATATAAAAAGATCCAGTTATACGACTGTGTCCTTGTTTTCTTTTAACAGATGACATCCTGAGTTTGAGCAAGTCACAGTACGGCAGACATGTGGTGAAAAAGCTGCTGGTGTACGGGTGAGTCGGCTTAGAGGAGTTTTTTTCCCCTTTCTGCAAAAGCATCTTGAAACAGGTGTTTCTATTATTTTGTCCAACCAGTTTAAATGAATTCAGCTAAATATGACAGAATAAACTGCTCAGCAGCTACAATGAAGTTCTGCAGTAGATAAGTGTAATCTTAGGTGTATTTATTATTTATGTATTTACTTCCTCCACAGGAACAAAGAGCTGGTGGCAGCAGTGATTAACAGGTTTAAAGGTCACGTGCGACAGATGCTCCGGCACGCCGCTGCCTCGTCCATCATCGAGTATGCGTACAATGACAAAGCGGTGCTCGCACAGAGACTCATGCTCACAGATGAGCTGTACGGCAACACCTACACTGTCTGCAAGGTAAACACACACACACACACACACACACACACACACACACACACACAGGCTTAAAACTATTGTTTTGTATCAGCGCCACCAGAGGGCAGACAAACAGGCCGACCACTATTGTGATTATTATTTTTGAGAGGTGTGTTTATTAATTGGTGTTGTGCGTCTCTTTGTCCGTGTCCAGTCATACGAGTTCAACACCCTTGAGAAAGTCGTAAGGACGAACCCGGACAAGCTGAACAACATCATGGACGAGATGAAGCAGATTCTCACACCCATGGCCCAGAAGTAAGACCAGGAAAAGAATCACCTGCTAAGTTTGACTTTGAAGTCCTTTACAAATGTTTTCTGACAGAGTGTGGTTAAAGCTTTCAGTTTTTGTTATACTAATGAATAAAGCAATTCACATTAAGTTGAGGTAAAATGGCAAAAGATTCAATAAAAACATTGTTTAAAATGTTTTTCCTAAAGATGAGAACAAATCTGAGCTGATGTGGAAACTTTGATTTGGTTTGAGACGCATTTATGGTCAGAATTAAATTCTTTTAGATAAATTAGAACCTAAAAGAAAGTTAAAGTTATAAAATTTCATTACTGAACTTAAAAGTTACAAATAAAACCTTGAAGTCGATTCGTCCACACATATTTAAGGTTTTGTAAGTGAGAGAGATGTTACATGCTGTTTTAGACATTTGTTTCTGTTTTTAAAATTCTGTTTATATTTTATTTTATCTGGATGTTTGTTAATCACTTGGACTGTTTTTTTGTATTTCAGGGAACAAGTGATCAAACACTCTCTAGTCCACAAAGTCTTCCTGGATTTCTTCCAGTGTGCTCCTGAGAAACAGAGAACGGTGAGCCTCTTTTTAAAGTTTCCATGTATTAAAGAACAGAAGCTGAATATCGCTGCTTCATTGGAACTAAAAATGGAATAATAATTGTTTCTCCTTGCTCTGTGTTTGTTGCGATTCGAGCAGGAGATGATCGAGTCCATCAGACAGTCTGTCGTCTACATGGCCCACACTCATGACGGAGCCCGAGTGGCGATGAACAGCTTGTGGCACGGCACAGCCAAGGTGCGCACACGCTCAAATGCAACAACTGCACGTGCACATGCAGGAGTTCTGTTGTTACAGACAGTTGAGAAGCAGCCTTCACTCTTTTCTTTTTTCCTCCATGGGAGTCATTTAAAAAACTCTGCTCGAAAACAAAACTTATGGGCTCAAAATACACGAAAAGAGAGCCTGATCGGATTTTGTTTACGTAAAGACTCTTGTACCCAGTTTAAAATCGGTGGCATAAATGACCTCAAGTCATCACCTGTGTTTATTTATCGGTTCATGAGGTTAGCAGGAGGACACACAAACCCAGGCTTTTACCTGTACTAGTAAGCCAGTACAGGGTTGCAGGTCCATCCACTGTGACCCCTTGGGAAATAAAGGTTAGGCTGAAAGTTGTTTTTTTATTATTACCTATCAGAATTGTTCCATGTACCACAAGCCCCAGGGTAAACTGATATTGTGGTGATCAAAGAGGTTTTCTTCTGCGGTGTAAAAGCAAAGCTGTCAGTTCAGTGGTGCATCTACACTCTTACCCTCAAGTTCTGGGTAGCAACCAAAAGATGAGGGGAAATGAGTTTCCTCTAGAAGATGCAAGATGGCCTGTTCTTCATTAGAATAGGGGTGAGCTCAGAGTAGAGCTGCTGCTTTATTCATTGAAAGAAGCTAGTTCAGGTGGTTCATGCATCTGATTAGGATTCCTGATGGACATCAAGTGGCAGAAGATGGATGATCATAATTATTTTCTAACATGCCAGCCGCACATTAAAGCTTCTTCAGTTCCTCATAATCTTTAGATTGGCACCATCCAAACTTCATATATATGTAACTAATGTTGATGACTGGCAGGAAATGGAAGCGTCTGCTACACAAAGTCATTGTTTTATTTTTTGTTTCAGGACCGAAAAGTCATCATAAAAACTATGAAGACCTACATGGTGAAATTTGCCATGGTGAGTTCATTTAATCATGTGTTGATTGATTAAACCAAAACCTATGTTTATATGTTAACAATTCATGCAAAGTGTCTGCAGGTCAATTAAAGTATGTTATAAACAGTTTGGATGTTTTTAGTGTAGTGTAAAATAACTTCATGGTTGTATGTCTGCCAAAAAATAATCACTGTCATTTCTGTACTTTGTATTCTCACCTCCACTTCTACCTCTCATTAGTCTTATTTTTCTTGTGGATTTCTGTCAGTTTCAGATGTTTTGTGATGAAATTCTCTGTTCTTGATGTATCTTCTAAAACGTCTCAGACAACTTTTTATGTGCACAATTGTTCAAAACTAGAAAATAGCAGCTGATTATTTAATCTCTTTAAAGTCACATTGTTCAGAAATTAAAATTCCTCAGAGTGAGTAAGAGTGAAGACCGATATATGTATGTATCCACAGGGGGAGTTTGCTCACCTGGTTCTTTTGGCCATATTTGACTGTGTGGACGACACCAAGCTGGTCAAACAGGCCGTGCTCTCAGTAAGTCAAATGCAAAATACTTCATTGGTATGCAGACTCAAATGGTTTTGGAGCCCAGCAGGAATCTGCAAACTGACTAGAGAGTGTAGAGAAAAATGACTGTGAGTGGCCTGAGCCAAAGTGCAAATCTGTCTGAACAGGAACAGGGCAGACACACACTGCCACAGCAAAAGAAACCTTAGCTTCAGACTTGGATGGTTCCTGGACTCATATGCTCCTGACTGGGAGGGGAGAGAATGCAAAGCATGACATGTTTAAGAAGTATCCCCATTAAAAACTCATTTGTGTCCCACCTTTCCAGGAGATCCTAGAATCTCTGGATGAGGTCGTAGGTAACAAGTACGGTAAAAAGGTCCTAGTGTACCTGCTGAGCCCCAGAGACCCGGCTCACCTGGTGCCGGAGATCATCAAGGTGTTGGAGAAGGGAGACGGAAACGCACACAGGTAACAGCAATATGGACGGTTTTGTTTAATCCAAGAAAGTAAAAATAAATAGTAATGCTAACATATAAAAATCTGAGATGGAGTGAAGGTCACATGTTTCTGCTCTGTTCAGTAAAAAGGACACAGCAACTCGGAGGAAGGAGCTGCTGGAAGTTGTCTCCCCACCGCTGCTGGAGTACCTATGTAACAACGCAGCTGCCATGGCGATGGACAAGGCGACCAGCGTCACCATCAGCGACATCTTGGCGTCGGCCTGTGGGGACCTGCGGCCCGCCATGACGGCTGTGGCTCAGCTGGCCAATCAGGAGTTGGTACCAGGAGGGATTAAAGGCAAGGTGTGTGACAGCAGTTAGAAACCGAGCACAAAAGTGTCAACAAACAACAAATATGAATATGAAAGGATTTTTTTTTTTACTTGGATATTCACTAAAAGAAGCTTTGATGGTGACTTTATGTTTGATGCGCTGTGCTCTTTGTGCCCTCTGTAGCTTCACATGGCAGAGCATCCAGCAGGACACCTGGTGCTGAAGTGGCTCATAGAGCAGGACGTTACGCTGGCAGAGGCCGGCAAGGAAGGTAAGGACACTCTGACACACACACAGTAAACTGGTTTTAATGAGAATGTTGTTGAATTCAGGGTCATTTCTGACAGCGTGCTGAGCATTTAAAAAACCTGTTTAAGTGGGTTTCTTAGATTAGCTTGAGTCATTTTCACACAAACTCCAGATATTTGCAGGGGAATCAGGCTGGGTTTAGATGTGTTCACAATGCTGGGAACACTGTGTTTTTTAGACAAGCAGACAGGACACATGACAGCTGCTTGGAAGCAGCAGCTGTAAATAAATAAATAAAATTTTGTCAACAGCCTAGCTGCAGCATTTTGCACAACCTGTAGACGATCCAGAGAACCTTTGCTTAGACACATAAAGAAAGAGTTACAATAGTCCAAGCGTGAGGAAATAAATGCATGTATGGCAATCTCCAGTTCAGGGTGAGATAAAATAGGGCTTAACTTAGCCACATTTCTTAAATGATAAAAACAAGATCGAACCAGAGATTTCACATGCCCATCCAATGTGAGAGTCGTGTCAAAAGTTACACCTAAATTCCTGATAGAGGATTTGACATACACTGAAAGAGGACCAAGGGCTTTCACTGTCTGGGATAAAAATCTGTCAGGAGCGCATACGAGGACTTCAGTTTGAGTTAGAGGAAATTTGCAGCATCCAATGTTTGATGGAATCTAAGCAATCATTCAGAAGCTGAAGCTTAGATAAATCCTGGGGCTTAAAAGAGATGTACAACTGAATATCATCAGCATAACGGTGATAACAAATGTCCTCAAAAGAGCCCATTATATGCTGGAGGGGGAGAAGATATATTAAGAACAATAAAGGCCCCAAGACCGAACCCTGAGGGAGACCACAAGTAAGGGAAGTAGAGGATGACCTAAAATCGGAGACCACCACAGAAGAAGATCGGTGATGTAGATATGAGGAGAACCACTCCAAATCAGTACCCGATACACCAACCCAATGTTTAAGCCTTTCCAGGAGGCTGCGGTTGTCAGCAGTGTCAAAAGCCGATGTTAGGTCCAACATAAGTAGGACTGAGCATTTTCCTGCATCATTACTCATCAGAATGTCACTTGAGACCCTAAGAAGGGCTGTTTCTGTGGAGTGAGCTCGGCGAAAGCCAGACTGAAACTTATCACAAATGCTATGTTTGTCCAGAGCTGCTATAAGTTGCTTAGCCACAACCTTTTCTAGAAGCTTAGCAATTAACAGTAATTTAGAGATAGGTCTGTAGCTGCTCCAAAGAGTGGGGTCTAGCTGAGGTTTTTTTAAAAGTGGGAGAATAGCAGCATTTTTAAGATAAACCGGAACTATACCAGACGCCAGTGAAGAGTTGATTAGAGTGAGCACAGATGGACCAATTACCTGGAAGACATTTTTGAATGATGATGCAGGAACAATGTCAAGTGGACAAGAGGATGTCTTTACTGAATTCGCTAGTTTTACCAGCTCAGGTAGTGAAACGGGAGAGAAAGTATCCAAAATGACGTGCCGAGATGGGGTTGAGATCGACATAACAGGTGCTGAATGAGAAAAATTTATTCTTACATTCTTCATCATTGCAAGCAGAAAAGAAAGAAAACTGTCACAGTCGTCCTCATTAGATGAAATAGGGGCTGCAGGAAGAGCAGGAGTAACAATGTCACTAATTGTGTTGAATAGCACCTTAGGATTACCTCTGCTCTTTGTAACTAAGTGTGAGAAATAGGCAGCCCTCGCATCTCTGATAGCATTATTAAAAGAAGCTAAAAGGTCCTTTAGGTAGAGGAGATGAACATTTAGATGGGTTTTCCTCCACCTGCGCTCCGCTTTACGACAATCATGTTTTAGACCGCAAATACTGCCATTTAGCCAAGGAGGAGATTTGCAAGCAGAAACTCTCATTTTAACCGGACAAATTTAATCTAAAATAGAAAGGCAATAATTATTCAAAAGATTGGTTAAATAATCAACATCATTATGAGGAGATAGTAGGTTAAAAGCATCTGCAAATGTCTTAGCTGTGGAGGAGTCTAAGATACGAGAGCTAAGTATCCGTTGAACAGGGAACAAAAGCTCATTAAAAGACATGTTAAAAACAATAACATGGTGATCACAAATAAAAATGTCCTCAGAGTAAATAAAATCAATAGTTATACCCAAAGTAAAAACAAGGTCCAGTGTCCAGCTGTCACACTTCTAACATACCGCCAGGTTAAAGACCAGCTAATGCCTGATTCAACTGAGCTGGACATTGTGTTCTCATTGGCAACTCTCTAGAGCATTGTCTCCAAATGTTAATGGCCACATGTGTGAAAACAGCTTAGTGCCTGTCCCCTCTAACCCGATTGAGGATTTAGTCAGTTATAGCTATGGATCAAAAGAAAGAACTGAACTTTTTAAAAACACGAGTACGCTAGAAGCAGACAGGTGGTATTCAGTGGACTAAAAGCCAAACACACAGCTTTGGAGTGTGTCTCTGCTGAGCTGAACAACAGAACCACAAACCACCACAAACTGCAATACTCCTACATACCTGCAGGAAAATCACTTCACATCAGCGCTAGAAAGTGGAAACTATATATCTTCTTATCTCTTATCTCTGTATCTTGTTAATCTCTGCCTGTCTGTTTTACCCTCTCAGAGCGATTTGGGAGGATCCTCGTGGACACAGTAGGAACAAATAAGATGAAGAGCTGGGCCAAAGTCAACAGAGGAGCCATGGTGCTCTGCAGGTCGGTGAACAAACACATTTCTATCACTTCAGAGGGTGTTTCTTGAGGGTTGTATAACAACTGAAGTTCATCTCAGATAGTCTTTTTATTAACTGGCTGGACAAAAACTCAAACCCCAGTCAGGGATGAAGGGTATCATAATGTCAAATGTCACATGACTCTTCTTTAGCACAAAATAACCTCTGCGTGCTGCCTACTTCTATCCTAGATATTATCAGATGATGATAAAACGGTGATTAAAAATCTATCAAGAGCAGATAATCGATACTGATTTTAAAACATGCTCAAAGAACATGTGAAAACATGGCACTTCCAGCTGATTTTAAACTGAAGATAACCATGTGTTTGTTCTAAGGACCAACAGGGGGCGACTCTGGTATCACAAAGAAACCATTTGCCCTCTTTTTTTGTAAATTAAAGTTTTGGGGGGCGGGGTTTCTTTGCAGTTTGCTGAACAGCTGTGACAAGTCTGTGGCTGCGGAGGTGAAGGCGGCGCTGGAGTCCATCAGGTCGGAGCTTAGCAGCATCAGCAACAACAAAGGCGTGGAAATCCTGCTGGAGAATCTGAACAAGTAGACCTGTTTCTTCCAAACAAACTGCTGATGTTTAACCCATCGCTGCCTCTGTGGCACCAACACCTGCATGACTGAGTGATTGAAGCAGCAAATGGGAACATTTTTCAGGAAGTGGATACAACCTGACACACTGCTGTGTAATTACAGTGGATGGGAATTTGTTTGGAATCTGGGAAATTAGGAAAAGTGTTTGGAAAAATGGTCACCGCTACAAGAAAACAGATTACAAACATGGAAGAACAGCTGGCAGTTCAAAAGTCAACGGACAACACACATAAATTCTCAGATAATCAGTTTCGAGTCCATTACTGTCTTTGAAACTCAGCACTTCATCATTTACATTAAACAAATCTGGACAAAGTGATGGGTTTCATGGACAGAGGCTAAAATGTTTAGATACAGAGCTGATTAGTGAATGGGAAACGGCCTCTGTCTGTGATTGATGAGCTTAGCATGACTGAATGAATCATGACAAGATCTTCAAGAAATGAACAGAGGTCTCTTATACTTACTGTAATTATAAGAGAAAATCCTGCTTATTTTATGCTTGGGGTCTTCTCCAGTTGACTTGATTTTAAAATCTATGTTCAGGCCAACACTCTGCAGGTTGGACAAGTAAAACCATGTGCATAACATGACAAAGCCCAAAGTTTTTTGGTAATTTGTGTGAACTAGGATTCATCTGATCAGCCTTCAGATTTGGTTTGTAAGATTTTATATGTTGTAAGCATCAGCTACAAAGTTACTGTGTTTGCAAAATAAAGACTATTGTGACAATTATAATATGAATTATGATTTTTTTTTTTTAAATAAGAGATTTATTTATGTGATGCTGACACAGAACCCCAAAACCTGAGTGTGAGCAAGCAAGTAATCAACGAGCATTGTCAAAGTAGACTTTAAAATGTTGGTTTATTTCAGTGAGCGGAAGAACCTGTCACATTTTTGCCATAGATATTGTTCCAATGGTTGGTGCTCATGGTAAATGGACTGGTAATACCTGTAAGATAAATAATTTTTAACTCTGAATCATGCAAAGCCACTCCTGTAGAGCCTAAGAATAAAAATATGGAGGGGAAATGAACATAATGGGTCCTCTTTGACAATGTCATACGTGTAATTTGACTACATCGCTTTTTTAAAATGTTGCTTTCTTGTGAAAGAACCTGGCTCAATTCTTTTTGCCATTTGAAGCAAGAAATTGCTTCAAAAAAAATCTGATATTTTATAAAAGAAGGTTGTCGGCTCCAGAGATACAGTTCATATTTTGAGGATAGAAAGTTCTGTACACAAACTGTTGAAGACAAGACGATGAGAAACAGTTTCATTCTTACAGAGACTCATGGGGCAGATAAACAGGTCTCTCAGGCACTGTCCAGATGTTGGATGTTTCAATGTTATCGGGTCCCATGTCGGGGATGGAGGCTTTAACAGCTTCACCACAGACAGGTTTGGAATAAATAAACACCTTTAATTCAGAGGACATTTTTTTGACTTTGAGAATTGGAATTTAAAAAAAAAAACCTTGTACAACAATAATAAGCAAAAGTGATACTACATATAAATTTGGCCACAGCCCCCCTTCAAGGTTATCTCCTTTTGCACCACTGAACTGTTTACAGTGCTGCTTTCAGTTTGGGTCACTCTCTAGAAATCCTGTCCTGATCATTTTAAATCCCTTCTGTGTAAAACTAACCGTTGACTTTTGTGCCAAGGATCATTGCTTGTGAGAGTTGAGACCTGGGATACTTCGGGTCAGGAATGTGACCAGGAGCATTTGTGGGAGTGTTCATGAACAGAGGCAGATATGCCTCTACAAAAGGTATTTAAACCTTGGTTAAAAATAAATTTGGGGGCTTGTCCAGGATCGGTACTTCTGGCCTATAACATGAATTTTTGTTGCTACCCAGCTCACAAAGCTAAAACATAAAATTGAGACTGACATCGGCTCATTTAGAAATGTGAGTTTTTATTCAATTTCTAAATAATCTAAGTTTACACACAAAGAAATTTAAACACTGCAGCCAGGAGAGCATGACCTAGCAAGAAGAAGTGGTGGTGCATTAAACACCAACTAAGTCAGTTTATCAGGTCCATGGTTATCTGTTGAGGTCATACACCCCCAAAGGTTTGCACTGCGAAGCCAATAGGAGTTGCAGGGAGCACAACAGAGCAAGAGTATAGTAACCAAATTTAAACCACCTGTGTTTTTGTTTTTTTTTAATGGGCGGGATTACATCATGTATAATGGGAGGATGGATGAAAGTATGCATAAATAAACAGGTTTGCCAATTCTTTGGCCAGAAAGTCCTCAAGTTTGACTTTAAATGGCTTCTGGAAGCTGTTTCACTGAAATGTCTCTTGCCACATTAGTTTCCACTTCCACCAGTGCTGGCATCTGAATAGTCAAATAGTTCTATTATGAACAATAATATTGCTTTGAACATTGTGAGAACAATTTGTAAAAATAACTGAATAACCTGAAAAAAAGAGGTAGAATGACAAGTACAATTCCTGGCTTCTATTTACCTGTACACCCCCAAACTGATATCAGAAAAGTGTTGTTGGTGGTGGAAGTTTCCAGAAGCATCTCACCATCCGGCAGTTCATCCAGATAGAGTCTAGCTGTTATGGAAATTTCAGGTACTGTCTGCAGTATGTGTGATCAGGAACCTGTCACACATGTCACAAACACATGTTTGTAATTCTTCTCTTAAAACTTCTACAAGCTACTGTCATCACTTTTGGTGAATGCTGTCATCGCAGAACTCTGAGAACTTCTTTGCTGCCCTCCTGGCAAAGCCCATCTTCCCACGAGCCTTGGTCACAGCAGTGTACTCATGGGCCTTGAGCTTAGTGTAATAATCAGAGAACTTGTTGTAAAGGACGGAGATGGGCATGCCATTGAGAATGATGCCAAAGGAGATACAGGCGAAGGCAAAGATACGTCCAAGGTTGGTCTCTGGGTACATGTCGCCATAGCCCACTGTGGAAATACTCGCCTGAGGGGTGAAAGAGACAATAACTATAAAGATGCAAAGGTAGACACAGAGATTGAATGATCTTAGGTAGGATTTACTGAAACATGTCTTTCTTTTTTGTCCCACCACACAAACACTTACTTGTATACATTGTTATGTTTTATGTAAAACACTGGTTCTAAAATGAAGTGTAAGATCTTCATTTTGTGTACGTTGAATCAGTGGATATGAGTTAAAAGTCATAAATAGGGGTTTCATATCCAGAAACACAGACATTAATAGATGCCAAGAGGCAAAAGTACATTTACTGTTACACCTTGCTTGTCTTAATTGGCAAAGATTCAACAAGTTGCTGGAAACATTCCTCAGAGATTTTGGTCCATATTAACATGATAGCATTAGATTTGTTGGACTTACATCCCTGATGCAACTCTCCTGTTCCACCACTTATTTGCATTAATGAGCAGTTGAGCAAGTGTACTTAACAAAAATTGTTGGTGTAATTGTGTGTCGACTCACAGCAGCCCACCACCATGCGTGTGGCATGGAGGTGAAGCTGGTGTTGTAGCTATCGTGCTCCACTGTGTACACCATGGCTGAAAACATGAAGATTCCCATGCCGATAAAGAGCAGCAAACATCCCACCTGGAGAGATATTTTAGAGCAATTTCAGCATTTAGTTAAACACTTTCTTCATATTTCTCTCAACCTGCAGATAAACCCTGACCTGCTGGTAGCACTGTCTTAGCGTGAAGCCAAAGGCTCTGAGGCCCGTTGAGTGACGAGCCAACTTCAAGATCCTGAAGATTCTCATCAGACGCATGATCCTCAGAACCTGCCCAACCTACAGAGAGGGAAAAAACACTACTAAACATGGATAAGACCACCATATTTAAAGTTTAACAACAACAACTCTCCCATCTTTTCTTTACCTTCCCAACACGTGCTACTGTCTCAATGTCTCCAGAGTGCACGTGGATGTCCTTGTCTTCAAAGCATTCCAAGATCATCTGCAAGTAGTGTGGCAGGATAGCGATCAGATCAACTGTGTTCAGCATGCTGCGTCCAAAACATTTCAGGGCAGGGGTGGAGATCAGGCGCAGCAGGTACTCCAAGGTGAAAAAGGTGATGCATAACGTCTCGACGTACTCGCCGTAGAACCTGCCACTGGGCTCACCTGATGGTGTCTAGAACACAGAATATAAAGATACAGCTTCTGTTCTGAAACAATAAAGGATCAGTCATGGTTTTAGTGTTATAGACACCTTGTACTGCATCTCCTCCACGGTGTTGAGGGTCATGGCGACCAGCGACACCAGCACAAACATGGAGGATGCGACTGCCACAAGCTTGGCTGTGATCGAGGAGAATGGCATCTCCATTAGGTTCCAGATTTTCCTCCGGGTCTGCCCAAAGGCCATGCCGTTAAATAACACCTCATTCTCCTCTGTTTCTACCTGCAGGATGGAAATGCATCAGCAACAGGATACAAACAGCATTTTTTGTTTGCTTTTTAGAGGGGAGTCAAACTTGATGCTCACTAGAAACAACCAGAAAAATAGGCAGTATAAAAACATCTTATTTTTCATTGAGGATAAAACTAGACGAATGAATTGTCAAGACAAGTCACCAAACTGAAACGCGCTTGAATTAAACTAAAAAACGGGCACAGCAAACTGTAATGGAAACATCTGTATAAATCTGTGCCAAGGAAAAGCTTATTCTCTTCTCCCCATCTGTCAAGACAGCAGAGCAGAGCGCTGATTTATAATGTAGGTCAAACAGACTCAGAGTCAGCCAGCAGATTACTGCCAAATCAGAGTTAAAAAAATAACTGCTGAACCAATGAGGCAGCAGTAGGTGATGAACCCGTGACATTTTATTTTGCAGCACTGTTAAACATATGGAGTCGAACCGGTGGTAAAATAAATAAAGTCACTGATTACAAACTGCCTCCTGTGTCCTGTGGATTATCCACTTCTTACGGAGAAGGGAAAGTTACTGTTTTCTAGGCTGTGAGGGCTGCAAATAAAAATCCATGGCCATGTATATGTGTGTGTGTGTTACATTTGAAGACGGAAATCCCAAAAGGGTCACAAGATAAACATGAGGGATCCTGACATGAGATCTTGCACTTATTTTTCAGACCTTTTATAAAACGCAGCACATAAAAGATACGTTTCCTATTTGGTCCTCTAACATTTAGCATCCATGAAAAAAGCCCCACCCACCTGTAATTCAAAATATTTATTTATGAGGGTCAGCCAATTAGAAGAAAACTGGTTTAAAGAAAAGAGACAGGGAGCTATAAAGGTTGTTTCAGACAGATGGTGAACTGAGCGCCTGCACTACGGTGTGGTATAAGATAAATACTGTGAACTGTGAATCATGCAAAGGTTTTTTAAGTCTGTTCAACTGAGGTGAACTTGAGCACAATAATGTAAATGTTTATTTATTACACACAATTTAAGTAAAAATGCACAAAAAGTGTGACATTACTCACCAGATCGCCCATCTCTGTAATAAGCTGCTTCTGTATTTTCAGCTGCTCGTTCAGCTCGTCCTGCCTCTCTTCAAAGGAGATGCGGCAGCAGCGCTGGCTGTTTTTGATTCTGACCCCCCAGTAGTTTATCTCCTCCAGGAAGTTTCGGGGACACAGCTCGTCTTTAATCCACAACACTCCAGTTCTGACAGAGAGGAAAGAGACAGGAAAACAGCATCCATGATCATTCCAAGATATCACAAAGGAGATTAAAGTGTCCCTGTGTTGACTTATAACCTCACGTGTTTTATGTCACCTGTAGAAATTAAAGATGTTGTGGAAAATTGTTGGGTCGCGGTCAAAGAAGAACTCGTTGCGCTGGACGACGTAGTCATCACAGAGGTCCAGCTTCCTGCTGTGGTCTGTGTATGTGGCCAAGCAACCGATCCGAGTCTTCGGATACCTGGCGGCTAACCTGTAAGGCAGGTGATACACCTGAGAAATAAAAAGAGAATTAGTCTCTTCTCTTTAGCATAGACATTTGAAAAAACATAGAAAATTTTTCATTACAATTACAAAATGCTAATATCACAAAAAATATGCAATGTACAAAACCAGTTTAAAAAAATCTAGTTTTTATTCATTGCTACTGGAAAAAGTCAGAGTGAACTCAGAGGAGACCTCCTGAATCTGTAAGTTTCTATGGGATTGGATCAGAACCACTGATTCCACGGGTTCAGCAGTAACATCTGAGCAAGACGGCTGTGACAGATATGCAGCTCACAGTCTGATAATGATGTATGAGTGCCACCTCTGCTGCTTGTTAATAAGTGTCAGGTTCAGTCCTAACAGTAAAATAAAAATATTAGCAGTTATGCAAAAGTTAAGCGGAGTTACCGTTCCTCCAACATTGATGTTGAGAATGAAGTGTTTGGTTGGAGAATTCAGCAAGCGGGAGGGAGACACTGGCAATCGATCTTCCACCTCCTCGTTTTCATACTCGGCATAAATATCGTAGATGTCTCTGCCAAGGTCCTTCAAAATATAACAAAACACAAAATGAACAGAAAAACTGAAAAATATCAGCTTAGATATGATCGTAGTAAAGTAGTAGATTTGTTTTTGCTCATCACAGTTCCAATTAGGTGAATGCTACTCTACACCAAACCTGGTGTAGAGTAGCACCTGTTGTGTAATTTTTACCTTATTGGTTGCCGTGACAGATCACTTTCCAAACTTATGAGAAAAATAAGTGGCATGGTGGTTCACTAAATAGCATTTCTGCCTCACATCATAGCAAGAAGGTCCCCAGTTCACCTGGTCATCTACAGTCTTCTGCGTGGAGTTTGCTTTGAGTACTTCAGCAAATTTAAATAGCAGATTCTGAACTGGCCGTGGATTTGAGGAAAACACAGTGCTTAAGGCAGATGGAATACCAAGTCCAATTCCACTTCCTGCTTGGCATCCTTGCCAAAGATTTCACTGAAGAGCTCCACATCTGTATATTTAAGTTCCAGTTTTACTTTAATGTTGCTGTTGATTTGTTGCTTATAGTAGCCTGTACTATTTTTATTCATTACCGTTCTGCTGTGAGACGGCAAGTTCCCCTGTGGCATCAATAAAGTACCCATTTACCTCTCCATATCTATGCATCCATGAATCCTACTTTATCTTATATTTGAGAGTCTTAGCTTGAGCACTAGAATGTGGTTCAATGCTGAAAAAACACAACAGCCGTAAAACCATGGAAGCTGTCTCAGCCTCACTGAACTTGTTGAATCTGAACAAAACATAACCAAAATCCAAAGGTATAGCTCAAATCTGTTTTTTAAAAATAGCTCCATCAAATCAAACAAATCCCAAATGGACCGAGTGACTGACCTGCATGGAGTTCCATGGTTTAATGAAGGCGCTGATCAAGTCCAGGTGTTCCACTGTTTCTTTGACCTCTTGAGTCCGGCTGCCGGGCTTGTAGCTGGAGAATAAACTCCTGCTTCGAGCTCTGAGGTGGTTAAACATGATCGCTGCTTTAAGTGTTAAATGTAAACTGCACAGAGACACGTCGCATTCACAGACACATTCAGTAATAAAGAAATCATACTGTTCACACACATGCACGCAGCTGACAGAGAGATATCACACGCAGAGTGATGAGGGAAGTGATTCTCCTTGCCTAATGCTGCTGACTGAGATGATCCGGGTGCTTAAAGTTTTAAATACTATTATCCTCTTCTGTCCATCTCCTGATCTCTCAAGCTCTCCCTCTCCTCCCACTTTCACATAAGTTTACAAATCTGGTAAATTAGGGTCATAAATGTGATCATTTTAATACTATTCTAAGATGTCAGTCCACTGCTTTGTACAAGACAGTATTTGAAAACTCTTAATTTACAACAGCATCTGAAACGTAATGATACAGAGCAGCTATAAAATGCAGTTCTGACATTCATTGCCAACAGATAGCATAGGAAAAAAGTAGAGTAGCAATTTCTTTGTAGGTGACTGTAGGTGTCAAAATCTCTGTACCCTACAGAACACATGCAGATCTAAAGTTCTGTCATTGTTATACTTCACTACACATGGACATTGATCTGGTCCGTAAAGTAGCTGAGGGGATTGTTGATCAGTTTCATCTGCTTTGGTGTACATTTTAGTACAATGACACTACTGTTAGCGATACCTGGACCTTACAGTGTTTCCAGAGGGAGCCCAATTCCTCCAGGCTGGCACATCAATACATGCCATTGCCAGAAGGTTTGCTGTTTCCTCCAGCACAGTCTCATAACCATGGAGGAGATTCCAGGTAATAGGCAGTTACTGTAGCAGAGCTGGGCAGGCCTGTAGAAGGTACTTTAGCAGGACCAGTATCTGCTCCTTTGTGCAAGGAGCACAGTTGCATAATGACCTCCAGCAGGCCACTGGTGTGAACGTCTGACCAAGCAATCAGAAGACAGCTTCCAGAGGTTGATCTGAGGGCCCAACATCCTTTAGTAAGCTCTGTGCTCACTACACCGTGGAGTCCGACTTAGATTTGCCATAGAAGACCAGAACTGTTAGATCTGCCACTAGTGGGACGATGTAGGAAAACCACTGACTGGCCCCAAACTCCCCTGTGTTAAATCCAATAGAACATCTCAGGGACATTATGTTTCAGTCTAAATCTGGGAGATGATCCCCTTAGACTTCATTCACTGTGTCATTAGGAGATTTTTCCAACATTGACAGACACACATACAAGCACGTGGTGGGACAAACAGAGTACCAATGCTGCTAGGCTGCACCTCCGTTCATCCCTGGTCCCTACCTGGGATTTTTCCCCCCCCACTCAGATCTGATTTTTTGTGTTCTTACAGTCTTTCTTAAAATGTTCCTTTAAGGTTTTTTTTTTTTTTTTTGAATAGCGTAGTTTATGAAAGAAACTTGTGAGCTAGTAACTCGGCACATCGCCATGTCCAAATATGGTAATTTCTGGCTCATCAAAAATTGTCAATATCAATGATTTGACATAATGTTGCAGCATCTTTGTCCATCTTTTATGCAGTACATGGTTTGAAGCCTCACTTCACTGAAAAATGTATTTTGAGGCTTGGAGGGGAACCGAGCCGGTTGAGTCGCTCCTTTGAATTAACTGACATGAATCGGGCATCTGATCATTTGAGGGTTTCCAGCTTGCAAGAGATCCAGAAGACACTCAAGGATCCTCCACAGTATGGAAAAACTAAATTAACCCTCCTGTTATGTTGGTTTCCAGGAACACCAATTATGCTCCTGGGTTAATTTGACCCAGGGCAAATTTACTCATCCAAAAGTGTCAGAAACACTGGCATTGATGACTTTGATTTTCTTTTATAAGTTTGATTTTTTTTGTTGTTTTCTGTAGTGATGCAGATGACATGTGACATCTCTCCTGTTCCGCAACATAACAGCAGGGTTAACCTGCTGTCACCTTGAGCCAACTGTGGATGAACAGATGGATTTTATGTAGTAAATATTAGTTTTTCTAAAAAAATAAAAAAAATAAAAAAAATAAAAAATGGAAAGCAAGGCATCTACTGTTCCCAGCAGTCAAATAAAAGACATTTTTGGTTTTAAGACAAAGTTTGGATATTTCAGTTGATACGATCTTGGGAAAGTATTTCCCGTTGTTCAGAGCGCTCCTTAAATGCATCACAGCAAACCTCGATTTTCAAATATCTGATGTAGCCTTCCTTCAGATGCAACAGACTTTCGCATTTTAAATCTGTGCCTTAATCCAAGTGTGTGCGTTTGATGCAGTTGCTGCAATTATAACTCAAGTAGTTAGGTGGAGATTAATCCTTCCTGCAGTTAAACAGGGATAATAAAAAGATGGAGGCAAACTCAGTTTCTCGACCCACTTCCCTTTACATACACGCATCCTCATGTTTGCCCCTGATCTGACTGAGGGTAGATTAAACTGTGCTGGAAGCAGAGGAGGAGAGTTTAAGTCATTACATACAGAGTCAGTCCTGCTTGTGCAGGGGAAGTCCTTAGACTTAGATGAAAGTTGTGCTGTTACTTGTTCCACTCGGTCTATGGGGAGGTGCACACGCACATGCATTAACATTTTTAGTTCTCTTGCACCCAAATTTACCTTTATAATTTGCTTTGAGCATGAGAACTACATATTTTTGGAGTTATGCTTTCAGTAAATACACTGCAACTTTAAACAAACCCCCCCCCCCCCCAAAAAAAAAAACCAACCCAAAATGCACTAAATCTCTGGCATATCCATCTGGCCAGTTTAGTCAGAGTTGGTTAATCAGCTGGTTTTGTTTTAATGAAGGTGCACTACAAGGGCAACGATGAGACAACCCCCAAAACAGGAATAGCTTTACAGGTGGAGGCCAATCACATATTTCTCCCTCATCTTCTGTGTGTGTAGGTTTGTGTTGTTGTTTCCCCCCCCCCCCTCGAGGGAGTTTTGCATTTGCTCAGGTCAGTGTCACTACTGGAAGCATGAGGCTTTACATGGACCCTAAAGAGGTTGTGCAAGCAGTCCAATCCTCCAGGATGGCACATCAGTGTGTGCCATTGTCAGGTTTGCTCTCCCACCCCTTACAGATTTAAGGACACGGAGAAAATTCCAAGAGAGCTGGCCAGAAGCAATGTTTCTGCTCCTTTGTGCATGGAGGAACAGGATGAGCACAGCAAAATGACCTTCAGCTGGGCACTGCAGAGAATTTCTGAACAAACAAACTGACTTCATGAGGGTCGCCTGAGGGCCCAAAATCCTCTAATGGGCCTACTGTTCAGTGCCTGGGATTTGCCATAGCATAACAGAATTGGCACACTCGTGGCAAACCAGCTCTCATGTGAATGACGTCTGGAGAGACCATGGAAACATTGCTTTGCACCACCTGTTTTGGTAGGTCTGTGATTGTCTGGAATACCCATGCAGGGACGTACAGATCTTTACAACACCACAACTGCAATCAAGTATTGGGATGAAATCCTTTGACCCCATCATCAGACCCAATGCTGATGCAGTGGGTCCTAAGCTCCAGGTTCCTGCTGGTGCACAACATTGCCCAGCATCATGCAGATATTGGTTAACCATTACAGCCATACTATGACTGTTTTCTACAGTCATTGGTTAACAGACAAAGTTACAACTACTGTTGTTATATTAGTCATGTCCAAGTGGGATTTTAGCATTTGTCAAATCAGCAAACGTAATGTTGTACTTGCTTTGTAGAATAATCAGCTCTGCTGAGTGAAATTCTGGTATTTTGCCTGCAACCTACCACCTATAGTTTTCTTGATAACCAAGATTTGACAAAAGAAAAAATTTGTACAGCTCAGGAACAGGCTTTAAAACAGTCCACAAATCAGTGGGTGAGGTCATAGAGGCCATGTATCACAAAACATTTATGCATGACAAAAAACAAAGAACAAGATTTTCTGAGCAAAGTTGTGGATTAAATTTTAATTCCGAAGTGATTCGCAGATCAGTTTCTTCACAGATACAGAGTCTTCCCATTTTATTGGTGTCCCCCCTTCTTTGTACAAGGCTAGAAAAAGTTCACAGCAACAGCACAAACATACAAAATAGTTTTACCAAATTCATTGTGTTTTGTTTTTTTCCTTCTTAAATACATCTGAGCCGCTGGTATGACGCCCAACCATAGCAAAAAACTGATCAAGTCAAATGTATACAATCTTATTTACACAAGGAGCATTTGATCAAAGTGCATTGAAGAGTCCTGATTGACGATCATGTCCAAAGGATGGGCAAATATGTACAGTGTTTACAAAAGCTGTAACCATGGTTATTTCACAAGCATAATAATAATAATAATAATAATAATAATAATCTTGTAAGAATGCATTCTAAGAGGTGGTGATGGCAAGAAAACACTCAAATTAATGAAAGAAAACTTAGTTTTGAGATATTACTGCCCAAACATGATCGTACATAAATATTCACATCTGAGGAAGCAACAAAATCTGGACCGCATCCTCTCCTCATTAAAGCCTTACTTCTAAAGGACCCTTGACCCCTCGTGTTTTGTGCAGTCTTCAAACATTCACCGTGTCAGATTCTGGGAGCCTAGATGAGGAGATCAAACTGACAATTCATCCCTTTCAACTGTTGCGACACGATGCCAGCAAGCTTCTTAAAGAGGGCGGGACAAAGAAATGACTGGAAAATGTCTGTGGCCCAAAAATAACGGAAAAATAACGGATCCTTACAACTTTGGATGTGGAATGAAACCAGTTGGGACAGAATTCATTGCAATATTTACATAATAAATAACATTTCCTCTTCACCACACACAGTGGTCTAATGTACTTCAGAAGGCATGTGGTCGTACTATAAGGTCTGCTGCTGCTGCTACGGTCAAGCGTCGGCACTGGAACGAGGCGGCGCGGTGTGACCGTGAAAAAATAAAAAAGACCCAACACGATCAGGATAAATCATCCTCTGTGCTCACTATCGAAATCTGGAGGAAGATGAAGGGAGGGGGAGGAGAGAGGAAGACCGGTTTAGAAATGCTCACAACAACAGCACTTTAAAGGCTCGTTCATTCCAAGCTGCACCGTCTGCTGCATTCATGAAGTAAGACAGTGTGCTGGTTTAAAGGGAAGGCGTGTGCTGCAGGTATTGAACTCATGTTGCCTTTTGAAACGTCTGCTGCAGCTGTGAGGGCGACAGCAGAGGCTCGTGTCCATCTTGTGGCCCCGGCCGGGCTTAGGTTAATCCGTTTAATCTGTATACATGCTTTGCAGACGGCCAACAATGAACATTAAGGATTACTACGGGCCACAAGGTCATGGTGAGAGTGGAGGTCATTAACATGCAGGCTCCATCTTCCGAAGCCTGGCTGGAATCATTTAAGCTGCTCAGAAACTGCAGCTCGTGGTTATTTTCACCTTTGCTGAGGAGGTTACGTGACTGGTTCAGTTCATTTGTTGGGAGGATTACACAAAACGCTGGCGAGGTGTATGAGGGGGTAAAAAACAGACAGGCATTGTTAAGGACAACTTACAAGGACTCTTTACCAGTCCTCTACCACTGCCCACGCCTGGTTACCTACTGACTGAATGCATGTACAGTGATGGTATTGTTTGCATAAATAAGCAGCTGCGTGTTTTAGTTACTCTGGTGATTTGAGGCCATGGTTTATTTACAGCTCCAATAGTTTATGAGTAAATTGAGCTAACATTTTGTAAGTGATTGCTCACAACCTAAGGTGACAGGTGCACCGAGTTACTCCTGGGTTGTTTTTATTTGCTTAGAATAGTTTATTATTTTGATGCCTTGCACACCAACATGTGAATCAAAGCTCCGTCATTTAAACTGTTCCTGCAGCTCAGACCTTTACAAAGTTTCACCAACAAAATGTCTCGAGCTGAAATTTCCAAATTCCCAGTCTAAATTTTCATCTGGAACGAACTGTTAATCACTACCCTGAGTTAACGTTGTTCGTGGATTCTTCACTCACCGCGGGGTACGTGTGTCCTACATTGGCGCCGTGCCTCGTGATGTCAATGTTGAGGTCTTCTTCTGTGGTCTTCAGGTAGACTGGGTTGTCAAAGTTCATGCTCTTCTGGTTCTTCAGCTGCCAGTTCCTCCACATCAGGTAGCCGCCTGCTGCCGCCATCGCCAGTAGCACTGAGAGGAGAGACGAACAGTCAGGAGTCAAATCAACTCCCCCCCAAAAAGTGCCAAGGATCTGAAATGAGGATTTTAATTAGTTTGCGCAAGTGTGTGGGCAGCATCTACTCACAGACGGGTAGTATGGCCCAGGCAGCAGCAGAACCTCTGGCTGTCGAATTCACTTGAATTGATGTGCTCACATTGGCTTCTGAAAGACAAAACAAGGCACATGCCAACAGCCAACAAGTTTAAAAACATTTCCTTAGACTTTGACTACCAGTTAGGTTTCCAATCAAGAAGCAGAATAAAGTGAAAATCCAAAATCATTTTGGCAACTGGTTTTTAATCTTTTAAAGAAAACAGCATCTGATGAGTCTTTCATTTCCCCAGTCTACTTTACCCAGTGTGTTCTTGTATCAGTGTCAAGTGAGGGCGGAAAAGAAGCTTGGCTGAACGCAGTAACAGACCTCAGAAGAGAAAGTTGGATTTGCTCGTACTACCAGCTGGCCCCCTTTGTGAAACTATTAAATTCTTGCAACATGTCAACATTTTGGTTCAGAGTAAAATATTAAACTTCTGGCCTCATCCTTTCAATGAATTCATACCTCACCCTTCAAATAGCGTAAACCATCATTTTGGAGTGCTGACCGCATATGTGACAAAATCAATAGAGGTAATCAAAGTTCAATCTGTCCAAATCTTTGGTTTGATTTATTAAAGCTAGAACATCCTTAGCTTCACTTTGTTTACCAAATATCAGCTAGAATCATTATGCTGCAATAAGTGTCTTGTCTACCAAATCAAAGCGAAACACACAGACAGTCAAACAGTCTTTGTGTTCGAGAAGATTTCAGTCTGAGATCCAGGTTCACTTGGATAAAGAGACTTTAGGGCATTTTGTTTAGCTTTTGTGGACAAAGTTATAAGCTCAGACTTCTCTTGTTCCATGTGGGACAGTTTTTTATAAATAGAATGATGGCTTAAATTCAAACAAAACTGTCAAGTTCTAAAATTCACCAGCATACATGGTTTTTAGTTTCTATAACATGTCAAAAAACCCGTCAGGAGTAAAGTGGAAGCTCTTTAACAGCTTATTACAGTTTAAATAAAGCATTTCCATCAGCAGAAGAAAGTGTTTGGAGCTGCGTCAAACTAAACTACAGCCTGTGTCTTTATGGTAATGAAGGATATCAGAACAATGCAACAGTGTTTTGCAGCAACAATGGAGCTCAGTGACAGGAAGAGGATATAGCAGGCTTTGGATACTTGGGCATGATTTCATAGGAGGATTAATTCATTGTTCTGTCGTTTGTTGATAGTCTATTTTTCTTTCTTTGATTTTTGACATCCTGCAACACCTCATCTAAAAATAGGACATTAAGATGTTCAGGACTGCAAGACTTCTTTAACTCTTGGTGTAAGCACAAATGTTATGCTCTCCCAAGAAAGCTGAGATCACAGTTTGAAAAGCAGCGTTGGGGAAGGAGGGGGTTACAGTCTGAGAATTGCTGATTCTTGCTTCTCTTGCACGACTTCATTTCTTGATGATGCCTGAAGGATTTGTGCTACAATCCCTTTGTGTTGCAGTAATATAACAGTCACGTCTTAATTACCAGATTATGCCAAACTTTAAATGGGAAAGTGATTCTAGTGATGAAGCTTCCTTGTTCCTGCCACTAGGTGTTGCTCATGTGCTGTGCTCTTAATAGTGTAATGAACTGTGGTTTAATCAGCTGAAACAGAGGCAAACAGCTTTTCCCTCTAAGTACAGCATAAAAAAAAAAAATCTCATTTGACCCTCCGTGGTCAAATGAGATTCATGAGAACAAACTCCACTTTAGAAACGGGGAGGATCTCATCAGCAGACCTTGTGTTTCTGATTAGGGTTGCTGTATGCATTTTTAGCATTTTACAGAGGATTAGAACAAAGTTCCTGAAGTTGTTTATGCAGTAATCACATTTTAGACCTTGTGAGTCTGATATGTTTGACACATGGCTGACAAGTCACACATCCAACATGATGCCCGCTTTGTTTCCAACAAACGTTAAACATGCAACAAGAGACCTGAGAGGACTTCCTCACACACAGTCCTACATTACATTTATCTGCACAAAACAATGAACCTGAGATTAGAAGCACATTTATGCAGCTGAGATTTAACAAAATTCTCAGCTCCTCAGGTTAAATAAAATTTTAACCTGAGTGAAATAAATGAAATCTAGATAACATGACCTGAAAATCAAATTTAACAGCACAGGAGACATAATCCTAGTTTTTTTTTTTTTTTTTTTTTTTTTAAATAAACTAATAGATTCTTTGTCCCTTTGGATGAAATATTCGTTTTTTCTGTGCAAAATGTATAGTACTCAAATATATTTAGAGACTTATATCAGCTCATTAATGTTCATGCGCAGATATTCTCAGACTAAGATTTCATCAGGTCTGTGTCGTTTTGGCTACAGGTAGTTCTGTTAAGGAGCTTATTGACCTGCTGGATGTTGAGAGGGTGAGCAAATATTTTGTGGCCCAGGCATTTTCATATTTTGTTAAATATGTGTATACACAGAGCAGACTGTCCCTAGATTTGGGTTCCATAATTTATATTTTGGACAAAGCCAAGATGAGTTCCCATCATTTTCTGTGGGCAGCAATAAGGGGAACACTAGAGGAATGGACTCTAAAATCACTGAGCACAAATACTGCTGTACAGAGACACTGATGCAACAACTGCCCGTTACACTGCAGTTGTGTCTGCAATTCTAATTCCTGCAAGCTTATCAACCAAGTGCGTTACAGTAATCGAAGGCCAATTAATCACATTTGAGAACTTACAGATTCATGGAACATTAATGGCCATCCTCTTTGCCTGTACCCGCATGAAAAGATGAAAATACTTGAGAAAAAAAATCCTGATTGATGTCATAATTCATGCATGACAGGGTTAGATAATTACAATGACACATGTCACACATCTATAGTAAAATTAAACAACCAGTGGGTGGCAGCGTATGGAGTGAGACATCAGGGTCCAATGTAGTGGTTTATGTGCAGGCATATCATCAGCACTGATACCAATACAAGAAAACAGCCTTTGAATAGCTGTCCACTGTAGTGACCACTATGCCTGAAAGGGTTAATATTGACACCAGCAGGCTACTTGACTACCTGAAATCAGCCCACTGTGTTATATTAAAAAAACAAAAACAAAAAACAAAACCCAAACACCTTCTGTGCATCTTCAGCACAGATAAACACCAAAGCACAAGCAGAAGCTAGCATAACAGACGTGAAAAAATAAAAAATAAGAGCAAGCTCCAAGCGGTTAAAAATCTCCACAGCACCATGGACACAAGAAACCTTTAATTTTGGCTTTAATCAAACAAAAAGCTGATTAAATGAGTAGGTTGGGGGAAGGATGGGCTGTACCCAAAAACATTTAAGTCAGATGTTCCCCAGTTAACAATTCAAATGAAAATGCCTCCTTGATCCATGGTGAGGGAGGAGAAAAGCCTGTTTTTTGTAATCATTTTTGAACCAAGCCCAACATTCTTTAAAGCGAGCCAGAGACAAACGCAGCGCAGCCAACAGTTTTACCTGAGGGTGGCTGTATTAGACCTTTCCCAGTATCCTTTGAAGGACCTTTGAAAGTAGGGTCTGTACAGAGAGAGCCAAGAATCATGCTTCACACACACAAAACTTAACAGAGGGTGTCCTATTTATAAAAAAAAAAAAACCAAAAAAAAAAACCCCCAAGCAGCACACATGCAAGTAGGCCTTCTTTGAATATAGACCAGATCTCAGGAGACTAAGCTAGTAAATAAATGCTCTGAAGCACTGATCCATTTTGTTCAGTGAGAGGAAAGCCAAGCCAAGTAGAGAACCATCACAACAGCAGCAATGTCACATCTTTAACATTACCCTTGTGGTTCTCCTGCTTTGATATGACGAATGCTGGACAAGTGAGAGGACGACTCAAAGGCAATTTCACAGATTGAAAGCTGCAGCGCACTATATAAAAAAAAAAAAAAAGCATCAATCAGGACGTCTCTACCAGCATCTGTACAACCAGGAAGGACAGCTACAGCAACAATAAAACCTTTATAGCTGGATCAATATGATCTTGATTAGCAGAGGCAGCAGTGTTAGGATGTCTCAGGGCTTGAAATGAACAAGTCAGACTGAAAAAGCAATATTAACACAGTCAAGACCAAACTAAAGCAGTTTCCAAAACTTTTATCTACAAAAGAAAAACATTTTCAGATCAAATCACTCAAAACTTGCAAAGATTAAAATTGGAATTGAACTGCAGTAACTTTGTGTGAGGGCCATTAATTCTTTTGGTTGCAATTATCTTTACTCAGACGGCACAATATTTTTGGCCGTTATGATGCGACTGTCAGGTCAAAACTTCCCTTTTCCATAACAGACCACTTTTTCTATGACACTTGTCATATGTCATGAAGAAGGTGGGGCTAGCTGGATGGCTATAAGCAGTCAATGGGAAACAAAAGCAAATGTATAATTGGGAAGCAAAATGTACACAGCTCTGGTTTTACATCATTAGGCTCAAATGCAGTCATTTTAGAAAAAAGCTCAGATTGCCATCATGAAAAACCTGCTACATACGTAACCCTGACCATTGACGGGTTGATCAAAGTCTCAGGTATGTTATACAAGCATCAGCTAACATAACCCCGAGCATAGCCTTAAGTAGAGATAAGCAATGTGCTACATGTGTCTGGTAAGCTCACCTCTTTCCTTCCAACACCAAATATCTCCTTTCCAAAACTACATCTCCAGACCCTAGAAAGGTTTTACACTCAACATGTCAGTATGTCCCCAAACTCACACACACAAAAAAAGACAAAGCAAGCACCTGCAAACTAAGGCTCATCTTTGAGGCATTGGTTCAACTTTACTTTTTGGGCAAACAGGAAAAGCCAGGAGCAAGCTTTCAGCCTTTGAATCTGCAGAAGGGTAAAGCACGTGTTTGCCGCACTCCTTTGACTTTCACATTTGACTTTAATCCAATAATCAATAAATTCCAAATGCAATGAAAACTTATCTGATAAAAGGCAAGGACATTTAGGAGAGTCTGTAAAACAGTGGTCTCAGTATGCATTTTGCTTAATATAAACAGCCTGTCATTTTTATAGGTTTGTGTATGAACGGCAAGAAAAAAAAAAGCATATTTAATTAGACAATGTTTCATTCAGATAATTCAGAAATTTTGGATATAATATTGGCAGCTTTATAGAAAGATGGGACCTGTGATGAATGATACCAAATAATAAACAGTGGAACAAGTCTCAGCAGAGTTGCAAAATCCATGAAACGCACTGCATTTCAGCCTGAGATGGTGCAGTCTGAAGGAAAAACACTCCCCAGTTGCCTCTAAAGACTGTTATACGAATCCCTCTGTAGTAGTTTGAGGTCCAAACCCTGAAGTGAAGAGCAATGCTCATTACTCTCTCTCCCCCTGTGCCACACTAACAAGATTAGGGCCGGTCCAAACTGCAGCTGCACAATACTCTACAGTTCCCCATTCGGTCCAGCTGCGACGGCTGTAAAATGGGATAAATGTGTTATCTGCTGGTTTAGTAAAGAGCAACGAGGCCTGTGACAACGAAGCCTTTGACTACGAGGAAGGTGGAGGCGCTTTTAGCAAGTGACAGGCATCCCATTTTAACTCCTCCCACACTATTCTCACTATTAACAGGACAGACAGGCGTGAAAATACAGTTTCATATAAAGACAGCAACAAAAAAAAAAAAAACTATATACAAACAGGTCTGTACAGAATCAATCTCATAACTGCAAACACAGATGCCAAGGAGATAAAGACAAGTATGCACTTTCACATCCCGCCAGTCAGGGTGGTACTTCCAGTTATTAGAGTCTGGAGACAGCTCGAGGTTCCCTAACAGTCTATGAGATGGTGACTCAGGCTGCAGGGATGCTCACTACACGAAGGCCTTGTATATCTGCAAAGAACCCAGGCTGTAAAGTCTGCTGCAGAGCACCAGGAATTTATTGGTGCACAGTTCATGGCATCAAAGCTTTAATGACCCAAATGCCAACTGGGAATCTTCATAACCACAGTATTACCCACCACCATCATGCAGAAAACACTGTTACATGCCCCTCTGCAACCCCAGCAGCATCAATCTGCATGCTCAGCAATGTCGGAGGCTGGACTAAAACTTTCTAACTACAGCAGTGATAACTATGTTCTACCACCCTGACACTATTACAGCTGTGGTTCAAGCTTTTTCTGAATGACCCACCAAAAGCTGAATTAGAGCTCATGCCCCACACTTCAATTTTTAAAATCAAATGAGTGAAACAAATGCTCCAAGTTGAATTCAAGTTAAAACGCTTAAACATTTACCTGCATTTACCTGGTCATTCTAGCTGACCATCTAGAATTCATCTTATAAGTTAAAGAGAAACTGAACAGAGAATCTGAAGAGAAAGGACCTATTGTGGATGCTTTTTGCACTGGGAGCTTCATAAAGTGTTCTAAAGGGCCACCACTGTGGACCACACTGAGAACTATGGGCCTACTCTGATCTTCTGGTTGTAGATGCAGGCATGCACACCTACAGAAAGACATTCCTTCAGTTAAAGTTTTGGACACTCTTCGGCAAATATTTTGCAACAAAACAATAGAATCTGCTGCTGAGGTCTCTAGGCATCATCTTTGACTGCATTTGACAAATTTAGTCCTTGCTCTGCTCAGCACAGTGACACATGAGCCAATTCTCCATCTGCTGCAAGCTCAGGTTATAGTGCCCCTCCAGCTTGCAGCACATCTTTAAATCACCAGCTGCAGTCCAAGACGGTACAGCTGGAGGAGGCCTGAGGCTCTCTGGAGAGGCAGCTGAATGGATCAAGTTTGAAAAGTCTGGAACGTGCTGCAAGGATTATGCTGAGGTCAGTGAGGAATTTTAAATTTGTTTGAGTGCCCACTCAAGCATATTTAAAATCAGCTGGAAACTGTTGAACAGTTGTATTTGACTGAACCAGCGAGTTTCCCTTTCACGAGCTCCCGCCTTTAACATTTAGACCATTACAGAGCTGACCTGCTGTGCACGAGGCCAAGGGACTCTGATAAAACTTCACCTATATATTTAAAAAAAAAAAAAGAAAGAAAAGAAAAAAAAGGGGGGAGTAAAAAATAGATCTGAGGAAAATGAAACTTTAAAAACCACCAGATATTGTACACTAAGAAAAGCTGTAAAACCTGTCAAAACTCCCAGAACTCAAAAATGAGGAGGGAAGTGGAGAAGACTCTTAAAGAAAGCCGAACAGGCTAACTAGAGACTTTCACACTGGAGGACAGGAGTGCAGAGAGTCGTCACGGAGATGTTCCAGTACTTTGTGTACACCAGTGTCTTGGTCTACAGCTCTAGTCCAATTAGGAGAGAGTGTGTGCTGAATTCAGCTGTCAGGTTCCTATCTTACAGTGCTTCACTATGAAAAGGATAATCTGTGGCAGCAAAAAAGGAGCTGGACTGCTCAAGACAGAAACTACTAAGGGAAGAGGACAGTGTTTCTAGGCAACCTTTCCCTGGCAAATAAAAGAGGCAGAAGGAGAGAAGGGCTGCAGTTTGATTTTTTTTTTTTTTTAGTGTACTACTACAATTCTCAGATCTAACAGTAACAAACACACTGGTACTTGGCCATTTCTGGTGTCCAAACTCCTTGCTTTCGAAGTTAAAATAAATCTTACGAAGTTGCCGGAAATTTGAGTGCCGATGCAAGCAGATTAGGGCTGCCACAAACGACGATTTTAAATAGTCGACGTCATCATGACTAGTCGGCTAATCGTGGCAGCCCTAAAGCAGATGTAGTCTTGCTCTAGACAAACACTGAAAACTTCACTTGAAACTTATCTTTTGCAAAATCTGCAATCACATTAAAGCCATCTCAGCTGTCAAAGTACAGAGACAAGGTTAAACTACAGTAGTGCTACTGGAAACATCTGAAAAGGTATCAAACAGTGGGAGTGCGGAGTTCTCCAAGGACCCGTTCCTGAACCCGCTTTCCCTATAATATCTCAGAATATGGAATACATGCAGGTCCATAACTAAAGTCAGAGTTACTGAAGAATGCTGTGAAGGGATTAGGGTCCCATATAATCGTTAAATGGTAGCTGCCTGCAAATATATTACATGTAGGTTCCATATACAGGCTTGTTAGATCCATCTCAGCACCATGCCGTGCATCTTAAAGCATGAGCCTCAGTAAAAGGAACAGGAGTGTTTGCCTTCATTTTATCAGTATGCCACAGTGTAAGCTTTCTCTGCAGCCAAAAATCAGCAAACAGTCTCATCCAGAGCACAAAGCACACTTCAGTGAAGTGCAGTGTTGGTGTAATGCGTTACTGTAATTAAATTACTTTTCCACTGAAAAAGTAGTAATTACTGTTCATTTTTAGGCATTTTAATTACAGTTACTTACAATGTACTTGTGTTACATTGTAAAATAATTAAACTCGCTGAATATCATTATTTAATTTCAATAATTTGTCTTCTAAACGTAGAAGTAAACTCTGCCGCTTTAACATCGCTGTAGTGCAGCTGCACGTCATTTCGCCAGTTTGCTGCATAGTCGTATTCTAAAGCGGAAGATGTCGGACTCGGCTGAAGCGAGTGGCGGTTTTATGAAATTGACACACTCTTCACTTTTCTGAAACAAGCAGACAAGAACATTACAGTAATATGTAAGCTATGTCCTGGGGAGACAAACCCCCCCCAAAAAAACCAACAACTGTCAGCCGTTGTTAATAGCACGAGTAATCTACTGAAGCGCCTGACACGAGAGCATAGACGAACACTTGATCCTTGTTAATCATCCATGGATAACACCACGGCAACTCCTGCTAAGCAGGCAAAACTAGATTTTACTTCAGCAGCACAGAAAGTCTGAAGGTGAGCTTAAAAAAAATGATTGCTGGCTACGTTGTGGAAGAGATGCTACCGCTGCGTACTGTAGAGTCTCCGTCTTTAAAAAATGTATTTATTATTTAAAGAGTTTAATTTCTATTGTTTGTCCACTCAAGGTTTACAGGGATTTTTAGTAGTATTTAGTTAAATTACTTATTTAGTAATTAAGTTACTTTTCTGACAGTAATTAGATACGTATTTTAAATATAATATTGACTAATTAGTAATTAATTACTTTTTTAAAGTAACTTACCCAACACTGGTGAAGTAATTAGACGAAAAGATTGCTTTCAGGGAAAATGTTCAATGCTTTAATTACTAGTAAGTAAAGCTGTTGTGTTGCACAAGTATGCAATTCAACGGACCAATAAAAATGAAAGAGTAGGAGATGTTTATTGCACGGCCACATGTAATGCTTCTGCTCCGAAACCAACCCCCTCATCTTCTCAATAATGTCAAACTAGACTCCAGTTCAACAATAGTTACGGTCAATATTTACTGAAGTCTACAGAAGTTCTCACGCAAAGGATGTGTCTTATGTGGTTTAACTAGTTGTCTACAAAAGGGGAACCAGCAGTTAAACAACTGAACTGGAGAATATTTGGTCCCGGTGCCAAAACAATCAAAAGACTGTTTCTTTGAGTTAATGTGAATAAGAGGCCTCCAGTCACTGAAGAGGAATCATGGAACCGGTGAAATCCTTCATAATCAAGCTTCAAAAGTTCAGAGTACAAGTTTATTTCCTAAGGACGTTCATTTCACAATACTGTGCAAGTCTTTCATGAAACGGGCACAATCAGCCTTTTCCATTATTCATGTCAAGATTAAGCCAGTCCAGCACTTTTTTTTTTTTTTTTTAAACCAGTCATCCCATCAATCTGTAAGCATAGTTCAACTATGACAGTCTGGTTAATACTGAAAGGAGGGTGTTACACACAGTACAGTTTGTGTACTTGTTTTTAGGGCTTCTTCATAATTTATGTTTCTTTGGTTCCAGCTTTCGTTTTGGTATGTAGTTGCATTTTCTAAGTTATTTAATAATATCCATCCCTGCTTGGGGATTGTAGATTGAAATCAGTAGCCAACTTCATCTCTCATGAAATTAAGGTTTTAGTTTTATTCTTCATCAGAAACAAACAAGATTTCAGCCTGGGGCCATTTTCAGAATTTGGACCCATTAGGCTCAGCAGTGATAAATGTCTTGAATTATAATTACACTATGGTAAGAGTTTGTTTGGCCTTTTTGACCCAGTGTTACATAATGCTGCCGGTGTTACGAGCCAGGCCCAGAGTGATGTGGGCTGTGGTATGACTGGTATGCACGGAGCCTTAACTCAGGATGTTGAATTAAGAAAAGCTTCATTCATCCATCAAGGCTGGCAGGTTGGTGTGACAACTCAATCACATGCAAGGACTTCATACAAATTCCATTTTCAGATTCTGCATTCAGAATCTGAGACAAGACAGCTGCACTGCATTTGTAAAGACCTGTTCATGCCTTTTTATGAAAACAGAAATAAATCAGGATTCAATAACTTGGTCAATAAAGAACAAGGACTGATGACGGCAATAGTATCAATTAAATCATTGTCCCAAAGGGTTGAGGTCAGAGATCTGGAGGGATAAACTGAAGCACTTTCTCAGAACCAGACCAAATCCCTGCAATCAGCTTCCAAAATCTTGTGGCAGATCTTTCCACAGCAGCCGAGGTCAGCCACAGACTTGCTCTCATGATTTAAAAATGAAATGAAAACCTTTAACAATCTCATGGTTGGTGTTGTGTCCATTCAGCTACAGCACTAACAGTCACGCTCCACTCAGTGCAGAGAAATGAAGACTGCACAGGGTGGGACTTAACCCCCAGGGGGGGAAAAAAACCAAACAAAAACAAGAGCTGGGGGTTACTTTCAGCAGCAAAACGCAACAATTGAGTGGAAGAGGGATCAACGTCAGGATCCGACACTTCAGCTGTCAGGATGAAACACTTCCCAACGCAGGAGGAGACGAAGCTGCAGCTGAGATGTGAAGGAGGACGATGTTGAGACTTGCCAAAAAGGTGCTGAAAAACTGGATCACAACACCGAGTGACTCAGCTACTGTTCAGCTGTCAGACTACTAATACAAACAGACAGCTGGGGTTTTGGCTGGCATGGATACAGATAGAAACCAAGACACAGTGGGAGCACACACCATGGAAACATGCTTGGAAAACCGTAGAATTAGACTGAATTTATTCCATCTTCCAGCTGTTTGTGTTTTGGTGGCTAACCTGTGAAACCTAAGATCCTTTTTACCTTTTCTTTAATAGAGTCACATTTGAAATGAGCAGCAGGGGGTATGAAGCAGAAAGGAAGGGAAGCAATTGGCTTAACAAAAAACAAAAAAAACAAACAAAAACCAGGTGGATGTGTGAACACAATGAGGTGGTGTACACATTCTCAGAACCGCTGAGGTTTGGCACCTCCCTGCTTTCCATTTTTCCTAATACTTTCATGCAGTATTAATGTCTTACTAACTGTATTGTGTTTTAGGGCTTCAAATGTCCAAACTACAAAAACAGCAGAGCTTTTAAAGCCACTTTGCTGGAGATTCACAATAGTGACTGAAATGAGAACTGACAAGAGTGTGCACAATTTTCTCACAATTCATCAAGAAACCACTCTACCTCTGATGGGATGTTCCTGCTGCTGAATAATTTGGTTTCTCTTCATGTAAATCTGAAGATTTACTTTCCCTCCATGTTCTTTCCATGTTACAACTAATAAAATATTTCATTGTGTTTAGATTAACACCGCATTTGCATTTTTTAAGATCATGCAGTCCAGGGTTTCCGTCAGCATATTTCAAGCCCGGCAGCCCACAGAACCAAAGCACTGGGAGTGGTTACCATTTATTTTTAAGATGCTTTAACATAAGTGAATGCTTGCTTGGCTACTTCCTGAACTTGTAGCTCTTATGTTCTTGACAACCCTACATTACTTTTTAATTCATGCTGCAAGTGGGGGAAAAAAATAAAATAAAAAAAAAGTATGCTTGTGAAGAAGCAGTAATGTGAGAACCACAGACAGCTCTGCTGTTCCACTAATCCACACAGTGTCATGTGGTTGGCCATACAGCTTTTATTGAACAAGACCATCTGACCAGACTAAAAGTAGGAAAATACTTTAAAAAAAAAAAAAAAAAGAAAGAAAAAAATCCAATCTAGAGGCTGGACACTGCCCAAATACTGCATGCACCATCTCAAGCCATCACTCATAAGCATGCAGTGTTGTGTTTAACATTAATGACAAGTCAATGTCATTAGCTCACCAAGTGTGTAGCTAATGTTTGTGCAACAGCAGCATTGTTTTCACTAGCAAAGATCCACCCTGTCTGGTTTTTGCCAGGCCTGTGGTACCGTCTCCAGAGTCTTGACTCCCTGTTTATAAATGGTGGCTGCAACTAAGTTCTGTTGTGTATACAAATTAATGACAGTTGCTAACACGAGAAAACAAATGCAGAGAACAGAACATCGCCTTTGCATGGGATAGATAATAATTACAGTATGTGCGCAAATGCTGGATGAAATTCATGTCACCAAAACAAAAAAAACTGTATGGCATCTTTACAAGCGCTGGACCATTTTACAGTATAAGCTTGTACGCAGATCATGACTTGTACCATCAGACTTTATAAACAACTGCTGCTGGCACATTTCAGATGTATCTGAATACTGCTCGTACTTCAAATGCTCACAAATCATTAGTATTTGTTTCAATTATATAAACATGTCAAAATTTATGTTGTAGCATTCAAGTTTGCAGCTTTGGTGAGATTTGCTCCGGGGTTCAGCCAGGTGTAAACACAGATGAAGTGCCAAAACACAACTCAAGCCCGCGAGGGTGCCGTGACTCACCAGGTCTGCAGCGCAAGCCGTCAGCAGTCAGCTCCTGGCCCTCAGGACACACGCAGGTATATTTGGGGGAGTGTTTGTTGATCTGTGGTGCAGGCAGGCACATGTAGCTGCAGCCTCCATTTTCACCTTTCTCTGAGCACCAGTTAGTACCTGCACACAAAGGTTAGCAAATAAAAGCTAATCAAACCATTTCAGTTAACAAGTGTCACATGGGTACATTAAATCCACAGTGAAAGGAGCTTTAACGGCCTCTTCTACTATGAAGTATATCCACAGGTTGACGGAACAAAATTAGGGCTTAAGTCTCATCCATAGTGTGATCGTCGACATTTTCATCCTATGGATCTTCGCACACATGATCATTATAAACCAAGGGGACACATTTTGATAGACTAAGTGTTTAAATATTACAGATTAACCACAAAATATCAAGAAACTACAGCTTCTAAGTGTACAAAATTAAAGTGGTGGTATGTATTGCATACATAAGTATACTGTACATCATGGAAACAAATACTGCTGAGTTTCTATACAAGTACTGTGTTGGACCCACTGGTGATCTCATTGATACAGGTATAGCCCATTGACAGAGCTCAATGGTCATGGATCTTTACCTTTCTTATGAGAACTTTAAGAGGATCGACTGGCTTATGTTTCCCTTTATAATCCAATCAGAGCACAACATGTGACTGTAAGGCTTCACAAACATGTGAGGATAAATTAAAGATTGGGGCTCGACGTACTAGCCTCCTCTGTTACACCCTTTACATGATTCTCAACTTGGTTGCATCATTAGCTATTAAAACTCGCGTCAATAATGGCGACATGATCACAGCTTAAAATTATAATCACTGGCACTCCTTGTACCTTGATCATGTGTAATTACAGTAATTTCTGATTACTTTCCCCTCATTAGCTTTCATTAACTCAGAAGTGACATCAGCTCTGATACTGGGGTTCCTGTGATGTCACTGAGCCTGCAGGAGTAAAGATTTCCAAGCTTAAGTATTAATATCCGTCAGTTCCTCCTCTGCTAGTTTCAGCTCCCTCCTTTCTTACCTGACAGCTGAATGAGCTCATGGTACACTATGATGTCCTGGGGGTCGTTCAGGTTGCTGGCCAGCGTAACCACGTCAGAGCCTGTGAACTTGTTTGCACCGTAGATTGCTTCCTTTTCCCCATCAGTCCAGAAGACTCGATCCTGGACAAAGGGCAGAAGAATAAACAAAAACTTTAACACTGAAGTCCTCTCAATCACAGCAATACAAAACTTCCATAAATCACTGTCATCACACAAGTGCTTAAGTGCCAATAAAGTGTCAGCTTTGTGTCATTACAAGAAAACTTGCTCCCATTAAGATTTGGGCAGATTTTTACACTGATGAAAACTTTGTTACAAAATTTCAGAATAAAGCCAGAGTTAGCACTAAAGCACTAAGTAGCACAAGAAATGTATTCCCTTCAGGAAGCAATACATGACTTCTTAAGAAGTAAATCATAACTTGAGTAAAGTCCTCCAACACCACGTTTAATATGACTCATTAAATTATCAGAAACAATTTCAGTGCCATAACATACCAACATTTATACATCTTAGAAACAATTACATGTCATTTGTTGTGATATTGTTTTATACCAATATAAAATAAGAGTTAATTCTACAATAATCTGTAAACTGAGTAGCCCTTCAACAATTGTAAGAAATTTATGAATCCACAGTAATACAAGTCACATCTGCTCAGATCATGTGTGGTGTTCCTGCACTGCACGCAAAGTTGCATCTAAATATTCTGATGAAGCTGCCACATGGCTTTTGATGCTTACGTTAAGCCTGTTCATGTGTTAATATATTAAAATATAAAATAAGGACGAGGACTTTTTATAATGACTGAACGCGATTTAACCCCTGAAAAGCTTTATGGACAAAATAAAGCAAAATTTTGCTTCAACGTAAATGTTCCTGATGATATTAAATGGATGGATTTTTATAAACTGTGCTGTTAGGAGAAATCTGATGATGGTTTTAGACCTCATGCCATCGTGTGAATAAATGTGCCATCACATCTATACTTTTATACAGAATACCTGAAAACCCCACACACAAACACATGGGAAAGTCTTTATTCAAGAACTGGAAGGTAAAAATGTACACAGAACACTCGATTTGAAAGGTAATATCTTCTAGTTGTTTTGCATGTTGTTAAACACAAACAACATCAAGTGTTTTGGTGGATACTAAAACATGTCAACACTGTACCTGCACATTGCAGTTCTATAAAATATGCAAAAAACAGATTAAAAAATTTTTGGTTCATTTTCCATTAGTCTGCATATAGTTGCTGTGTGGGTCATTGGCAGATCATGTACAATACACATTGAGGGCGACTGGGTTGATTAAAGGATTTTGTGCAACAAAAGTCTTTATCATACTTGTACATGGTTTGAAGCTGGGAGCAGCTTTTCCTTTCCTGTGTTTGATTTTTGTAATTTTACTTAAAACTAGGACCAGTTTGTTTTGGTAGATGAAACGTCATCAAGGACAAGGCAACTGGCACCAAAGACACATTTAAAAACATGCAAATAAACTCATGTACACAGGCGATGAGGTCTGTGGCAAATTTTCCCAGACAGATTTCTTAAATGCAATGTGCAATAACTGATTGTGTCATGAAACCAATTTCCTGGATCAGAACTACATTTTTAAAACGTTTTGTTCATTATCCTCAGACATGTGATGTAAAGCGCTCTAATGCCCAACATACAGGTCAGACAGTTCATCTTCCAGCTGTCAACATAAACTGACCCAGACTGGCTTAGAGAAAAGACAAATGCAGTACCTCAAAAACGGTGAGAGCAAAGGGGTGAGCGAGGTACTCTGAAGACTGGAGCACTTTATTCCTGTTGTCCCCGTTTAGGTCGACGCTACAGAGCATGTGCAGCTTTGAGTCGACCCAGTACAACCTGCCTTTGATCAGATCTGGGGTAAAAAGAAAAAAAAAAAAGAAGCAGGAATTAAATGGGAAGACTAAAGAAGGGAGAACAATGGGAAGGAAAGTAGAAAGCAGACAGAAAAGTGGAATGAGATGAAAGATTAAATTGTTGTACTGATGATTCTTTAACAGGATGAATCAACTGACTTTTAGTCTTAATGGTGCAAACGTCACAAAAGAAAGCCGCACTGCAGTTTGTTTACCCATTTCTTTCTGTAAAAGGTCACTGTCCAAGTCAATTTAAAACACTAAGCATTTCCTGTAAGGTATTTTCAAGCTTTCCAGCACCTTGTAGTTATTGTAAGTATATACTGATATTACACCATTTTACTAGAAACAATGTAACAAAACAATCAGATGAATGAGAACTTTTTAAAAACACATTAACCTAGGAGTTGTGACATTTTTGGAAACAATGTATAAAATGAACATTGACTCAGACTGGTTTGTACAGGCACATATTTGAATCTGTATTTCACCAGAACGCCTGACTAACCTACAGCTGCTACAGCAACATAACCATCACTTCGCAACAAAACAAAAAACAAAACAAGACTAGCCTATTGATTAGTATTACTATGAATTCACCAACTCTGTTAAACTGAATACATCAGGACTTCAGCTTATTTAATGTAAAATCCCCTAACTACAGCCGCCCTCTTATGTTGTTACCTGGTTTAAAAAAAAAAAAAAAAAAAAAAAAGAAAAAAAAAGGACTCTTCTTAGAGACTGCACAATTGGTTACTCAGAATTTAGCTTACAAAAATTGATTGAAGAGGAGGCCAAAGTCAAGCCAAAGTTCATTCAAATTGCATGTTAAGTCCCACACACAGTTCCATCAGAGGGCAAACATCAAAGACTGACAGATCACACAATAGACTCAAACAACAGCAAGCCAGGGTCGAGCAGCGTCCTCTTCAAAGATTCTCTGCAACTCATTTTCTTCTTTCTCATTTACCTCCTAAGACCTGAACTCTTCCACGGCATGCATTTTTAATTTCTTTGATATTTGGTCATATTGGGGCCTGATGAATGTAAAACCAAAGAATTACCAGATTTATTTTTTTTTTTAACCTTTTTTTTTTTTAAGAAAAGAGCCAAATATGAGGCCATTTGTTTAAAATTTTGATAGAACAGTAGCGGTATAATGTCCTCGTAAATGGATATCAGGCCCACGTAGAGCAAAATTCAGTATTTTGGTCTAAATAACCCAAAATGTGATGTCCACATATGTGGACGCCAGGTCCTGGGAGGTTAAAGAGTGAACTATTCAAATACCAAGCGATTTATAGTCAAAGTATTAAAATCACAGGCAGCTTAAGTGCTTGTGCTGAAATTCTCACAGTGACATCACTAAAATTTAAGACCAATCCAGACTGAATTTAAGATTTTTTTTTAAAATGACCTGTAGACACCCCAGACTTAAAGAAAAACGTGCAGTGACTTGTTGGTTTGTTCCTACCCAGTGTGATTCCATTAGGCCACTGGATGTCTGTCGCCACCAAAACCTGTCTGTCCACTCCGTTCATACCAGATTTCTCTATCTTGGCTGGCTCTCCCCAGTCAGACCAGTACAGAAACCTGTAGGACCGACACAATCATAAGTAAAAGCAGACCATAAGCGGGAGATCAGAAGGGTTTCAGCCAACACCAAAATGAGCCGTCCACTTACCCAGACAGCGGATCCACAGCAATATCGGCCGGTTCTTTGAGGCCCCTGTTGAACAGAACTTTCTGCTTGGTACCATTGAAACTGGCCACAGAGATTGTTTTGGTTGAGAGATCAGACCAGTACAAGTTCTTGTAGATCCAGTCCACAGCGATTCCCACTGGAGTCTGCACGTTGTCAATGACTTTCTTATGGGTGCCAATGTCTACACGCTTGTCCAGAAGAGTGCTGAGTGGAGAAGAGTTCAGCATCGGACAGATGCGTAGAGAATTTATACATGTATACAGTTTTTCAAATGCTGCTAGGACTCCCAGTATATTATCCTTTCAGTCTGAGACCTCTATATCACATAAAATTCAAAACTATTGCAGGCAGCTCAGTAAAATAGAACCTTTCATTCTACACATTTAGATTTTTTTGATGAAAATATCAAGCAGCTGAATTGCAACACGGCCACGAGAAAAACTTACTGCTTTAACAGACCAGAGGAAAAAATTTAAGTTTACCTTACAAATAAAATCCATTTACCCTGTGAAGTTACAACTACATTGTGCTGCACTGTCAATGCCTCCCATAGTCCTACAACAATACTCTATTGCCCGTTTGCCTGCGTCATTCCCTCCAATCACCTACTACCCTACCTGTAGATCGCCTTCTGGCCCAGGTCAGCCCAGAAAATGGTCTGCTGGTCAAAGTCTGCATCCAGAGCCACTGCGTTTCTCTGCTGCTCCACAATCTGAGTGTACTCCTTCCTCTCCAGGCCCAGACGACGGATATCACGGCGGTTGGTGAAGATCAGGCAGGGCTCCTTACCTGAGGACAGGAAAGGGGTTATTGAATGACGACAATCTTTCCAAAGTATTTTATGCCTTCCATTTATTGTTTAGGACAAAATTATTGGTCATAGTTCTTAAAACTATTTTAAGAATTGGGATTATTGTGTGCTTAAAGTAGGAGCTTGTTTTCACCCATTGATTTCTATTCATCAGTAAAGTAGTGGAAGGGAACAGGCGTCATCTTTGTCAACAAGCTGAACAATTAAGCTTTTTTTTTTTTTTTTTTTTTTAACTGCAGAAACACATAAGACCTACAATGGATGACACCTGCAGCCAGATAACACCAGACCCTGTGTTGTCAAATACACAGTAGTACATCTCAGGTTGTACATAACTCATTCTTGCCCCCCCCCCCCCCCCCCCGAAAAAACGACTTACAAATGAAAATGTTCAGCCGTGGTATTGTTGTGATCCTAAGCCTGCTTTGAAAATATACACCTTAAAAATCAATTCACCACCCAGCTCTAGTGCCAACCCATCATTTTCCCCATTATTCCACAGAATTGTCATTCTGCTGGATTTTTTCCATAGCTGAAAGCTGCATTAAAACCACAGTTTTTACAGTTAATTAGCTTCACCCATTTAATACTAATGCAATCCAACAAGAGCCCTGTGTTAAAACGCTGCTTTCCACTCTGAAAGCCTTTCAGAAAAGAGAAACTGACCATTTCAACTTGTGGACCTTCATATGCTGTCAACATCCCTCCTCCTGACATTAAAGTGTTTTGGGGTTTTTTTAGCAGCGAACAAGCCTAAAAGTTTAATACTGATTTGACATACAAAGGCACTATCATCACTTTGCATCTGCAAATTATGGACCATTTTGAGTCAATGGCGTGAACTTGCTGCGCTTCGGAGTGAGAGCCCACAGTATAGTGGTTGAACTCTATCACTTAGTTCTTTTGGGCTGCAAACTATATTACTGTTGGCAATAAAGGAGCTGGAGAATCCGAGTGAACTCCCCCCAAAGAAGAAATAGATCTGTGGGTGTGTTTTCAGCACTCTTACCTCGATGTATCTGAAGCAGTTAGTCAACTAAAGCCTCAAAGCTGCTGGTTATAAGCGATGACAAACCAAATGCAACGCCTACAATTTTCTCCCACACAGAGTCTTCAGACACCGAGTGTGAATCACTAGATGTTTTTCTGTCTGGCAGCAAATCATACGCACACCAAAGGTCATAACCCTGATCAGACATGAAGCTGCCAGTTCAGTCACATCAGCAATCTGTAAGGGTTCAGTGTCATCTAAAGCCACTGCAGCTCAGACACACTGGATGCAGCCGTTTGTGAAAAGTAGGAGTAAGTGAGGCTCAATTTTGGATCACGATGGACAAATCCAAGTTTTTGGGTCTGTACTGGACAGACGTCTCCATATATGAACAGTTACACATGTGAGCATCAAAGTGACTCCGCTGCCCCCCCAGTACATGAATATATCCTGAAATGTCTTTTCTGCCATGAAGATGATATTTCACCATAATCTTTCAAAAGAGCCCAAGTTTGCATTGCTCAGGACTATTCCTGCAGGATCTGAGGGGTCAGCTCAGACTCTTGCTACTTATCAGGAGACGAGACCCATTTCCACAATACTTTACAAGACACCAAATTTTTGTTTAGCTCGAGGGATGCAAAACACCGTTATTATCCAGAGATCGGGACCCAGACAGTGGCAGAGCCAACAATATAGACAAATATGATCAAAATGTTGAGGTGAAATTTTAATAAGATCACCCAGCTGCTAACTCACCAACAGCCTTGCAGACGCCGGTGGTCGGATCCATCTGATAGCCGTTGTGGCATTCACACTTGTACCCTCCCTTCAGGTTGATGCAGATCTGACTGCAAATGCCAGGATTCATGCACTCATCGATATCTGCAGAAGAGTAGCAGAAAGGCGAATCATGAGGCGTGTGTGAAGAAAGAACAGCTGTATGCGGCATGTTTCATCTATCAAATCTGCTAAATGCCTCAGTTTGAATAATCAAATCTTTCTATGGGGGCTCAACAGCTGTATAGTCCGTGTGTATTGATGAAAATTTCTTGCTTTTCAAAAATAGGATGTTCCTGGGATTCCTACTGCATGAGTGTAAAGTGATTTGAGCCTCGAATACACAAAATGCAAATTAAAACTTGCTTTAATTGCCGCTGATGTTTTGCCAAAACACTCGACGAGCTGCTCTCATCAGAATTAGATGTAAATTTATCAAACGTTTTCCAGAGTTTAGTGATCATTCTACATCCTGGAGTAGATTAACGCTTCTGTGGAACCAGTGGGGTTCATACAGATGGGATTATACACGTTTACCAAATATCCAAAGCAGGGTTTGAGGCCAAGATTGGCTCAATAACAGAACTGTGACGGATCAGTGCCTCCTAAACGTAACCAAGAGGATTTCTGCTTTTAGGAAAACAGATTACGACACGCCCAATCACATTACACGCCAAACCCTTCAGAGGCCAGAAGTGCACAACACCACCAGCCCATCTGACCCATGTGATTAGATATTTGAGGCCAAGCATAATTAAATATTCCTTAAGTCTTAAAGGTTTTAGATTGAATTCAGTGTATCAAAGTTGTTTGGTTTTTGGATGGATGCCTATACTTGTGTACATTCAGACAGTCTCACACTTTTGAACCCTTTTAGAAAAATGCATTCATCCTGTGTTGAGTAATAGTTTCCCAACGCTAAATACTGCAGTGTTGTCAAAACTGATTTAAAATTTTCTTTTAGCATTTTTCACCAAGCTGTGTAATGCAGAGATCGCATACCTCCGCAGGTCTTGTGGTCTATAAGCTGGAGCCCAGGCGTGCAGTCACACTCGTAGCCAATCACCATGTCTTTACAGATGTGCGAGCAGCCACCGTTGTTCAGGAGACACTCGTTAAAATCTGGAACACAGGAAACAGCTCTGTAGTTGTGTGTCCAATTAGATCTAAAAGGTTACAATAAGGTGGTTTGGGAGAAGTCTGAGTCGAAGCTAAACGAGGATTGTATTCACTGAAAGATCTTCAAACCACAAGAGGTTTGAATATCATGAATTGGCATTTGTTAGTAGACTCAGAGGGTGGAACACAATATGGAAAAGCCCCATAACTTTTAAGAAAAACATTTAAAACCAAAAAGGCTAAAACGTGCATCAGTAACCTGTGTGGACGTGAAGCAATGTACTGTGTAAGGTAGCCAGAAGATAAGCAACCAATTGGAAAACCAGAGTGATGACGAGCGACTGTTCAGCCATTCCCAATTTTTAATATTTTGCTTCCAAGGAAAGACACTAGTTATTCTCAAAGCTTTTAAATGTCTTTTAAAGGTTCTTTGGACACCAACTGCTTTTTTACTCATTTTTCAGAGCAATGTTTGTTAAGACACTTATTTGCCTTTAGTATGTAGTGGTAACTAAAAGGCACGAACCAGTGTTGTGTTGAGGTCTTTGGAGCATCAGTGCCATAATGAAAGCTGGGTAAACAGGTGTGGCCTAATTTCTTTTAAATCTGCTTTAAAACAAAACTGCAATTTCATCCTGTTGTATTAAAGGAATCTGGCTTTCTGAAGTTGTCGTCCTCTTGTTCTTTATACATCAAGCATGTGTATGAAACAGGCAGCAACAAGAACCAACAACTGCTATCCTTGTCAGGATTAACCTCCTTTAACATGCACTTGGCTGACCATCATTTACATCAGCACAAAGTCAAAGGCTGTACTTACAGCACAAAGACCATGTTTGTAATTAGTGCGCTTGTTGAAATCTTAAAATGCACAACTATAATTATTATGAGAATAAACCCAACAGCAGGGAGAGACTGATCTCCCAGAACCCTGCAATCACAACAGTAAGCACATGTTCTGGGTGGTCAGAGCAAATCTCTAAAAACCTCCCGAAGCTGAAATAGAAGAAAATGAACCAAATGCATGACAAACTGAAGAAAATCCCTCAGCATGGCATCAGCTTAGAAGCTGGCGTAAACTTCAGATCACGGTGCTTTAGTTTGTCTGTGGGCAGAGAGTGTCAGTACAGAGATGGCTGAAATTCACCATCATTAAGAACATACAGTGTGATTTATTAAGGTGTAAGGCTTAATGAGCCACAGGCCAACATCCTTTCACGTGCTCAAGCTACAGCTGTTATTATTTCTAGGGGGTGGGGTGGTGGTGGTTAGGATGTCACCATTGCTTTTCATTTCAGCACTCTGAACACTTGTTTGGCCACCAAGAATAAGTTTTATGTACCCCAATATGCATTTTGACAATATACACTAGTTCTGTACAACAATCGGTAACATTCTTACATAAATAGTCATGAATTGTCATGCAAATTTGTCAAAGTTTCTTCATGAGTGATTGTAGATTTCTTTTTATATTATTTCCAGATCTTTTCATTTGTTTGAGCTGCAGCTGAATTCATATATTTAGTATTCTGATTGTGGAAAGCCTGATAGTCACTTTTGGTTGAGTTGTTTGATCCATGAAAGAGAATTATTTAGACCTGAACTGTAGGACGCATGAAAGATTCATGGACTGATTTATGTAAAAAAAAAATCCACATATTATCAGCATAAATCCATGTGTAGCACAGAGGAAGGAATGTCATTGCCTGAAATAAACTCTCCCGGATACTTTCAGGCCCGCGGGAAAAGACATCTGAATTCGCTGAAAAGCAAATCATCTCCTGAACACGTTTCATCTTTTCATTGCAGTGAGGCATCAATGTCAAAATCAGAAAAGGAGCAAGTCTGTGACCTAAGAGGGGCATGACCCGGAGTTGAAAAATCAGTCATGGATGAATTCAGTTACATTTTTTAATTAAAAAAATAAAAATGAACACTTACTGCATTCCTTGATCGGTTCATCGCTCCAGTCGGGACAGTCTCTGACCTTGTTGCACACTTTGCTCATCTCTATGCACTCCCCGCTGCGACACTTGAACTTCTCTGGACCATTACACTGAGTCACTGCAGGGAGGAGGAAGGAGTAGGAGGAAGAAGAATAACCTCATTCAACATTTGGATGTTTGGGTCAGAATTAAAACATGAAAGCAGGGAGTTCAGGCTAGTTGTGGTTGTGTGATGATGTAGGGGATGGCACACTCTGGGCTCCTTAGTACCAACTGAGCGTGGCTTAAACATCACAGGCTGCGTGTGTATCGCTACTCCATCCCTTTGTTTACAATGAACTCATCAGATGGCTGCTTCCAACAGGACAATGCACCATGTCAAAGCTCAAACTAGTTTTTGAACATGGAAATTTGTGACATGGGTTGAGTACAGTGAACTCAAACTGCTTCTAGCATCACCAGACCTCAAACCAGAAGAGCACCTTTGGGATGTGGTTAAGTAAAGACCTCAACTGTTTGATGCCATCATGTTAACATGGAACAAAATCTCAGTAAAACCTAAAATCCATACAATTAAATATCAAAGGCAGTTCTAAAGGCAAAAGGAGGCAAATACAACTATGGAAGGTTGTACTTAAACTGCTTTAGGGCTTGTTGTAGGCCCTCAGTCTATCCTGTGTGAAAATTAGCTCCTCCCCCTTTAAGCCAAATTTCTTCTCATTATCTGCCCCTAAACATCCTGGAAAAGCACATGTGGGCAGAGCTTCTAAACTCAAAGCTAAAGGTGTGTGCCTGACCCATTTTACAGGACATCTGCTCTCAGACACACGTCTCACAGGGATTATATGCACTAACCTCATGGTTTAAAACTAGACTTGTTTAAAATAAGCATTCAGCGCTTTAAAAAGCTGAAGTTGCTTAATATTCATTAATTTTTCCATCTGTCAGAGTAAATATTACATAACAAATGTAATCACAAGTTTCTAAAACTACACTGGAGCAAAATCAGCAAAAGATAATTGGGTGTTTGTTTTTTCACTGAATATACATCTTCTAGATTAGGACACAAAAATGAAACTGCCACAAATCTGGAGAGTGACAGCTTTCCTTTGAAGAAACAAGGAGCACCACCTGAGGTTGACTGTTACAAAAAACCCCTGAAAAATGTCAACATTTGCATGCCCAGAGCAGCTTTAAAATTAAACACTGTTGGTACCTCAGGTGAGCCTCAAGATGTAGAAATGGAAACTTGCATGTTGTAGAAGAATTCCCCCCCAAAATAAAAAAAAAACCACATCCTGATAATGCACTCAGGTGATAAGTTTGTGAACATTCACACCAACACACAACACTTACTGTTTCTACAGTTTGCCTCGTCTGATCCGTCTGCACAGTCTCTGAGGCCATTACACTGTCTGCTGCCCAGGATGCAGTTTCCATCGTCACATTTGAACTGATCCGACCCACAGGTGCGAACAGCTGCCAAGGACACAAACATGAGTTGCACATGTGCTGACATGGGCTACTCTTTAAACACTAAACATTTGTGAATATTCAGTGAACCATTCAAAATCCATTCATCAGTGCAGAATAACTAAAATACCCAAGTTTGTTTGAATTCAGCCAATTTGTGATAGCTGTTCACTCAAAGAGTGAAAAGAAAAACATCACTAGATAATTATGTTTGTATTCATGAGCACCATATTAAAATTATCAGCCACGAAAGCTCTTGTAAGTAAAAAACAAAGCCAATTAAAAATGTGCAGATGACTGACATCTTGTTTTGTTTTTTACTGAATCCTAATCACAGCATGGATTAAAGTGGAGAGCATCGACTGAGGCAACGAACAGATTATCAGGTAATTAATGGAAGAAACGTAGGAGTGTAGCATCCACAGCTGGAGGGTTTGTTTTATTAAACCTCTTTAACACTGAAATAATTTAAGCCAGTTTATACCAAACATTTTCCTTTGATACAGATGAAATGAAAACAAGTGAAAGCCAAGTTTTCTACAGAAGCAATACTGCTAATCTGTTCTGTAGAAATTGATACTCAGCACTTGTTAGAACAGCTGTTTGATGCTATATCCAAGTGTGCATCCACTTTCTGCCATTTATCTGCGTTTGGCTAACAGAGGGCAGCGATCGGAGCAGAGATGCCCAGACCTGGGCATGGGTGTTGGAACTCAGGTGGCGAGGGTGGATAGATGCGCTAACAGCATCACCATCAACACAGGAGCACCACAGGGATGTGTCCTCTCGCCACTGCTCTACTCCCTCTACACTACAGACTGTGTGGCCACCCACGGCTCCAACACCATTGTAAAGTTTGCTGATGACAGTGGTGTTGGGTGCCATCTCCAACAATGAGGTGGCCTACATGGACGAAGTGAAGAATCTGGCATCATGGTGCCAGGACAACCACCTCCAGCTGAATGTTGGCAAGACCAAGGAGCTGCTAGTGGACTTCAGAAGTAGTCAGCACAGAGACTACAAGCCCATTATCAATTGAGCTCCAGTGGAGAGGGTGCAGTCCTTCAAGTATCTTGGTGTCCACATCTCCTCAGAACATCCAGAAATGCATACACTATTATATATTGTACATATATTTATTAGTTTCAGGTTGGCCATTCTTGTATTTTGCTCGTTTGTGTTGTTGTGTTTGCACATCTGTTGCTTGTGGGGCTCGCACACAAGAATTTCACTCGCATGTGCTGTGCCAGTGTGCCTGCACATGTGATGTGACAATTAAAAAAAAAAAAAAAACAAAACAAAAAAAAAACAAAAAAAAACAAAACATGGTCTGCCCACATTCAGGTCCAGACCAAAAAGGCTAGGCAGCGCCTGAACCATCTACGACAACTGAGGAAGTTCAGGGTCTCTCCAAAGATCCTCAGGATTTTCTATACAGGCGCTGTGGAGAGCATCCTCACACAGAACATGACATCGTGGTTCGGGAACAGCTGTGTGAAGGACCAAAAAGCTCTCCAGAGAGTGATCCGTACAGCAGAACGCTGCTGCAGGATTGCTCTCCCCCCGCTTCAGGACACCTACACCAGGAGATGCCGGACTAGAGCAGCGCAGATACTGAAGGACCCGTCCCATCCTGGCAACAAACTGTTCCAACTTCTGCAATCTGGTAGAAGGTTCCGCATCTTCCGGGCAAGGACAGAGAGACTCAAGAGGAGCTTCTATCCCCAAGCCATCCGGGCCCTGACACACTAACTCATGCTCCCTCTCACATAATCCATAAGTGACTGAGAGGACCCTTTTATACACTAAACCCACCAGCACAATGTACATTTCAAATTCCTTTAATTTTAAATATGTTCATATTGTCTCTTCTTATTTAATTCACTTAATGTACAGAATTCACCTGCTTGCTGCATACAATGCTACTACTGCACATTCACCTAATGTATATAATATATAATGTTCTTCCTCTCTCCCCCCTTTTGCACAAGTCGAGGAGCATGTCAGGTTACATTTCACTGTGTTATATACACTTGTATAACTATGCATGTGATGAATAAAGAACCTTGAACCTCCCCCCAGAGGACTACAAAGGAATTCCCAAGCCAGCCGAGAGACACTCTCTCCAATGTGTCCTGGGGTCTGTCTCAGGACCGTTTCCCCTGTAAGACATGCCCAAAGCTACTCAACTAGGAGGTATCCAGCAGGCATCCTAGTAAGATGTCAAGCACCTGAACTGCCTCCTTTCAATGTGGAGGAGTAGTGGCTCTATGCCAAGTGCCGTCAAAATGGTGGGTGATAATCGTTGTGTGACCATTTCACTTTATGTGCAAACAGAAGCTCCACCCGCTGGCTGTTGGGAAAGGCTACCCATCAAAACAATACTGGATCAAATTGAGCTGGAAAGGAGCCCAAACTGCTTGTTTCAGATAGTAAGCTGTAGTTTATCCTCTGTCCAGTATCAGCTAAAGATTTGGGATTGTGAATCAAGCAAAGCTTGTGTACATACGACAGTTCGCTTCGTCACTGCCGTCCTTGCAGTCGGAGTCTCCATCACACCTCCACTTCTTGTGAATGCACTCTCCTGAGCGACACTGCATCTCGCTGGGCGAGCACTTGGCTGGGGGTGTTGGGTGCCGACCACAGCGGGATGGAGACTCATCTGATTGGTCCTGTTAGGACACAAGGTGACTTTTAGGGCACCGCAAGAGCTGATACTCATTTACTTTACAGAGAAACTGACATAATCATATTATAGGACCTCCTGATTGGTTAAATGGTGTTAAAGTGTTTTGCGATGTTTATTTCAGCAAATATTCAGTTTGCAAAATTTTCTATGTGCAGTTTTCTTGCCTCTTCTAGCAATTTTCTGGAAGGGAGCCTGCCATAAGTAAAAGTAAATACCAGTTACAATGGAAAACGGGTTATAATAAAGTGTTTGACCTTACGCGACCATCAGATTAAAGACTGCCAGCAGGAGCAAAAAGCAAACATGTACAGTCTAAAAAGGACATCTGTCTTCTTGGTCAGTGCTAGTTATCAAAAAAAAAAAAAACCCCACACACACTACACAATTTAAATGACTTAAAAAAAAAACAAAACAAAAAAAAAAAAAACACAAACAAACCACAAATTCAAACCGCTTCTATTTGACGTGGTCTTTGGAAGGGTTTGGAAGACTTGTCTGTTGAATTGTGTTGAGTTTAAAGTTAAGCACAGCCATGTCATGAGAATAAAAGCACTTCAAATTTTATTTGAAACGAGTGCCTTGGAGTTCTTTGATTTAGCATATATAATTTAGTCAGTTTTACACTTTCAATCTGAAGCTTTCATTAAGAATTGAAGCTTTTGAATAAATCCCCTGGAAATGCACAGTGCTGACCAAAATTACATGTAAATTATATAACGAAAAGCTGAAATTTAATGGTTCCAGCTTTTTAAATGTGCAACTCTGCAATACTTTTACATAATTTAAAGGTCTGAGGTGTTGGTTGAACAAAGCATCATTGTAGTGGTGTCAGACTCCGCTCTGACTGTCTTTTGAAAGCTACAGAGACCACCTGTGGAAACCATTCATCCTTTCAGTTGGGCAAAAATCATAATTCAGGAGGTTTTTGGGGACTTGAGACTGCTTGTCAGAGAAAAAAAAAAAAAAAAAAAAAAAAAAAAAAGTTAAGTCTAACAGCCATTGTGCCACCTTTTCAATTAATCACAGCATCACCAGTTGCCTCACAGAAACTCCCAATTTGCACAGCAGTACAGCAACATTAAGTCCCTCCAGCTGATCCAAGCAGACAGAAAAGATTAGCCAAGCCAGGTGTAACAACACTGTTTGCCACACACGAGCAACTCATGTTGACAATATTTTATTTATTTTTAAAATTATGCCGACTGACAAAGCCTCCATAAAGTGATTTCACTGAGGCATCCTGGAGTATCAACAGCTGTGGGTGATGGAGCTGAGGGTGAAGGTTTCTTTACATTATTCCAGTAGACAGGAACAATCTGAAGGCACAGACTGCCTCCCTTCACCATTCATAAATACAACAGGTCTGAACTCTAGTTAATTTTGCAGAGAAGCAACATTGAGTGCATCATCCTAAAGTTGTTGGCAAACTCCCAACTCAAAATTGTGTCTAACTTAAAGCTAGTAAACCTGGCAGGGAGAGCTGATGGCTCAGACTCAGTTCACCTATCAGGCAAGCCGGCTGGCCAGCCATTTGCTTATCTAGGCTACTGATGATGTTCCTGGCAATGACAGGTGTGTTTTTTTTTTTTTTTAACCAAAACATTCTCTGGCCATCAGCAGCTTATTTCATATTAAAGTGTGAAATTGAGGTTTAAGTCACTGTAATCTGAAATACAATGACTAAAAAGCAAACGAGTCCTTTATTAAACCAGCTCTGAAACAAGTTAAAACAAGCACATCTGTTATGTAATACTTTAATACAAACTTATTTACTAGGGTCTGGTTTGAGTGTATGAGAAACTTTAGTCAAGCTGCATGTCAAAGGCCATTTGTGGGTTTTATAATTCTAATGAGACATTTTAAAACTTTTAAACCAAGTTTTGCACCATCAGCCACTGAAGGACAGAGCCCAGACACATACACATGGTTCCTCACACTATTATTTACATATGATCTGGAAGTGGAGGGGGGCATACAGGTCACAGATAACATAGCCAGAAGCATTTAGCACTTAGATCTCTGATGATTAGCTCATTAATTAGAATTAATCTCTGCCAAACAGACCAGAACAGGAGCAAGAGAAGCAGCACGAAGGAGTTTCTCACACTTTCATCATCTCACAAAGTCACCGACTCACATGGGAGCAGATTAATGGAGTGTGAGAACGCACGTGTCTGCTGCTCCGTAATACTGACACAGGGCAGGCGGGGTGTGAGAAGCAGAGAGGGAACAATAACGACATTCCCACTGAACACAGCCCTTTAAATATTTGTGGGTGTGAGTGTTTGTGTCCGGTGAGCCAATTAATGGGTATGCAGCATATTGTTGCATCAGTAGAACTTGTTCTGCAGTGTGTGAAAATATTTGTGTGTGAGGCAGGTCAGTGGCTGCTGGGTGGTACGACTAAATTAAGCTTGCAAAACTGGTGTGCATGGATGTGCGCGCCTAGGGATGTCATACTGCTTTCTTTACAGTGAGGCTACACACATTTAGGAAATGAGGGAGTGAACTTGTGCATCTTTGCTGTACACCTGCATTGGATTTCCCACATGCATTTCAGGTGTACAGCAAAGATGCACAAGTTCACTCCCTCATTTCCTAAATGTGTGTAGCCTCACTGTAAAGAAAGCAGTATGACATCCCTAGGCGTGCACATCCATGCACACCAGTTTTGCAAGCTTAATTTTCTCGTGTTGTTTATTTAAACTTGCTGCATCTTGTATAAAGTCATGCTCAAGATATTAAAAAAACCAGTTTCATTGATTAAAAACACACTATCAGATTCTTATCGTATCGGCAGAAATCCAAATTTATGATATCGGTATCGAACATAAAGTGGTATCGTGCCATCTCTACCGCAGATACTTAAGGCTCAACAAAAACACCTGAAGACAAAGTGAAGATGCAAAGCCAGAGTCAGGAAACCCGAGTTTTAACTCTGCATGTCTCAGTCACAGATTTTGCCTATTCAATGTAGGATCTTAAAAGTTTTAATGTTATAAAAGAAAAGACTGATTTAGAAGAGACTAAATTGTATTCATGTACAAAAACGTTTCCTCATAAGGAAAGAGTGAGCTTAAGCTTTTATTCATCATGTGAAGAACATCAGTATTTTAAGGATAGACTAAAGTTTGAGTTGACAATGCATATAAAGGGTCAAGTATTACAAGAGCAGAAAATGATTTAATACCTCTTCATGAATACGTATAGTAAGTATCAGTTAATAACTATGTGGGGGTGTTAAATATCGGACCATTGATTGGCAGTCTGCCTCAAATTAAGACCGTATCCCTACTGCAACCCTGACAAAAGGTTCTCTTTTTACTATCTTGATGTAAAATGATTTGTCATGTCCATCCATTTCATGGAGTTTGCCATTATTCAGCGCCTCTGAATCAGATTTCAGTTCTGGCATTCAGTGTTCTCTAGAATAAAGTGCAAGATCAGATTTGTGTCATCTGACATGTGGCAGATGCATCTCCCCTCCAGCTTGTGTGTGGGTGTGTATAATGCTGACACAGGAGGAGCCCTGTGACCAGTTAACTCAGCGAGTTTGCAGTTTCTGGATTGGTGCACTCGTTGTCTGCAGCCGACATCCCCCTCATCCCTCTCCTCACCTCTACTGCTCCCACTGAAGAGCCAGCATTCATTTTTCTGTTTTGTCCATACGACAGTTTTAAAGACAGATGTTAAAACTGACATCATCCACTGGGTTTCAACTCCACATTTTGGCACTACATCTGTAGTATTTCAGTTGCTGTCATGGTAGTTTGTTTGGTACCAGAAGTAACCATTTTTAGATCAGAGGGTGGCGTGCACTGTGGCAGTTGAACAGCAAGCTGGAGTCATAATATGGTTGTGCTGATGGCTGTTGTCAGTGACCAATTATGGTCAAAAATAAATGTCAATTATATCAAGTGTTTGATCCACATGTTGTCTATAGTATAGCACCACAACAACCTCCTTTGCTGCCCAGCAGTGATGCAACTGGCGACGCCACAGTGGTACTGTACCGCTGTATCTTGTAATTCTAATTAGTTCAAGATACTAACACTAGAATTTCACTCTAAACACAACTTCATCACACACACCAATTCTATTCTAAAATCCAGTTTTAAAGAACACGAGACTGTGGAAACTGCTTTTGGCACATCTGTGTTGGCTTAATGTTTTGGCCCTGGAGGTTGCAGCTGGGTTGTATTCATTAGATTTAATAAATTTGGGTCCTAAAAACAAACACTGATCTGGGTTCGACACATTCTCATAGAAAGTCAAAGGCAAGTTTTGACAGTGTTGTGAGATTAAGCAAATAAGTGCTAAAAAGCTACACTGGTCAAAAGGTCAGGTTTACTGATCAGAACACCATAAGAATTTTATCCTACATGGGTTGTTTAGTTTGAATCAGCATAACACCAAAACACTTCCTGCCATGCGACCATACTTTAGTCAGACCCTAATCATCTGCTCCCATTAATAAATAACTGAGACAGGCTGGGTCACAAGGACCATATTCAGTTAAGAATTGTGTCAGAGTGCGTGTTGCAAATTAGTGTGTGGCATTCTTTCTTACCTGGCAGTCAACGTCATCGTCACACACCCAGCTGGCTGGGATGCATGAAGAGTTTCCACACTGGAACTCGCTGGGCCCGCAGGAGGACGGCGCGCACTCCACCTCATCCGAACCATCGCCGCAGTCATCCTCGCTATTACACACAAAGTTCCGGGAGATGCAGCGTCCACTGGCACATGTAAACTCATTTGGGGCACATGTGATGTTTCCTGGAGAGGGTTATGGGGAAAAATGTGAGTGTGCTGTGAAAGGACTGACAGCACAGAATTTTTAATGCAGTAACAAGACATTTTTTTTAAAGCTAGAATTTATGACCTCTGTTTACTGTTATTACAGCTTTAAAACAATAGGCTAAACTTAAGTTTCAAGCCTCAGCCTTTGTTTCCTTGGACAAGCAGCAGAGGACATGTCTCAGATTAACAAGCGCAATGCCACGCTTCAGCTGGAGCAAAACATTTGTCACATGAACACACACACACACAGACCGAGTCCTGAAAAGTTCACACAGGGCAGAACCGAGTCAACAACTTGCTGTGTGCCTGTTAACGACTTCCATCCAAAATATTCAATATTTAAAATACTGCATTTTGTGTTTACAAGTCCAGCTTGATGACCAGTTCACAGCCATTTTTAAAACCTCAACAGCAAAACCCATCATGTGTGCACCTCTCTGCTTTCTCTAATAACACCAGTGTTAGTTTAGTGCAGCGACTGGAAGCTCCAAGAATGCGCGAGACATTGAGTTTGCAAGATTGCGATTTACACTGTATTGTGGCAGCTCACTTTAAAAAAAAAAAAAAAAAAAAAAAAAAAGGTCACCGTCTAAGCACGCTACGCTGCAGTAAGTCATCACAGCACACAGTTCAAGGACAACAAGGGTGCAGACTCAACAGGAACAAACAATTACCCGTAGCTGAGCTTCTGAGTGTTTTCAGCTGCTTCAGAGCTGATACTAAGCAGTATTTAAACAATGATATATGTATAGTGTCACACATTAGTGCTAATGCTCAAAATTGGCACCTTTTAGACAACATGAGTCACGCACTCAGCACAAATGTGCAAAGCCAATTATTAAAATCTTCCAAGATATGGCTTAAAAGTATGCAAGCCATTTTAATGTCTATGTGAAGTAATCATTTGCCCTAATTAAAAATCTAAATGTCTACAGGGTGCTTCACTGTCAGATTGTGTTATCGTTCGGACCGGGCTGTGCAGGAAAAGCCGTTAGCTTGTTTATGCAAGAATTTAGGATAAACAGCTGGAGGCGGCAAACTGATGCCAGCGATTAGAAGCAGTTTTAATACTTCAATAAAAGCTGGAAACCAAATGCTACAAGTAATAAGCAGTACTTCGAACACTTCTGAAACACTTAAACACACCAAGAACTTATGTGCACTTGTGATATTAATGAGATGGCAAAGAAAACTGCTCAGCTGCAGCTCTAAAGGAGACTTCAAATGGCTTCACAGTGATAGTCTCAATTCATTACGTCCACGGCAGCATTTCTGCAGCTCCCAGCATCACGGTGCTCATCAATGAACAGCAAACATGAGAAATGAAGATGTCACTGCTTAGCTGTGACAAACTACACGAGTGTTTGATGGCAACCTGGGAATGTTTTAAATCCCAAAGGATTTCAAGAACACCGAACAATATCCTCATCACTTAAAATGAATAGCCAGTTATTGAAATCAACTGAAGTCATGTGCACTCCAAGCCAAACAGCGTCCACCTACCACAGTTGACCTCGTCCTCGCCGCTGTCGCAGTCCTTCTCACCGTCACATTTCCAGAAGACTGGGATACACTGGGTTGAGCCGGCGCCACAGCTAAACTCATTCATCCGGCATGTCCTCATGTCTGTATGGAAAGAAAACAAACAGATCTTAGATATTTTCATGCTCCATCATATTATGTATACACACACACACACACACACTTTTTTTTAATGTTTAACATATTTTGTAAATTACATATTTTCTCCCTTTACCAACAACACAGGAAATCAAAAAGACAGAACAGCAGAGATGTTTGGCGTTCTGCTGCAGTCACTAAAAGGCCAAAATGTACCACTAAGAGTCCAGCTGACTGCTGGTGCTGTTCCAATGAATGATGTATTCTACAGGGATATTAAAAAGGACCAATTTAAGCTGAGATGGCTCAACTGTCTGCGTGCTTTTGTAAGCAGAGGTAAGAATGCAAGACTCCTTTACATGGGTTTAGGAAACGATGCACATCATGTTTATGTGATGAACAAAAACACTGTATCATCTAAAGGCTGCAGCGACTCAGTTACCTTTTAGGTTCATTCGTGGCGGCCCCAATGACAGTAACTGACATTTTGTGAGAGCTGGAGGGCTCGGGGCAACGTTATGCTGCACTGAGGTGTGACTGAAAACAAAGTCAGATGTTCACAACACCTCAAGAACCATACAATTGCAAGCTGTTAGATAATCCATTTAGCTGGAACAGCAACAGCTTTGATGCAGCAAAATCCTATTTATACAACAGTGTTGAGATTCCTTTCATGTTTACGGTGCAAATATTTTCCAGGTTAATCTGTCAGAATGTACATCATCTTTTCCATTGTCTTCGGTTTTGTTTTAGCATTGTCAACTTTCTTGATCATGTACTTTATTTTAAAAGCCAGCTACTAATACAATACGATCCCCTTTATGGCCAGAAAAGGGGTTAAATTCCATCTCCAGAAATGCGACTCAGAATTCTACTGAACTATCAGGAAGCCCCTTTTTCCTCCCCCAGGGTACATATTCCCCTAACAATACTTTCTTCCATAAAATTTCAGCTCCAAGATCAAGTTCGCTTCTTATCCCTTCATCTCACACTGGAGATAAGCAGCATGCACATAAAACTGGCTGTGCAGTGATAAGAGCTGCTCGGTGGAGCAGCAGATGAAGGTGAATAGAAGAGTGACTCCCACAGATGTATGAATTATTGACTATGAGAATTGTAGTTTGGGTGATAAGCCAGGCTGGTGATATACTGACATAATTCTGAACCCAGTTTGGTCTCTCAGCTGCACACTGCACACACAGTGCACAGGAGCCAGTGTGTGCACTAACACTTATCCCCATCACTGACTAGTTGATTTTGCAGTCTCCTCTTCACTCTTAAGAATACAGGGTGAAAAGTTCCAGTTCAGCCATTAATCAGTAGAGTACAAGTTTCTGCATAGTCTGTACACTGCACGCGCACACAAAGTACTTGAGCAGGCTGGTTTGATGTCTGCATCAGAATGGTTATTTCACTGAATGGCATGCTTGTTGGTGCCAGACAGGCTGACCTGAGCCTTTCAGATGATATGCTGGGATTTTGTTACCCGTTTAAGTTCAGAATGTGGCTGCTGGGCTGGGGTTAGCATTCACTGTTTTCTTGGCTAGCTTAACTTTAGCATGCTGGCTGGCTGTGCAGATGCTTGCAAATAGCTGAAATTGTGTTAGCAGAATAATGCAGTTGTTTCTGTCCTGGATGCACCACGCTCTTGTCCATGCTATAAACTGTGCCATTATTTTCCCCACTTAGACACATGAATTGAAATCAGCTGATTGCGGTGGAAGTGGAACCAATAAGCAGAATCGATAGGCAAGCCAACTACAGCTGGGCAAACACTGCGATTTTTTTAGTCGCGTTATTCAGCTCCTGCTCAAACTGTACGATTGACTCGCAGGGGTTAGAAGTTCCTAATTCACGATGCAGGGTCTCACACTATACGGCCCGATGCTCTGATGCGACCTCAGTGCTCACACTGTGCGTCCATAACATGAAGGTTATAACAAAATCTGTCTCTCGCTCTGAGTGACACAGACACACCACTACCATCAACTTTGCTAAATTGCTAATGAAAAACATTGATTAGGCAGCTGTGATTGAGCAGCAATGTCCATCCAACTATTTTCACGGTTGTTGCGGTCGTGATAATTTTGTGAGGCCACATCGAAAAGGCTCAGATGAGCAAATACAGAAATTAAAGTGAAGACTGAGCAGCACAACAGTGATGAAAGCACAACTTGTAGAACTTTGGCAAGCTCTACAAGTTGTGCTTTCATCACTTGTGTCCAGATCACACGCTGCACTGTTGTGCTACTCCGTCTTCACTTTCATTTCTGTGTTTGCTCATGCGTGGTGTGACAGGCTGCGGTGACACCCTCACGATGGCCAACAGGATTTCAAACAGGTTTGATTTTCTTACGACGAAGCGATTGATGATCGGAAGCTGGTCGTGAGGTGTTAATTGCTTCTCGTTACCCCACGTATACTACACGATGCACGACACACGATGAAGCCGAAACTCAAGAAATTTAACTACTTGCACCACTGGGAACTAGTTCTTGTAGAGAACTGCTTCTCTATTCCCATCCCTATCCAACCAGGTACTAGCAAGGTATACAACAATGAAGTGACTGAAGTCAAATTTGAGTTAGCAGTTGGTAAATTCCAACAAACTACAATTGAGCTGAATAAAATTTGTATTATGGCATTTTAAGATTATGGTAGTTTCACAGCAAATGACATTAACATTTCTCATTAACATTTTTGCCTAAGGAGGCCTTTATAGGGGCTTACAAAGGCTCATTCATCTCCCTTTAGACTAGAAATAAAAATAAATAAATCATTTGTCTATATAAACTAGTGATGTTTCCACAGTGAAGCTGGCTTTGAAAGAAACTCCATTTGGACCCTTCCTTCTAACCTTCATGGCAAATCACTGCCTCCAGGTAAAACCTCCATTACCTTTTCCTGAAAATTCTTCATATTTTATTAACTCTGTAAAGTCTGAACTATGAAAAACCAAACTGTTGTTTTGAATCCAACTGGACTTTTTGTGGAATCTTCTGAGGAAAGAAAAATCTTGAACTGAAACACTCATGTACACAAAAACACAGCTGTTGGCTTAATCTTTGACTTGATTCTGTGATTAAATCAAAGACCAAAGACCAGCTCTGTGTCGTCCATTTGTCTTTACTGATTTTGAACGTAGCTCTGAGCCCCTCCAAGCTAACATACACATGCAGTTTCTCCTCAATACACTGATAAGTGCTCCCAGTAACCAATTACGTAGAATCTAAAATGGAATTGAGACTGGTATAACAATTATACCACAAGATTAAATACATGTTAACACTGTTTCAAGGAAGCAAGCTTTAAATTATTAATCTTATTTAATGCTACTTCCAATCATGAACACTTTCCAAGCCTCGAGTTTACACCAATTTAAATTTCTCTCATTAGCCACATAAAACTGACACTTGAGACAAAGCAAACATGGAAGAATCCTGCCAAGATCCACATAGTGAAACTACGCCTGTTCTGCAAGTTCTGTTTACCAAGAGGTCTCAAGTGTTTTTGTACAGGGAAATAAACTGAAATAATTTCCAGAAATGCAACTGCAGTACAAAAGTCCTTCATGCAAATGTGAAGGAAAAACAGGCATGTAGCCACTCAGACGACGTCACTCTGTTGCCTGCTGTAAAGTCATGAGCAACAGCTGGTCAAACAGTACAGCGATAAATGCTACAGTAGCAGTGTTGACTGGCACGTACACCACTGTAGTTATGACTGGAACTTCTCACACAGACTGCAAACTGATATCCCTGTCAAGACCTTCAGTTGACCGAGACACTTTTCCAAGTGAAAAGTGAGACATGCACTACAAGCTTTTGTAGAGCATAAACCGTACAAAAGCTCAAGCTGATTTCAGAGAAAAACACTTAGATGAGTTTCATGACTTCAATCAGGGGTGAAAAAAAAAAAAAAAAAAAAAAAAAAAAGGGGGGGGCAGTTAAATGGCAACTGAAAGTTACTTTGTTCTTAAACTTGGGAATGTGGCTCCTCCAACCCACCGGACCATACTCTCACCTGCCAACATTCCCGTTTATCCTGGGGTTGTTATTCTCCTCAAATGTGTTACTACAGTAGAGAGTCTCACCACTTCAAGCTTCTCTAACAACTCGTCAGTTAATGTTCATAAATACACAAACAACACCTCTGATTATAAATAATATCTATGAATGTGAATTTTTAAACACCAGTTATATACAAGTTCCCATTCATAAATATTTTCTATTCCATTGTTTTGTGCTCAAACCTTGATAATGTTGCAATACAGACCTCTAACATTTGCTTGATGGCCTACGTATGTGCTGCGTATGTTGCATTTGTAATTGCATTTTGTAACCAAGCTAGTGGATGGACAGACACACTTTTTACATACGCACAACTTTATGAGAGCTGCTTTTTGACAGGAGCGGTTGAGTTCTGAAAGCACTCCCAAATACTCCTAACCCTCCTGTTATGTTGGTTTCCAGGAACACGAGTTATGCTTCTGGGTTAATTTGACCCGGGAGAAATTTACTCATCGAAAAGTGTCAGAAACACTGGCATTGATTTTACAATTTTCTTTTATAATTATGATTAGTTTCATTTTCTGTAGTGATGCAGATGACATGTGACATCTCTTCTGTTCTGGGTCAATCTGACCTGCAACATAACAGGAGTGTTAACCTGCAGCTCACCAACCTTGTTTGCGCCCCCATTATTTTAGCGTTTTGCCTGACTGGCCCTTCGTGTCCTTTGGAGCCCCTAATGGGGTTTCGTGCTCTTGTATTAACAGTAAAATAATGTCCAGTGTCAGTTTTTACTGTTGAGTATTGATACTTTTAAAAATTGGTGACCTATAACTACTTTTTCCACTTGTGGTCCAATCTAATACATTGTTACGGGCATTTGTATACATCTGGTACAAATTCATTACCAGCGCTAAAATATGAAGTCCCCGAATCATTTTATGGGTTAAAAAAACAAAACAAAAACCCAACCCAAAAACAAAGTTCAACTTAATTATTTTACCAAATAACAAAATCAAAGTGTAACAAAGGTCTTTAAGATGACATCACTTATGCATTTGCTTTTCCTTAGGCCAAAACTAAACAGGCTGAGGATAAATACAGTGAAAGAAAACAGCAAGTTATTTTTTCCCCTTACTGAGTCTTTCGACTGCTGCATCCTGCTGTCATTTACAGTCACCATATTCTCCTTTTCTTGCACCTGAAACCTACGTCGGCGTGTGGAGCTGACAAGATTCAGCTGAAGTCAAATTATATTTAATGGTGTCACCACAGCATGCTGTGTTACTATAAGTAACAAAAGCTTCCCAACAGGTGTTCAAACCAGCATCCATCAGGCTTCTGCCTTCTGACTGAACGTCACGGGCGAAAACAAATAGTGGAGCGACTGAAAGGAAAAACACAACTACTGTTGGATCTTTTCAGCCATGTCAACTTGCTTCACTACAGTTGGCAGTTAAGTAAAAAGAACCTTGTTACTCCAACATTAGTCTGCTTTAGCCAGAACACTGAAACCTCACAACTGTCCAAACTAGTCTAATCATTACTTTGTCACATTCAACATGATCAGCTTTACACTGAGTCAAAATGTGGTGCGCAGGCAATAAGACGTGTTTATTGTCAAATACACAGAGAAGGGTTTGTCTTCAATCCAACAACGCGACCTGGCTGCTTAGTATTCCAAGACATTCTAGTTCTCATTTGTCCCATCTGGGAAGCCATACACTGATTTGCAGTTACTGAATGGATAACAGCAGGTGGTCAGCCAAGTCTTGTTTAACAGTGGTTGTATTATACAAAGTTATTTCAATGTTTGAACTGATGCACAGGGGGATGAATTAGAGATTTAATTCCTTTTCATTCATTTCACTGACGACTTTACAGTGGAGTTTCTCTCCATTTTATAGGCCTAAAAGTCTTTGTTTTCACTTCACCCACTTTGTCTTTCTAACTGTAGGAATTCTGTTGTAGCCTCAGCAACACCTAACAGCCAACGGCTTGGAACAACTGCTGCTGAAACGACTCCCCAACGGGTCCCGCTCATGTTTTGGCAGAAAGCACCAAACATCCCCTCACAGGAGTGCAGAAAGGATTGGCCCCAACTCTAAGATGTTGCTTTTCTGCTGGTTGTTACTTTCGTATCGTTTTCAGGTTTGTGCACTGAACCTGCTGAGTTGAAATACTGCAGTGGGAGGAAAGGGACTATACCAGACACACGACTGCTCATTGTGAAAACTCAGAGCTGGTGCGCAACCCTGTCAGACACCTGAGATGCTCTGCTGCCCCAGCAAATCTCACTCCAAACACTGATAAAAGTGTTGACACCCCCGTGTTCCAAGTTAAATTTAGTGCCTGGTTCTATAATTGTAACATTAACCATTTGCTCGTGTTCCCCCAAATAATGCTGAAAGTCATGTCTGTAACAAGTTTGAAACTGTCTAACTGTAAAGTCATTATTTTAGTCCATTTATTGCAATAATTTAAACCCCCACAACAAAACTGTTCCTTCCAACCTTCACTGCCATGCAAGTCGAGTTCTAGGTCACAGAAATGACATAATAGGAATTCTTCAGGGACTTTAGGACTAAAACGTAGTTTGATTTTCTGCTTTAAAAACAACAAAGGAAGGGTGTTGATGTGTGCCAGACCAGAGTTTCAGTATTCTTTTACAGCAGCATTCATGAGCTATACTTTCTGCATTTTTATCATCTGCAATCAAGATTTTAAAGCTGCAGTGAAACCACTTTCATCTCCACTCTGATGTTTATCTATACACCTGAGGAGACACCAAAGTCCATTTGTCATTAACGCAGCACAGTGGAGGCAGCACACAGAAGTGATTCATTGAAGATCATCATCATGAGTCATCTCTGATTTCAACAAGCACCTTGGTGAGACCTCATATCACACAATATTTAAAGCACAGCAGCTTTCCCATTTAAACAACTTATTTGACAGTACTGCTTGTGGGGGGGGGGGGGGGGGACTCTTCCCTCACTGCTTTCAAGTACCTCGCTGAATTTCTGCAGCAGCATGAGCGTCTGTTATGAACAGCAGGGAGACTACCATTCACTTTGAGCTTAAAAAAAAAAAAAAAAAACCCAGTCTGACCTCATGGAAAGCTTATTAAAGTTTATAAATGTGCTCTAGCATGAGTAAAGGCAACTGTGCTTGAAAATACAAGTTCAGCCACAGTTTTAGCTTCCCACAAAGGGCAGGTATGAAACTTACACCAGTTAAAATCTGTAGAAAGCTCTGCATCGGGAACATCTCGCTGCACTATTTGAATACATTTCAGTGTGCAAATTCAATTTCATTAAATTTAGGCCAAGAATTTTATTTTATTTTTTTAATTAGTACTTTTGAACTTCCATTGTGTTGGTTTTTGGGGCCTAGAAGTGACCATTTATGGAAAAGTGTGTGGACTGTTATCAGCAAATGCTATCAGTGCTTCAACAAGCCACATCCATGAAATCTTAAACCAGCTAATTAGTGCAGAGTAAAAAACTTTTAAATCCATTTAACTCATTACAACTGAAGCACAAACTTCACCAACCACATCAAGCCATTGGTCACTTTAAGAAATTAAAATGCACCAAGACGCACAAATGACGACGAACGGCCAGTTCAGTGACAAGTTCTCCCCAAAAAGAGTTTCTGTACCAGGCTGCAAGCATGCTTTTAATACTGTAAAAGGTGGGTCTCAAATGGGCATTACAGGACCAGCAGCAGCTGCTTCTCGAGTCAATGTAAACCTAATACTGTACCAGGCAGCAAACCAAACATGCAAACTAACATGCATAGACATTTGATCGTGTGTGCTTCAACTGTCAACTCTAATCTTAGAATTCATTTCATATTTTCACTGTTTTTAATGCATGGTCTGGGATCCCAGTCACTACCAGTTATGGGGAAGCAGCTTTAGCTTTCATGCACCAAGCTGCTGGAGCAACAGACTGATAACACATTTGAAGACTAGCGTTTAAAACCACACAAGTCAGACGAGCCATCACATTTACATCAAATTTGGGTTTTTGAAATCATTGTGTGTCATTTTTATCGGTCTATTGTTGCCTTTATATCATCACTGGTTATGATTCTATTATTAATTCAGCTTATTACACTTATCAATTCTGTTTTCCATAATTCATATAGTGCAACTTTTGCTTTTTGGGGTGACAATGGACTTCCACCTCAACTAAAATGTGGTATAAAATAACGTTTTGCTTGCTTGCTACAAGTGTGATGCGTGCTTGTGTCTGCCACGACCCCATGGGAGGAAGGCCGACCTGTCTGTGGTGGCCTACATCCTTGTGGCTGATGTGAGCCAGTCACAAGGATGTGAGCCAAAGAAGGCTGGACAAACAATTTTTAGGTCAGTTTATCCTCAGTTTTTTTGGGGCTGAACCTACAGTTTCCACTGCTGTTTGTATCTTTCACAGAATTAAAGTATCTCATGCTGCTTGACCTCCTGAGAGAGATGTGTATACAAGCTCAGGTTTCACACGTTAATGTTCATGATATTGTTCCTTGTCGTTAATCTTAATCTGTGTGATGGCTGCTGTGCAAACCTGTGAATGAACCCATTTTCCTCCAAGTAATTTATAAATTAACAGGAGTAACCGACCTGCATACAGCAGTGTCCTCTCCAGCGGCAGATACAGCAGGAACAATAATCAATCTTGCAGCATGCAAACCTTTTACTCAGCACTAAAAAGACTTCAGTTCTGGGGCTCTCACTGTGTGCGATCGAGGCTGATTATTTAGCCCAAGACCAATTCTTTGCCCCATTGGTCTTATAATAACCGTACTCTTAACTGCTGGGGAAAACTGAAAGCACCATCCCCTTCCTGTTTCTGTTACAGCCAAGCCTAGATTTTCTTAAAAGATTTACATGGGGTTGCAGACTGAACAGCACACTGAAATGACCACTGCCACGTTAAAGTTGGTTACATTTCATATTGATTGCATTGTGAAATTTACAATAAAGTAAGGTTGATCTAATGAGATAATCAGGCATTTAGACAATTACATTCTTACAAACTGAAAGGTTCCACTTTAACAGCTTACAGGTTCAAAACTAAATTCTGACCGAAAGATTCATATTTACTTTAGCGCAGCGTTCATCAAAAACCATCTACTTACGGCAGATGTCCAAGCTCTCATCAGAACCGTCTTCACAGTCTGGCTCCCCATCGCAGTGCCACCGCTTCGGGACACACTGCCCATTGTCACACACAAAGTCCGACTCCGCACAAGTCTTTTTAACTGAAACATGGGAGAGAAAATGAAATCACTGTTTGAATGAAATGTCTCACATTATACAAAGAACAACACATAATATCAAGGGAAAGATCAAATCCATACTGGCGCACTTCATGAATATGAATTCATTTTTGCTCCTCTCCTGTGAAAAGGTCACCAGTTTACAACCTGTTCTGATTAAGCGAGATTCAAACACTACATTTGCATAAGGAATGCAGTCGATACGGTCCTCGGGAGGTTCGAGTGTCTCGCTCACCTTCCATCAAAGGGGGGCTGAAGACAAAAATAAAGTGTAATTTTTATTTGGTTGTAGGTCTGTTCTGGGACCTCACAACCCTTCAAACAGAACATATCAGTGACAGTCATGAAAAGGAAGATCAGCAGCTCTCACACTGCTTTAGCTTTACAGATTTATTGCACCACAAACATTTTGACATTTCAAGCACTGCTGTTTTTTAGACTACAGTGATGCAAGGCTATGCTGAAGCTACATGCCCCCACCTGACACATGTTTAAACCCAAATCTTCATGGTCCAACTAGAAACTACATTAGTTCACTTGTGTTTGAAGACAGCCAAGCACAATAAATGCGTGCTATAGCCAAAGAACCATGAATGCCCAAAGCCCATAAATGGTTGTGAACGACTGGCTTGGTGGTTCATTCCTTTGAAATTATTGCCCTGCCTCAGGTTTCCATCTTTTACACTTATTTTATTCTCCATTAATATCAATAAAGTGCTAAAACCATTTAAAGCCATGAGCTTCCCCCATTTTAAAGACCATATAAACATAAGGTTTACAAAACTAGGTAGTAATTAGGTAATAATTTACAGGTCGGTCAACTTCTACAAACAGTATATGCATAAGAGCACTCAGAGTGCAACTCCACCCAAAGGGCGAGGGTTATAATAAAATGATTTCTTACGTTGTTAGCATTGTTAATATGGAAATTAGAATGACAAAGACTCTGGCATTGGCACAAATGCTCTATGAAAACGATGCAGGTGTCATTAATGGGGACGCCATAACACGTATAAAAATGTTTTTCGATCTTCGTTTGAGCTCATTATCTCCCAAATAACTAATATTTCTTTAAGAGGTTTTGAAAATATCCACTTCCTCCCCAATTCGTGTGACCCTGACCCTTGACTGAAGCATTACATACCAAAAGGGTGAATTTTCTTTACTCATGATTGGAGCAGAACTAGCTGAAATCTTTGGGTACCATAAGCTGGGCATTCAATTTTGACCTTGGCTGCAAACAGTGAATTTCAAGGTCAAATGCTTAGGCCTTGTGGGACATTAGTACCTAGGTCGGCCATTTTGTTATTAGCCTCTACATCACAGTATTTGAAAATGTTGGTGTAGCTTCCAGTGTTTAAGCTAGACTGCAAACAGACAAACTAAAAGATCACATACTCCCTTTGGAAGGAGAATATTGTTCCTAGAATGTCACTTAAAGTCTGGAGTATAATAGTTTACTTGTCCTTTTGCCATGTTAATTATGTGGTTACACCTTTGACTTTCTGTCATCGTTGTATTTTTACTCAGTTGTATATAGTATGTATTCTATTTTTTATCTTATTGTATATTTATTTTATTGTATATAGTATTTTATTCTATTCTGTACAGTTGTGTACTGTATTTATTCTTATTGTATTCTAATTTTTGCCTCATAACTTTTGCACTGTCCACTTCCTGCTGTGACAAAACACGTGTGGGACTAATAAAAGTTCTTATCTTAATAACACAACCTTTAAATTATTCTCAGTAACACTCTCACATTAAAAAGGAAAATACACCTTTATGCAAGTGCAGTCTCCAGGCTATGTTGGATTGATGAATCTCAACCAAACCAAAGTTTCAAAGAATCTGATAGGAACGACTAGAAATGTGGAAAGATGTTAATTTCTCATGTCGGTAGAGAAGACACAGAAAGGTTTCCAAGAAAACTTGTGAAACAACAAACTCCAACACTAGCATCTCTACTGGAGGCTCAAGAACACACTTCAGCCCTCTTCACCATCTGACCAGAATACAAATACAGACTTCAGAACCAACTCCAATTTGAAGCTCATGACAACAGCCAGCCACAGTGGGACTCATTACCAAACTCTTCTTTTATTAATTAAATCTGGATTCTCATCTTTCACGCATCAGTGAGCCTCAGTTCAGTCTGGGCTGAAAGTAAAACAGCTCTGATCTCCCAGAGAGAATAACAGTCTGAGACTCAAATACAACAACACGTCAGCAGCTGAGAGAGCGTGAAGGAATACAACTAATTTTTAGTTTTCAGTTCACCATCACTGTTCGCAAAACCAGTCATCTGCTTCTGTTCTAACTGGCTATAAGTAAAACTCCAAATCTTCCCTGCAGTCACTCGATGCTGTGTATAGTGTACACTTCCAAAACCCGTTTGAAATAGAGTTCCCAGTCTAATTAAAATTGGCCATCAGGAAATCCTGCAAAACATTGTTGGGAATTAAGTATGGCCATTTCGAGAGTGCTAAAGCACAGTACTGTGTACTGATAAACCTACACGCTCTTAAAAAGGAGCAATATAATCGTTCCATCTCAATTATCTTGTTTTTAATAATTGTTGGAAGCCATAATTTCAATTGACAGCAAAGCCCTACCTCCTCTCCCATCATCCCTTGTTCTTTTCTCCCTCCTAGCACCATCACATGACCCAGATAGATGAAAGTATAGGAGACACACACAGCTGTAACTATATTTAGCTCTTCTCTATGTGCCACCTTGACATCACCAGGTCATCATGTCCCAAGGGAACCTAGCAAAGCTCCTGATGGGGACTGAGCCAACATGGCAGGTTCTGAATGTCATGAGATTATATTCATGTGTGCAAATGTTAAGGAGAATAACCCATCAACTCCACTCTTAAAACTCAGTGAAGGATACGAAAGAAGAGGACAATGTGATTCGAATGCATTTATCTGCATCACAGACAAAATGTGTGCAGCATTCGTCAGGTCCTTTTATGACTTAAATATTGGTGGATCAATTTGAACCTCATACGTCACTTTACTCAAGTTCTTACTTTCAAACTTCGTCACCATGCTAGATGGGTAGGCGGGCACCATGGATGCCTGCCTACCCATCTAGCATGGTGACTGTCTTTATGGCTGAGGAGTAAAAGGCAATTTTGAGGGATTTTTTTTTTTTTTTTTTTTTTTTTTTTAAACACAAAATGCACATAATAAATTGATGGGATAAGCAGTAATCAGCAGGTGTAATAAAAAATATAATCTTAATATATAGTGTGTCCCTTGCAGCCAAGCATAAAAAGAAGAAAAAATTAGTGCAAAACTAAGAATTTTAGTACCTGTTCTAACAGGTTTTGTAAATACAAAATCAATTCAAATCTGGCACCCTGTGAGCTGACCTTTACAGACAGCTCAGACTCCATTTCCTGCTTAATTTACATGTTGTTCACATTGGCAGGAAAAGTCGTTTAATTGCAAGCAAGGGGGACTGTCGTTCAGTCGCCCACACTCCAAAAGGCCACAAACGGTGTAAATAATTAGTTTCCAGCCCAGTTACAGCAAGAGAGACATAAATGGCAACTGATCCACAGAGCAGTGCAGACAAGCTCCAGGCAAACATTGACGCTGAGGGTTTTCAGGAGGTGAGCAAGTAAGGAAGAGACATTCTCATTAAACTGATGACACAAATAAAAATCAGTTTGTTAATCCATCTGATTTTTGACTGTTACACTGTCTGTGGTCTGTATTGAGGACAAGCGTCTTTGGAGTAGTTAAAAAAAAAGTCACATATGTTCACACCTCAAAACTAAGTAAAATTGAAGTTTGGTCCTACTTTCATGAATAAGAGTCAATAATGAAATGAGCACAAAAAGAGCAATTCTAATCATTTACTTCCTTCCCCGGTTCCACGCTAATGCTGACCTGACTGTGGGACCAACAAATTTATTCTGGCTTATTAGTTTCACTCCTCACCCATGTAATGCATTTGATGGATTATGTTAACTTCACATGTTTACATTTCTGATGGGACTGTGACATAATCTGTACGCCAACCAAATCCAGAATCAGTTTTGTTGTGTTGCCACAGAAGTGAACTGAGGTGGTGACATTTAGGCCACCAATTCATCCTTCCATGAGCAGGATGGCATGTGGGAGTGGGTCAAAATAAACTCCCACGTGTTCAGTGATAAAGGAACATGTCACCAAGTATATTTTTACACATTTCTCAATAACCATAGCTCTACAGCAGAAAGTAAGACCCTTGTATAACTGGAGCCTGGCAGACTAAGTGTTACCAACACAATCACTTCATTGGTGATTTGAAAGATTTGATATATTTAACTCCAGAAATATCTGGACAGCTGCAATTCCAAGCTCTGTATGTCAGCACAATAGATTTAAAACTTAAGATGCAGAAAACCTGTTTTGACTCTTTAATGGTCAAAGTTTGAGCCAATTTGATGATTGACTCTGAAGCTTCTTGGACACATACCCCACACTGGGCAGGTAGCATCCCAGGAATGTAGTTACACATTCCAGAGACTGAGACCTCAACTACTGATGGGTCTATTTGGTAGCAATATCCAGTGTAAACTATTACTGATCACTGGAAGGAAGTCACTTGTTCACTACTCTATTAACCAGGATTCTCAGTGTTTACGACACATCTCATTTTCACAGCTCTGACTTAATCAGTTAAAAGTTCTTAGTAAAGTTAACGGTGAAAGATCAATGAGCTCCAAGTCTAACATTAGCAGCTCAGCTTCACTCATAACAACAAGAATACAGACAAGTGTGCAGGTATAAATGTAACCTGTGTTAATGCGATCTAAGCACAGAACCAACCCAGCTACAGGCTGCAGCACTCTCAGAAAGTGTCTCCGAAAGAGTGCGGGTGATGTGATGAATGTAACCACTCGACGTCACCGATCCTTTTGTTCACAAAGTCGTGCTGTAAAATCTCAAGTTGAGCACATTTGCAATCTTTGTGTTTGAAACCTTTGAGTCCACCAAGGACTAATTTACAAAATGATCTCATCAAACTTGGAAATAAGGACTCAGGACAGCAAAGCATTCATCAAGGTCAGAGCAAGGGAGCCGAGGTCAGTTTCAAAGATTTCTATAAATGTCCAGTGCTTGCTGGTCATTAGAAAACTAAAAAGTCTGTCCTACAACAAATGGCTTTTCAGAGCCAGAAACCCACATTCATCTTTTATAGTCTACAGAGTTGGTACATTCTGAAAATATCCCTTTTGCCCCAATAAAAATTCCTTCAGAACATGCAGTCAAGAGAGGAACCCTCTCTGGGAGGCACGCAGATCATTATCCAAGTCTGTCAAGGAGGAGAAAAAAGAAAGAAAGAAAACTTACGAGAGCACAGTTCACCACAGGGTACAAACCAGTAAGTTTCAAAATAAGGCCATTTCCAGAATTTGTCAAAATGCATATCTAAAAAAGATAATGCAGGATTCGCTCCAAAATGGCATTGATTTTAGAGATAATAGAAGATCAGTCAGCATAAGGATAACTGGAACTAGTAAGCACTGCGGAGGCTTTGAATGGGCATGATATGAACCATACAGCCTCATTAGAAAGACAGTCGAGGCCTGTCTATGAGATGCATGGGCATGTGCAGCATCGTACAGAGAAGCTGGATGAATTCTGATGTGCATCAGAACATTTAGCTCAGATTCAGCCAAATGCAGTAAAGTAGTTTGGACAGTGCCTCTCAGTACCAGCCGATAACCACCCAAAGACATATAGCAGCTTAAGTGGAATACATTTCTTCAACTACTTGAATTAAAGTTTAGAGTGTGCACTTCAACTCTATCTCGATCATTTCCACTGTGGTGGTGTACAGAGGTAAGACTTGAATTTTCTTAAATACACTTTAGCCAGTTTTCAGAATCTGGCATTAGCTATATTCAAAAGATCTTCATCCAAAGAACACAGATGAGAATTTGTGTGTGGCAAAGGTAAATTACATTTCCTGACATATGCAAAGGTCTGATGACCTGAATGTTTAAATTCAGACTATAATAATCTATTATAGTCTGGGACATTTGGAAACCATTTACTTCAGTGATTCATAATGGAACAAATCTGGCCACGTGCATTAGTCTTAGTCTTTCACACTTCAAGTTGTTGGCATTGCTGTGTGACAGCTGAGTGTTTTTCCTCACCACATGAGTTCTCGTCGCTGCCGTCGCTGCAGTCCTCATCTCCGTCACACTGCCACACGGACGGGATGCAGCGACCGTTTCCACACTGAAATTGATTGGCTTCACATTCTGTCTTCGTACCTACAGAGGACAGACAGTTTGAGAGAGAGAAGAAAAACAAAAACTCAACTTATTATAGTCCCAAATGTTTCCACATATAATTTGGAGTCTGGGATGTCATTTCCATTTTGTTTTAGTTCTATCAAGGTTCGCTCCAGTGCTTAAATCTCCTTTTAAAGAACATTAGTTGGCACATATTTTGGAAATCCACAGTAACTTGTTTCACAATTCAAACTTCAACAACTAAAATGTAACACTAGTATTTCACAAAGAAATGACAATTTCATGTCAACTGAAAAACATGTGCAACAGTAAACTGAGTAGTTGTTGGGCTTTGCAACTATCACTTTAATTACAGCAACAACTTTGACTCACCGCTTAAGATAACAAATTGTGCTTGTTTTAACTTCACCAATACGCTCCTATTTTGCCTTTAAGTACAGTGGAGTCTATCCTAGCCGTCTTAGGGTGAGAGGCAGGGCACACCCTGGACAGGTCGCCAATCTGTCGCAGGGCACAGACAACCAATCGCACTCACATTCACTACTGCAGGCAATTTAGAGTTACCAATTAACCTATCCCCATTAGGGCTGGGCCATATCATACCGTAAACGGTAATACCGGTATAATGTTGGGCAACGATAGGAAAATGAAATATTGCAATAGAATATGGATAAAACGTGCATGCGCAGTGTCTGTTTTCATACATACATGGCAGAAAAGGCACGGTGCAGAATAAGAGTGAAAGCAGATCGTTGAATGGAACGGATGAACCAGAATTTGTTTGTTAATTTAAAAAAAAAAAAAAAAAGCTGCAACTTCAGTGGTGTGGAGCTGGTTTAGCTTTCGTCCGTCAGATACACAACAAAGCACTATTTTTGGTAGAGCATGCTAGCGGGCCGTCGTTATTACCGTGTTGTTTGGAAAATACGGCACACTTAAAACAATCCTTTGATTTTTCTGAAAATCGACAGGTCCCCTTATGGATTCTGGTTTTGTTTACTGACCTCGAAACAATTTTATGTCGTACACGGCGCTCGAAAATCTGTCAAATGTTTCAGTACGACTTTGCTAAGCTACGAAGCCGCACCGCTTGATGGATTGTCGGAGCATTACGGCTATATTAGGCAGGAGCCTCGCGGAGTGATGTGAACTGTGCTTCAACATAATATTACCGTATTGTGTGTGTGTGTAACCTCTAAGTTTTGTGGATGTTAAACATGGTTATGGTGAGGATGTTGGCCAATTTCCACTGGAAATGCATTTTGGTTAAACTGTTAGCAAGGAATTTGTACTGTTACATTTTTATATAACTTTAATGTACAAAAAAAAAAAAACCCAGCTGCTTGTTTAAGTGAAAATACGTTTTGGTTGGTTTTTTTTGCACTAATAAAATTGTGGAGTTGTAAAGTATCTTGTCTAGTGTCAATTATATCATCAGTTATATCGTTATCGCAAATTCTCAAATTTATATTGCGATAAACATTTTTGGCCCTGCTCTAACCTCCATTAACTGCATGTCTTTGGACTGTGGGAGGAAGCTGGAGTACCCAGAGAGAACCCACGTGAACACTGGGAGAACATGCACACTTCACACAGAAAGACCCCAGCCTGAACTCAGGATGTTCTTGCTGTGAGGCAACAGTGCAAACTATCGTCTCAAGGTCAAACCATCACCCAGAAATATGCAGCGAGTAACTTTAAAAATCTGAAATAATGCTGCCGTGCAGAACTGATTTAATACTATACAAACAGGTTCTCTTTGCTAGTGAAAAGAGGAATATATATAAAAAGAAAAAAAAAAAAATCACAAGAATATGAAAAATTTGAAACTTTTTTTTTTTTTTTTTTTTTTTTTTTAAGTAGGGTTAAATTTTGTTAAAACATGGATTTCCCCCACAGTGCCTTAACTATAGGAAGCTCTTACGTGCTTGGACTGCTCCAAAACCCACCAGTTCCCCCACTCTTATCTTGAAAGTATAATGGCTGCAAACCAGCCCCAAGACATTCTTATCTAGCCCTATAGCCAAGTAGCTATTGTGTTCGGTTCTTTACGTCATTCAGATGCTTCCCCTTAGAACATTTCATCCCCATGTTTGACTACAGCTGGTGACTAGTTCTACGCTCCCAGAGGACTGTCCTAACCAGACTCTGAAGCTGACAGCTGCCATCCCCAGTGGCACTCTGAGAAGCAGCTAATATTGCAGTTTTCTGGTGTATGACAGTATGAGGATCATTCAGTGGAGCCTAAACAGCCAAGATTACCATGTTTACCACATCACTATAATTTAGTAAGGTGGAATAAATAAGTGGGGTGGGAAAAAATAAAATGATGGCTTAACCAGAAGAATGATTCTTAGGCTTCTCCATAAAAACCAGATTCCAATTATGAGTTTTAAAAGTCTGCTTGTGTCCTAAATGACAACACAATCCCACTTTCAATACACTGTAATGCACCTACCCACAGCCTGCAATGAGATATCAAAGCCTCTTAAATAGAGACATTAAAATGAAAACCTTAAGCTCATTTTGACACTTTACAAGTAAAACAGACATAAGCAAAGCACCGATTTGTAGACAGTACTGTGCAGTGCAGTCTATTACCAGAGTACTGGAGGCGCTACTCCAGGTCTTAAAATACCACAGTCTGACCTTGCTTTAGTGTCGACTGTCTGCCTGACCAGGTGGATAACTGGAGCACATAATGATTAAAAGCAGCCCAGAGGAAGTCACGGTTCCAACTGAATCTGTATGCCACTGAGGTCAATGAATTTAAAGATGTATGAAAAAAAGTTTCCTCCCCGTTAAAACTTGAGATGTGTATAAAACATCAAAAGCTCTGCAGGAATGCACACCAGAATTATAGCCCCGTCAGGCCAGAAAGAGCCTCTAAAAACTGCATTCAGACACTGAAACGCCATCTGAAGGATACTTAAGTGGGTCAGCAGCTCCTCCAGAGAGAAAAACACCCCACACTGATTTGAACCTGAACAGCTTCGGGCCTTTAGCTGAAGCTGCAACACTTTATTCAAGATCTACATCAATGAAACCATGCCACAGTTTCAAGACATGCTGCCAACACCAACGACTAATATTCAAATGTTTTGTAAGAGGCCAGACACTTTAAAAATGCAAATCTGTCAACTTTAATATGTCACTGCTGGCATCAGGGGAGGGGGCTCATGACGCAAGCCAGCTTTACACCCTGGCAAGACTGCATTTGACTTCTGACATTTCCCACTTATAGTTGGTACATTTGTTGAATGTATTATAGCATTATTGTTTTTTGTTTGTTTTTTTTAATCTAACATTTTCAGAGCTTAATACATCAGCTAAAGTATCCATGTAAGATTTTACAGGGAAAATATTGGAAGTTACAGAGCTTTGACAAATTCTAAAGCACAGGAGGTGGCAGGATTATTTCAGGGATAAAAACATTTAAGCTTACTTAAAAAAAAATAAATAAAAAAAACACCACCAACCAAATCAATAATACACCCAAGTAAGAAACAAAACACTTGGGAAGGACATTCTTAATGAGTCAACAGGGTCAAGTTAATCATCAAAGCTCTCCTTTTCACATATTTTTACAAACACAGCCTTGTAGATTAAGGGTGTGACTACAGGCTTTCTATCCCGAAGTCAAATTTACTCCTGTCAAACCATCTACAGAGATGCTAAACACAAGCACAGCGCTGCACTAACAAAGCAAAGACTTGAACGCTTCATCAGAGCATGCTGTTGATCAGAGTCCAGCAGCTTCACCGCACAGGACGCAAATACACGCCTGCAGACATCCATTCATCCAAGACTACACCACCTGTACTTAAAGAGTTCATTTCATTCATTTTCCATTACATCAGGAAAACGGCAAGTAATTTCACCATATTAAAAATATAAATCAATCTAAAGAGACCAAAAAAAATCATTAACCAAGACAGAAATCATAGAAAGGAGGAAATGTTTAGAGAAAAGGTCAGTGGTAAAGGCAAATTTTAAACTGCAAACATTTATTTAAAAAAAAAAAAAAAAAAAAAAAAAACAGTATATTTATCTAATGCAAAACTATTCATAGCAACTGTTAATGGTGGAGGGCACTGTGGGAAACCGACAATGAAGTGGATAAGATCCAACAGCTCTAAACTTCATATTACTGAGAGGAGTCAATTATGACTGCAGCCACATTTATACAGGCCATTGTTCCAATTTTTGAAATTTTAAATGTTTCCACTGAACTTGACAGGCTACACCATAACTTCACTCATTGATATAGTACGGCTCTTGTTACCATTGCAGGCTTCGATTTTATTAACAGCCCTTTATAAGCTTTATTGCTGCAGAAGACTGGGAATTAAGTATCTTTCTCAAAAGTGACAATGAAAAGAGCCCAATTGAAGGAAATCAGTCAGGTTGATGCCTTTAAACTAATTGAAAAAAAAAAAAAAGGCAATAGATTTTATGTCTGTAAGAGCGGAAGGAAATTTATAATTAAAATAATGCTATTTTTAAAAGGAATGATTAAATGACTCCACATGTTATTGTGACTTTGCACAACTTCTTTAGAACCTTCCCTTATATATCCTCATGGCCACATTTGTCCCAAGTTTCATTCGACTTGACAGTGACATATGGACTTGATAACGGGCAAGATGATTAGAAATGATAGGAGACTAAGATTAGACTTAGTATTAAAAAAGTTACTACAAGAAGATCCATCCAAAAACATGACTCCTGTCAGAATGTTTTATTTTCTGATGACTTGAGAAAATAAAGTCCGACCATGACAAATACATTTCCTTGAAAAAGGAGAAACTGCTAAATGAGTCAAGCAATTACATAAAGACTTCCCATTTGTAAGATGACCAAAACAAGCAGACAAAGCTGAATAAATAAAGCACTCCGAGAGCCTCACTAACATTCACATTGGATCTGGGAATTCACTGAAGTCTTCAATAGGCACTGCCAAGCAAAAGTGTTGAGGTGTCAATGAAAGAAAAAAATAAATTAAAAAAAAAAAGGGGGGGGCTTATCCAGCACCTAGTGTTTTCCTTAATCCCTCAGCACTGCAGTGTTTCTGGGAAGACCTTATATTTTATGAAGAAAATTAATAAATTAAACTGTTATGAAGCCAGAGACATTGGCCATCAGCTCAATGAGCAACAGAATCCATTAACTGGGTTCAACAACTCCTGACCCATCTTCTGAACATATTCACATCTACGCAAATAAAAATACACAAGCAGAAAGTTATTCATGATTTCGCCAAACTTCCAACTTTCTCAGAAGAAAAAAAATGTCAGGATACTGTGCTGCATACAAGACTTGATTTTCAGCGAGTGATTACACATATTCGGCACAGTTTAATCAATTCTGTGCAACTGCAACTACTCTCAGGGCAATGATTACAGCAGTATTTGTATCTGAAACGCGAACCAGCAACTTGCAAGTTACTGATCTCCCATGCCACCCCCCAACAATATGACATACTTTAAGCAACCGCTTTGGCAACATTGGGAAGGGAAAAAGCCTTTAACAGGAAGAAACCTCAAGCACAACCAGGCACAGGGAGGGGGGTGACCAGTTGGGGTGAGGGGAGGAATGAGGAAACAAGATAAAAACCACAACATTGATATTAGTCACCCATAAGGCTCATTCACAATTCAAATGTAGCCTTGACCTTGTGCACAATGATCACCCTATTGGTTTTCACCCAAATTGTGCACAAGTTTCACTAAAATCTGACCCAAGCAGCAACAATTTGTGAATTATGAAATGACAGTTCTGCAGTCCTTCAACCAGTTAAGTTAATAACCCTGAGAATGACCCTCACTCCTCAACACAACCCTTACATGGTGAGTGACTTTAGAATAAGCCTACTAGTCCCCTTGGCCTCCAAGTTTCTAACACTGAACATGCACCGTTTATGTCCCCTGAAGTGTCCATCCTTTTACAGTGTTCACCTTCATACTACTCAGCCCAGTTGTTCATGTTTCATTTCAAGGGGAAGGGGGTGGGAAAAAAAAAAAGAAAAAAAAAAAGGGGGGGGGTTTGGACAAATAACTGCATGTTACAGGAACAAAAGTCCTGACTCATCACACTGCTGATGTACATTTAATGCCGACTGAGGTAAAGAGTGAGATCACATAAAGAGCCTCTGGCACACAGTAGCTGTTAACTCCAAAACAAAGCGCCACCATGTAAACCAGAGAAATCATAGAAGGTCCAGCAGCAACACTGATACACCTCCAATTTCTGTGGGACTCTAAAGTGAATCCAAAAAGAAAACAGAAGCCCAAAGCACAGTAGAAATATAAAAATATGCAGCATTTGCTAGTGTAAACATGAGGTGTAGTAAATGGGGTGCAGCGGCGCATACAAGTAACCATAAAGCCAAGCTGCAGGGAATGGTAAATATATTCCTGTTTTTGGCTTCTTTAAGAGCGTATCCTCCTGGGTTACTATTCCAATATCTACACAGAAAACCATCGGCTTGCTGTCTGGAAAACTGCACTTTGATCCACACATCGCAACAACACACCTCAGTAGTAAGCTCGAGTATACAAACCTGTACGAGCTCCTTCTCCCTGCAGTGTCAGATTCAATTTTGAGCTGAGAGTTGAAGCCTGAACCCTCCAGACTGTACAGAGTGAGGACTACTGCTTACAATGACATGAGAAATGTCGCTCTGCTTTAATGTCATTCTTTGTTTGCACCTTTACATTAAATATTTTAACATGACTAAAGATCACATTACTTGGCCATGTTTTACAGACTCTGCATACAGCTTTTTTTTGAAGCCCAACACGTCCAAGAAATAGAACAAAAACCTGGCCTCTTTGATTGTAGTCATTATTTAAATATTGCTGCTGTCCAGCTAGTCTCACTTTCAACCATCTGGTATATAAAAACTCGATTTCTGATTTGCTGTTTACTTTTGTTTGAGCAGCACAGAAGCAGGTTCAGATTGGTCTGTCATTTTCCAGAATTCTGGCTCGAGCGCACCGACTGCAGTTTTCCACCAAATCGATTTATAGCCTTTTTTAAGTTCCAGTTGATGCATGCTCTTTTAAGTGTGTGCATCCACCTCACTCCCACAATATTCACAGGATATTTGGTTAGTAGCAGCACTGGAGTATTTGAACAACCATGATTGAAAATGTTCAACTTTTCAGAACAAGCAGCACGAGCAAAACTTTGGTGTAGTAACAGATGATGATACCTGGAATACAAGTGTGATTTCTACATAGTTGCCCATCCATAACTCCAAATGGCTCCTGTGACACGACACTGAGCTCAGAGACTGCAGCATAAAACAATTTGAGCCAAATTGAAAAGGTTTTGCTCTGCAAAAGGAAGACTACGCTCACCAGCTGCTTTCCAGCACAACTGAACCCTGTTGAATCAGCACTTAAAGGCTGCTGGTTACTGTGTTCTGTTATTCATTGTCACAAAACAGTCGTGGTATTCTTAATTGAAGAAAAGGACTGATGTGCACGGCCACACTGCCACAAACTCTACTGCACTAATTTTCTGTGGCGCAGCCACTCTCTCCTCAAATATATAAAAACAAAAACTTAAAAAAGCCAAAAAACAATACATTTTTTAAATAATTTTGATTTTCTAACCTGTCGCACTGACATCGTTTCATGTTTTGTGCAATACAGATATTGGTTGCCACCTTTCTCATTGGCACCCACAGTAAAAGATGCTTAAGCAATTTAGATTTTTAATATCGTGTACACCAGTTAACTGAAATGTAGCGATGCCATCTGCCACCATCCAAGTCGGCATTCCTGGAGAAATTAGAGCACTTCTCCCTCTCCATCACTGCGAGGTGGAAAGCATTGTGAACCAGCACTGTTCTGCATTACTGGGCACAGAGCACGAACTGTTTAATGTCTCAGTAAACTGTCAAAACTACACTACTTTAAGACTAATTTACAGAATATTCTCTATTACTACTGTGAGAAATACAACCCAACTGTGTCAGCTAGTAGTACTCTCCTAATTTAAACCACAGATTCAACAGGCATGGAGCTGTAATGAACCATCTCCTGCCCAAAATAGCAGCTCATTGTGTGCTATAGAACTGCTTTCACAGTTGAGGTCATGGTGATGCAGTTTTCCCCAGTAACAGAAACGTTTGCAGTGCTCTCCTCCTCCTGTCCACCTCCCCGCCCACTTCAAGAATCAAGCGCACCCCCACATAGCCGCCCCCCCCCTATAGCCGAGGATCTGGGTCTAGCATGGTATCACAGTAACCATGGAGGGAAAAAAAAAAAAAAAATACATCCATTTTAATCAGGCCAGGGTTGCCGCTGCTGATCTCGCTGTTGCCTAATTTGCGTGGCATCTTGTTCAAATAGGCTCACACGGTCTGTGTGTGTGTGTTCGTTCAGGCCTGGTGAGAAGCTGAGAATGAGACAGTGGTGGTGGTGCTGCTGGTGGGTGTATTGTGTGTGGAGTGTGTGCGCATTATAAGCACTTCTGATTCACCAGTTTCCCACCAAAGGCCATTTTTCCACAGCAGGCTGGAATTCAGGGAATGCATCTCTTTCAATAACTTGTTTCATGATTAAATTTAATATTTCGTGCACAGGTTAATTTTATTTACATATCGCCAGCTCACAACCACTGTTTTATGGAGCCTTCTTATTATAAATCTCTACAATAGAGAGATAACCCCAACCATCAAACTACTGATGGAAGGAGAAGCTCCCTTTAACAGGTAGAGCACCAGCAGAACCAGGCTCAGGGAGGGGCCGTCACCAGTGGAGGGTGTGAAGCACAGAAAATATTGCCATTTTTTTCCTTTTAATGTTAAACACACATTTAAAAAAAAAAAAAAAAAAAAAAAAAAACAACAATAGATTAAAAAAAAATATAAGTAATTGGGGCCAAAAAGGAAATGCTAAAATTTCTTCAACAAGCACCAACCAAAGAAAATATAAACCAACCAAGTAGTGTCTAAAAGCTGCACTACTAATGGTCAGCAGGGGACAACTGCTCTTACTGCAAAAAATAAAAATTAAAAGCAACAAAAACAAGACTATGGGGGGGGAAGCCCTCACCTTACTCTGACCTCTGACATTGAGGTCATGAGCTCCAGCACCAGTCACAGTCTTAGAGTAAAGCAAAGTTTATTTTCTAAATTCTGGTCAATATTAGAGCCAATAAGGAGAATTATGAGGGTAAGTCCACTGCCTAACTACTTGTCACTCAAATGGTTAACCAGTGATTGTGCTGCATCCACGATTTCAAAGAGCTTGCTGAAAGGATTCTCTCTCTCTCTCTCTCTCTCTCGATTGGCCTGGGAACTCCTTAGGGATCTCCAGGAGGAAAGTCTGGAAAACCCTGATGTTCCCACAACATTACTTCAGATAAGTGGATAAAACTGATCAAAAGATACACATGGGGTTTTTTAGGCTTCTTAAAGGGACTGATACATTTATAAATTACTGAATTCTTACTACAATGTAGCCATTTTCACACAAAATTACTAGTTTGATCGATTCAACTGTGCAATAACCCCTACAGCACAGCATTTAATGCTTTTTATTATACATAATGGTGAATCTGGGTCTGTTGAGCAAACACAAGATGTAACTGATCCGTGCATTTCACTTCATGTTCAGAGTTTCTACCAGTGTGCTGCATACTGCCAGGCCTAAGGGACTAACAGATTTTTCAATTTGTAAGACATGTCTATAGACACAAGTTATAGTACAATGTTAAAAAAAAACTGCACATGTGATACTGCAGCTGCTCAATTCTGTAAAGGTAACGGGTATTGTTCAACACCTGACCTTGAGGTTAGGAAACAACTGATGTCATCCAACAGTGATGAAGCTTAATGCAAGTTGCATGAGGACAAAGAGATGCCATCTTTGAGCAAGTGGCATGAAGGCAAAAATATAGGACAAACATCTTGTTTTCCTGGACTTGAGACTTTACAGCCTTAAATAAAAGCACTTTAAATAGCTTAAGAACATGATGTGATGCCATAAAGACCTGTTAAAAGTTGGGGGCGGGGGGCAAGTTCAAAAGCCAATGAAAGCATCAATATTCACATCCCCCACATGTTTAAATGTTAATTGCAAGATTGACTATGTCATGTTCTTATTAGCTGTTAATAGCTTGTGTGTGTGCTTCTGATTAGCTTACCACATTACTAGGACAAAGTTTGGGGTTCGGGCAGGTTTCAGACAAGTTTCAGGCCTTTGGAAATGAATCATTTAGGGGTTCTGCCCAGATTCCTAAACTTTGCTTGTAAATGACTAAACTTAGCATTTTTCTAGTAATGCCATAGTTGCTGAAAACTTTGAAAGCATCCAGAAACTTGTAACCAGATAGTATGTGTTGACAAGGCTTAGGAAAATCTCCAGTATTGGCTGCAACATTGTGCTAAAACTAAGCTATCCACAGTGCACAATTATCAGAAAAGAAACTAATCACTGACAGTACTCTCATATACCGACATTTGGACCAGGTCCAGAGTCATGTATGCACCTCAGTTTAGACCAATATAGATGGATGCATGAAACAAACTCTAGCAATACTGAAGCACTTTTATAATAACCTACTTTCAGCTGCTCCGTTATTCCCAAAACAATCCCAAAGGATTTCAGTCTTCTCTCAAGATCAAGTTGGTAATCTTTCTTTTGTTCGTGGCTCAAGAGTTGGCCATTTGTCTTGTAATCGGAAGGTTGCCGGTTTGAGCCCCGGCTCGGACAGTCAGTCGTGTCCTTGGGCAAGACACTTCACCTGTTGCCTACTGGTGGTGGTCAGAGGGCCTGGTGGCACCAGTGTCCGGCAGCCTCGCCTCTGTCAGTGCGCCCCAGGGCACCAGTGTGTGCCCTGGGGCGAATGAATGTAGTGTAAAGCGCTTTGGGGTCCTTAGGGACTAAGTAAAGCGCTATACAAATACAGGCCATTTACCATTTTGTTAGGCAAATGTGATAACCATTAGACTATGAAGTCATCCTAATCAAGGGAAAAAAGACAAGCTATGTTCTGGATTTTGAGGCTTCATCACAGCTGCTGCCATGCTACACTGATGACGCTAGAATATTACTTAAACATTAACAAACCTCCAAAAATCACACAACAAGCCATGTTATTTGGCAGCCAATTCCATTAAAAATGCTCCAAGCAGCATGAAGTTCAGTGGCTCTAATTAGATGAAGTGAGGCCCTGTAACAGACAATCTGTTACAAAAGCCTGTGTTGGGACACCTGATAGATGAGTTATTAAAAATATAATGAAAAATAAATAAATCACCTTCTCTAGCAGTTATTAAAGGGGGGAAATCCACCAATAGAGACCAAAATCAATATGCTTAATTCCTCAACGTTTTAGCACTTCATATTCTCAGTCACAGATGTTGCCAAAAAATGGATGCGTTTACCATTTATGGAAAGCCATATATAAATTCTAGAGGTCCCTCTACATCTACGCATCAATCTTTACATTGATACAGAGTTTAGATTAGAGGGGATCGATGTATGACTATGGTTCTGAAGTAATTAAATGCAGTTAAAAGCTCATTCTAATTAGCCCCTTGTCTGTATCCACATATGTAAAAGTATCCATATGATACAATGTTTAAAAAATATATAACTTAGCAGGTGCATCACAGAATTTAAGTGAGGGGTTTGTGTGACATACAAATATTTCTCCCAAAAAAAGTTGCTCATATATTTGAGTGTATGCAGCCCAGTTGTGCTTAGTCCACCTCCACATGCCCATTTCTGAACCCGAAACAAACAAAAGCCCTGCAACTTTTTAACTTTTGATTGTTGCTATGCTCTGAACTTGTAACAGACACTCCGTGACATTTTCTGTTACTCTGCAGACCAGAGCGCTTTCTCCATTCCACAACCAATCATGAAAATCACCAACAGCTGCAACCCCAGTGCGCACAGCTCTACAAGTACCACCAGCTGCTAACGGCTCGAGCTTGGCCACTTTGCTCTTAATTGGGCCTTCACTGGGATCCCCTGCAGTACGTAATTTGCGCCCCCCCCCCCCAAAAAAAAAAAAAAAAAAAAAAAAAAATCCGTCAACTGCTGATACTCCTTTCCCGAAACTGCGGGGCTGCTTGCTGCCCTTATTTGTGGCTTTTTCTCTCCGTGTTAACGCACTGTGTCCACGCTTTTCAGCCTACCCACCCCCTTTCCCCAGTCCGCTTCCACTTTATGAATAAATAAATAAATTACGAAGCTCGATGGGGGTGGAGATGACAGGAGAAAATCCCAACAGTCTAAGGAGAAATCAGGACGACAAGGGTTTACAATTTGAATGGCTGCGGGTCTTCAGGGCTAAATTAAATGACCGTGGGGCTAATTGGGTATCAACGAGCAGCGTTGAACCCAACGGGGCCACCCCCCTCCCTGTAGTTTCCAATAATTAATAAAGCTAAAATAATGCAGACTCAGATTCATTTAAAGCACGTATTTCTCATTTTGTCCCCTTAAGAAAGACGCAGTTTGAGAGCTTTCCTCGATTAGAAGCGGCAGGGGTTGAGTGGCCCCAAGGTGCAGCCAAGCACGGGCTTTTCTTCAAGGAGCAGCCAAGACAGGTGTGCAGCTCCGTTTAAGGTTAGCTAAACTCACCGCACAGGGTGCGCGTTTCGCCGGTACGGTGACTCCAAATGCACACACACACAAAAGAAATGGTGGCTCGGGACTTACCGTGAACGTTAACGAAGCGTTGGAGACATATTAGCATCGGCAGCAGAAGGATCCCCTGTGTGGACGTGACCATCTCTGGCAGTGCGAAAAAAAAAAAAAAAACCGTGCGGCTGCTAGCTGGGCTACCTCAACACTGCCCGTCTTCCCTGTCGCGCGCTGGCCTGCTTTGCTCTCTGATTTTGCCGGTTCACACGCAAGCCACACATGCGCACACAAAGAATGAGTAGAGCAGAAGGGCCGCTTTTGCCTGCCGACGCCACACAGACCTGAGTCCGGCCGAGGGGAGAGGAGCGCTGAGAATAAGACACGGAGGGGTTCGCCGCGCACACCACGCGTCTTCTGATCTCCTTCTACAACCACGAGCCCGCACGGCTCCCGTCTTGTCCTATCAAGGCTAAATCCATTTCCCCAAATTGACGGTAACGAGCGGAGACCGGTCAGGTCGTTAGGTATTGGTGCCACAGCTGAGGAGGATTTTTTTTTCCTCCTTCAATACGTCTTCGGCACACGTTAACCCTTCGCTATCCGCATGAAGTAATAAAACAATAAAGCACATTTTATATGGCAGGAAACACTTCAAAGAAACTGGTAACTGTGTATCATAACACAGCAGTTCTATCTTAAATCAAAGATAAATTAAGACACAGTTGGCTTCTTCAATATCCATTATGAATATATTTTTGCATATACTTCAAACATAAGGGCAGTAACTATGACTGCGATACTTATATACAGCAAACGTGCTGTATATAAGCTTTGTTTTCACACCTAAAGAGGTAAAATTATTATTGTTCTTATTATTAATGGTAAGTGAAATCTGTGAAACAGCATAATCAAAATTGCACATCCTCATTGGTGTGACATGGCATAGGTGGGTGGGGCTAGCATCAAACATGAAGAAACTATAGGCTGAGATGTCATCAGCCTGAGTAGTGTCTGTCATGTGGCTGTATCAAAGATAAAGGGCAAATAACTTATGGAAACACGAGTTTGATCTACTCCTGCAAGAAAAGCAGTAAAAATAAATAAATAAATAAAATTAATGTGAGGTTATGATGTGTCTGTTTATGAATCTAGTTCTCATTTACATTGATTTTAGAAGATTGGGCATGTGTTAAATGGTCTTGTACTAGAATAGAATATGTTATGTTTATGTTCTGTATTCTCTAGATCAGGGATGTCAAACTGTAGGGCACATACTTTTATCTTTAATGGACTACAACAATGGAGCTCCACTTCATCATTAAGAAAATCTATTAAAAAATTTAGGTCTCGTTTTCCAAAGCCATCCAGGGGAGCCAGATTACTGTCTTTGTTGAGACAATTCCTTCCCTTGTGCCTTATGTTTGACACTCCTGGTCCAGATTACTGGCTCCAATATGTTGCACAGACTCTAAATCAACAAGTTAATGTTCATGCGCCAGCTGAATTCTGTGAGCAAGATATTGCTAATTCCACACCACGCCTTGCTAATTTGGAGGATGGGTGATCACAAGTAGTGCATCTGTTTTTTCTTTTTCTTTTTATCCAGCCGTCCATCTTCTCCCACGTCACATGGCCAGCAGTCTAAGCAGAAATTCCCAGACCTCCTTCTCCTCAGCCACCACCTCCAGCTCTTCTGGTGGGACCCTGAGGCGTTTACAACAAATCACATAATCTCTTATGTCTCAAGAGACATAATCTCCTGAGTGTTAGATAGACCTAACACTCAGACAAGGCCAAAATGCATAGGAAGTTTTCGGGAAGCATCATTATAGGATCTGCTGAACCCTACCATCTTTATTAGTCCACTAAAATCAGGTGGTTGTAGCTAATGTAGTAATGCATTTGAAATCCTTTGCCTTCACCAGTGAGGGTGGCAACACTTTCCAGCTCACTCCACTGAAAAAGGAGTTGTTGGGATCATGAGGAAAGCAGCTTTATACTATTAATACTATTATAGATTCATTTTTAAACCTTCAACAATGTCAAAGTACAAGGATAAAACAAATTCTGCTATACATGTCCTAAACCTAGACAAAAATGTGTCTTGTGTTGGGCTATTTTTTGTGTCCTGTTTTCCATTTTCAGTCTGATTTCATTAAGCTACCTATCCTTTGGATTACTGATAGGGTTATAATACACCTTTTTAGTGGAAAAGTCACAGCGCTCAGTTAAAGAAGCAATGGAAGATTTTTTCAGCTACCAACCCCCACGCGCCGCTGTTGTTTCTCAGTTTAATAGTGCACTTGCACTGCAAAACAAACACAAAAGATCATAAAAGGACTCCAAAGACACATAAAAGGCTCTATTCGTCTGATAGACTTAAAATAATGACAAAGAGACAAAAAAGAAAAGCAAAACAACTCCTCCCTAAAAATCGAAATGATTACATTAAGTAACTATAAACGCAGATAAAAGAAGCAATACAACTAATGACTGCAGTATATTACTTTCAGTCTATACCTTCACAGACATATTTCAGTCTATATATTATCCTGATTAGAAGAAGAAAAAAAGACCTGGGCGATTTTTTTAAATGTATTGATAGGTTCACAAAACAGCAGCCTTGTATTGTGTTCAATATATTTTTCGACTTTATTACCAGTGCAATGAAGTCTGCGGGATATACTCGTGTCCTTTCAGTAAGAAATCACTGCACCATTTGTTTAACAGCGGCCCCTGTGGCCACATGTGGTAATTACAGAACAATGGCGCAAAAAACAAAAAATCCCAGTATTTCTTTTCAGGACTCTAGCTCTTCCTTGACTATTTTCAAAGAGGAAATAAGGCTTTATCTATAAAACGTGATACATTTGAAGATTATATAAGTACTGAATCCAAATACCCAAATAAGAAAAGCAGGAGTTATCCCATTTACACATTTTTATATGTGGAATGCCTGGAGATCAAATGTGTTATCATTTCAGCACAGAAAGACTGAAATCACCTAGCACCTCAAGAGCACCATGTGTTGGTTTCACTGCCAGTCATTTTGTAAGAGCATATGTTTCACTTTCCAAATACTGAATAACAAATTTCTGAGCCAAATTCAGCTGTAGGTTTTTTTCCTCTCTTAGTCTGATACTATTTCTCCCCCATTTTGATCACCAGGCCTTTGGGATTTCCACAGGGCTGCGTGGTGCCAGGTTTTATAAACTCTCAGAGTTCTTATCACAGGATTGAACCTCATTCTTAGTGATGGCTTTTGGCTGCTGATACACCCCTAGGCTCACTCTGTCCCAGATTTTCACGTCCCCTAAACACACACACACACACACACACACACACACACACACACACACACACACACACACACACACACACACATACAGAAACCACTGTATAATTCTGTAACAGGAAGTGCTTCTCTCTGATTGTGTCTTTCTTGTAGTGTCGTGTTCAGAATTTTTGGAAGGAATCTCAGGAGAAAGGTTTGTCTTTTAAAAAGGATTTACTTTGCTTTTGGCAGTTGAAATTACAAGTTTACACAATGCTGTGGACCTCTACATGAACCAACAGCATGTAGCACAAAAAGGATGACCCTCAAGTGTACAACATTATATAGTGAGACAAAAACATAGATTATAGCGGCTATCTTCCTCCCGCACAGACGTGGCAGTCTTGGTGTCTGCTCCGAAGCATCCTCTTATTTCCGTGACTTCGTCTGGTATCTGCTTCCTCGTCTGTAAGAGACAGAAAAGCAAAACACCTCTCTGCCTAGCCTTGATAATCTAATGTTATTATCCATTGTTCTTCTAGTGATTCAAAGTTGGTTTAGAATATCATGTTCGGGACTCTCTGACCTAGAGAATTATTCTAGTCACAATCTATGTGTGTAAGCATGTTTGCAGTTACCCCTCTGCACTCTAAGCCCTTTAATACAATATATCAGTCCGGACAGTCACGCCGAACGAAGCTTATGACCTTCAGAAGACTGAGTGCCAACTTATTATGAGCACATTTGCAGTATATGTATGAAAATGATTATAACCACTTATTTTGGTAAAAGAAATCAAACATTTTCAATCCCAACAGCAGTCATCTCCAAACATCCACAGACTGATTACAGATCTAAAGGTTTAGAAATCTAGTCTGGTATGAGATACAACCTTCGAAGTAGTATTTTCCACTTGTACAAAATGCTCAGAATTTATTTGCCAGCTTGATGCATATTTCTTAAAATGAATCATTTTGAATGCTTATCAGACACAATAGCATTTCACAACAGTTTACAATACTGCACAATACAATTTCACAACTCAGGATACAATGATCATCTTTCTTTTACTCTGCTTAGTGGTGATTGGCAGGTTAGTTATAAAAAAAAGCCCATTGCTATTGATCTTAATCTGCTGTAATGCCTGTTTCTATCTATTTGATTTACCAGCTAGTGCAACTGTAGATAATTTTGCAGAAGACAATGGAAGGTGCACACTGGTATTTCTACTGTGTCAACATAATAGCCGCAGTGAAATGAATGTGAGTGTTTCTTGTGCAACCCTAACTTTAAAGGAGTATTATGACATTTTGGAAATGCACCAGAGTTGCATCTGTGCACCAAATAATATGTAAAAAAAAAAAAAAAGGTTTTAGAGGGATTTACATGTTTCCAATCTTGGAGATTGATTTCCTGGAGAGGAAACCTCACAGTGACAGCAGGTTTTCTTTCACAAGAATAATCTTTATAATATTGTCTTAAATTACCCTCTATTTCTCTTACTTAAAGTATGTATTAAACTGAGATTACACACAGTTATTTATGTGTTATCGTCATCCGTTCCCTACCTGAGTAATGTTGCTGACCATGTCCATACCTTTATGACCACAGTGTGCCCATCCTCTGATGGTTGCTTCCAGCAGGATAACACACCATGTCGCAAAAGCTGGTTTCTTGAACATGAGTTCACTGTACTCAAATGGCCTCCTCAGTCACCATATTTCAATCCAATAGCGCACTTTTGGGATGTGGCAGAACCAGAGATCCACATCATGAATGTGACAAATCTGCAGTAACTGCGTGATGCTGTCATATCGAAATAAACCAAAATATCTGAGGAATGCTTCTAGCATCTTGTTGAATCTATGCCATGAATAATTAAGGGAGTCCTGAAAGCAAAATGAGGTCCAAATCAAATCCATGATGAGGATATGTCTGTGTCAAGCATCAGATAGCTTAGTAAGCTAAAATCACTTCCTGGTGGCCAAAAGAAATCAGTACACTCCAGCCATTTATCCTGTGTAAAAAACCCCGCAGGTGAAAAAAATATGTCAGCATCAGTAAGATAACAAATGCTTTTTTAGCCCATATTTATAGGATATAATCAGTAGTGTCAGATGGAAAGATTGGCTGCATATTCTGAAATAAAACTGAGTTGTACTATGTACTATTTTTTTTTTTTTTTTAAAATGTGTTATCCTAAGAATCCCATTTCACAAGAAAGTCTGGCCCAACTAACTAAACAATCTTCTAAATATCTCTAACCATGCATATAAACCAGTGTACATGGACAGATGCACAAGGAACTGTTAGACATTAACCATAGACGTATTTATTTTATTCTAATAGTGACTGTAATCATAACTGCCTGAAAGTGAACAGATAACTTACTGATGTCGTCGTGATTTTGGCATTAGTCACACTTTCATGTTGAAAATGAGCCATGCAGTGAACAAAGTACACACACAAGCAACAGGATGTGACCTCATCTCCATGTTTGAAGAATCCAAACATGTAAGATGGGTAATATTTACAATTGTGTACATATATAGAAGTGCGTACCGATTTCATATCTGACATGTTATTGTTGGTTTTCACATTTTTATCCTTTTTTTTCACAGAAAGGTTTGAGATTAATAGGTTAGTACGATAATTTGAGTTTAAAATAAAAGTCTCAGTGCTAAAGTCTAAAGTATATTTGACATTTGATATTTAAAGATAGATTTGGACTTTATTAACTTACTAAAAGATCAATTTTCTAGGGCAAAAATGTTAAAGGAGTTTTCTTAACTCTTCTGAAACAGGAATATATTAGCACTCAAAACATGCAGTAACATGAACATGTAACTTTCATGTTACTGCATGTTTGGACATAAAATCTTTTCATGGCAGGAAAAAAGGGGGATGTTCATCTGACAATGAGGATGTGAACTTGGTGAGAGCGAGAGTGAGGAGGAGTGGATCTCAAAATGATGTTTGAGGAGCACTTACAGTAGGAGGTCAGGAGTCAATTAAGGGTCACTGTTGTGTGCCTGAATGTCTCACTGGATGATTATGACTGACTAGAAGACCCCAAACTCTGTTTCACATTCATCAGCATCTGTTCCCCACAGAACAGTTATCAAACACACAAAAACATATCCAATCAATTACACAAGCAGACTAGCTCATGCATACATGCATACCCTTGGAATTTGATGATGTAAATATTAAAAGGCACTTCTAGGCTCCCTAAAAGTAGGATGAATTATTTTTTTCTTCAAAAAAATGAAAGTCATGCCGTAGAGAGTTGGATGACTCTTTTTATTTTCAGTGTGCTGTAAGTGTGATACAGATTCTCTACCGGAGAAATATGTTTTATACATGTAACCTGCTGACAACAACATCTGAGGTGTCTGCAGGAACATGGAAGGCCCCAGTCCACGAAATCTTTAACGCACACCTCCAAAACCCAAATCCAAAAACTCAAGCTTCAGTTGAAAAAATACATTTACCCAGTGAAATAATGCAGCCTGCATTAAACATAGGTAAGTCCTAAAAATATTTTTAATGCACAAAATATTAGCAGGTAACGAGCTGACATTAGGAGCCTTTTAAACTCATTAACTGTAAGCCAGAAATCTGATCGATAGGTGATCAAATACTTATTACCTTCATGAAAATGCAAATTCATATATAAGTTTTTTGAAATGCTTTTTTGGGGACTTTTTGTTATTGTTCTGCCTCTCACTGTTCAAATAAACCTACCACTGAAATTATAGACTGATCATTTCCTTGTTAGTGGGCAAAATTACAAAGTCTGCAGGGGTTCAAATCATTTTTCCATGACTGTTTCTGGTGTGTTAGCAGGGTAGTGATGAAGGCTGTCAAATTTGATCATAAGACAAATTATGGCTAAACTGCTCACATGTGGGGCATCAGTCCCTGTTACTTAGTTTGTCATTTATTTCATTTGAGCATTAAAAAGCAGGAAAGAAATTAGGAATTTTATATAGACTGCTTGAGCAACATGGCAGCTACAAAGAGATATCTGACTTCAACTCATATCCTTTCAGAGCCTGGTTCTGCTAGAGGTTTCTTCCTGTTTAAATTGTGTTTTTCCTTCCCACTGTCACCAAGTGCTTACGCAAAATTTTTTACCTTTTATTTTTGGAGTTTTCCCTCTTTTGTTTTAGGGTTTTTGCCCTACAATATAAAGGGGCAACTGTTTTTGTGATTTAATACAATATACTCATGTTTTCCCACGGCAAAATTAACTGCCAAACCTGAATCTATACAGTAAATGACTGGATTTTTTCATTTAAGTCATTTTATTGATAAATTAACATCTAAAAACGTTAGTACATCAGTTTCAGTCTTAGAATTTTTCTGGATTATGTCGCTTTTTTGCCTTTTTTGGATATGTCTGCTTTCCTGGAGTGCGAGTTAAAGCAGGAGCACAAAGAGAAATGTGAAGTGACAGAACAGCTTTGGTTACACAGAAGAAATTTAAAAAAAAAAGTTAGGCAGCTTCACACACTTTTTCAAACCCGAGCCCAGGAGGCTTTTATTTTTTACATTTTAATCTCATCATGTAAAAAATATGACCCTGTTCTGTTTGTTCAAATCCAGCAGAGAAATTGCATTTCTTAACCAGAGCGATACACACAGCCTACAGATATCAGTGCTTCCTCAGACCAAATAGCTTTATCCTCATCTCCCCAGGAAGCTGTGAGAGCTCACCACTGGCTGAAAGCAGATATTTAATCATGGTCAGATCTGGGCCAGGTTTCTGAAGATGTTTGTTACCAAAGGGGGAACGTCTTTATCTCTGTGAGAAAGCAAAAAGCTGCAGACTCTCTTTAGGATTTAGATTTTCTCTACCAAGCCTTCCGAGAAAGAGGTAGAGAAGAGAAAGGGAGTTTGTGCTGTGATCTAATGGCACACCGTAATGACTGATCTCATCACTATAAGCTAAATATATAAACCAAAGATCTGGAAACTGAAAATCTCGACAAAGGATAGGAAATCAGAGGGGTGTGCAGGCTCAGAAAGTGAATACAAGCCTCAGATTAACACAATATAACTGGTTAATGTGTATCGTGTAACATTTGTAACTTGTGCCATATAATAAAAATATACCAAACGTATGAGCTTAACGCAAAGAAGCCAAAGGAACGCTGTGTCACTGTGTTTGGCAGTGTACACAGCGCTGCATGGAAGAATGTCAAAAGAAGATCTTCTCTACCTGGGTCGTATCCAGAAGTCATTTAAATAAAAGGAATAAACATTATCTTTCTTATCAACTCGTTTAGTGTTGATGTTTGCCTTTTGGGTTTTTTGTTGCTGTTGTTGAAAGATTATTTTTTTCATGTGCCTGAATTTGGTTTTACTTTGAGATTTTGTTTCCGTCCTCTGTGATTATCTAGCCTGCCCTCATCACCTGTGAGCTAAATTGCTCTGATTTTTCTTTAATCTTTAATGAAGTGCTCTTTTATTGTTCTGAGAATTTATGTGAATTTGTGTATTCACTTTTCTTTGCTTGTAGCATTTGCTGAATGGCTGTAAAGAAAGGCTGTCATCGTGGGTCACCTGCAGATTAATATGTCAGGGTTTTTTTTGTTGTTGCCTGTGCTAAACCCAAGGTGGAAATCTGCAAGTCATCATATAGTCACAAGCTGCACAAGGTTTTGTGGTATACGATGAAAAGTACCTCACATAAAGGGAAATGCAGCTACACTGAAGATGACAAACTTGTGATAGGTGTGTGAAGAGACAGAAGGTGATTCTCTAAGGAGAGTTTTTCCAGTGTTTTTGTCAGTTAATTGGGGATCTCACAAGAAATTTGTAATTAAAAAAGAGATGTACCAGCTGATAGATGCTTCCCCACTAAACCCAAATGATTACCACATGTAACGGAAACAGAAAAAACAGTTTGTTAACAGTTTATAAAGGTTATCGTGATTAATAAAATGAGAATATATGAGAAAAAAGAGACTGCATTCAAATAAAATCTGAATGCATATTCATATATGTATATACAGTATGTAAAGACTGATTCACATCTCAGGAAAACAAACCAAAGCACACAGCCAGGACAAGTCACTCCTTGCCCTTGAAAAATCCAGCGAAAGCCCAGCCTTACACCTCATTTTATATCTGTGGTGAGGCCTGAAGACAGCAGTTCAAAGAGGCTTCCCATTCAATCTAATAGAGCTTGAAAGGATCTGTGAAAAGGGATGAAAAAAACTGCCTGAATCCACATGTGTGAGACCTTCACGTGGTCAGGATGACCAAAAGCTATATGTGCTGCCCAAAGAATGTGCGTACTTTTGTGAATGAGAGATCTAAGTTTTGGCTTTTTATTAAACTTTCAAACAGTTCTGTTTGAAAGTTTAGTATTTTTTATCTACAGTGTAGATAAGAAATACTTGTTTTATCCATGTAAGGCAGGGGTGTCAAACATAAGGCCTGGATGCAGGAACCATGGCTCAATCCACCCTGTCTGATTGCTTTGGAGAATGTAAAAACTGTCCAGAAAAACTATTTATTTATTTATTTTGGTCAATTTTACAATATTGTCAAATGTAAGCCCAAATAGCTGTGCTGGCAGGTTTCTTTAGATCCTTTCCCAAAGTCAAGAGTGCTTGAAAACTTTATTTAAAAGCCATAAAAATCACAGTTTGTTGGTTATCCAGTTGCTACCCAGTCATATGCAAAGTGTTAAGGCCAATGTGTGACCCACCTGTCACTGAGACAAAAACCTCAATACAGAGCAGTAAATTTAGGCCAGACAAATGACAAATATCAAAAACTAACCAACCCCAGTTACCATTTTAATTCACTTTTTTCTCTATATATAAATAAATGAATTGCTGTTATTATTGAGGCCCACCTGCAGTACTTTTGTAGTCCACTAGGGGCCCCCAGGCCACACTTTGGGAACCACTGCTTTAGATTAACGAAACATTTCAGTATAACATAGAGACATGAGACATATTGTCGAAACTGCACTTCACTTTCTTAAGACATCTCAGGGATTTGTATGTAGTTAAACATCTTTACAGTGAAACAAACGGGGACGATTTGGCAGTATCTTTTTAAAGGTTATTAGGCAACGGTTCATACTGACTAACAATCAAATTGGGCTGTACCTAGTGACTTTCACACCGTTGATATAAAGTCTTAACAAAGGGGTCTGAATGCTTCCTGAAGCAACTATATGATCTAAACAGATAAATTCAAGCCAATTACATGGCAACAAGCCAATGGAAGACAACCTGCTGAAGTTCACACCGAGCATCAGGATGGGGAAGAGAGGAGATTTAAGTCACTTTAAATGTGACATGGCTGAGTGGTTTGAGAAAATGAGAAACTGCTGATGTACTGGGAGTGTTCCAGTATATAAGGTTGACCTCCCCAGTCACCAGATCTCAGATCAGTAGAGCACCTTTGGCATGTGATAGAATGGGAGAATCAGACAGTTCAGTTAATAAAGCAAGTGAGTGTATTTGAGAACAGCTGGATAAACTACTAGTGATGTATTCAGGATCTAACCCCCCCCCCCCCCCCCCCCCCCCCCCCCTCTGTCCCCTTCTGGCTGCCTCTGCCTCAATTTTATCCCACAACTTAGACATTCACATTACTCACACTCTCATTACAGATACATATAGGATCTTGGGGGTGGGCACGATACACGGAGTCCAAAGTACCATCAGGGTGTACACCCCACCCCTGGCATCGTTGCCCACCTCTCAATTTTAAATACACGTAGACATTGAGGGCTAGCAGGAGGGACCATGCGCTTACCTGCTGCTCTCTGGCAGGTAGCTCCAAGCCCTCCTGGGTTTTAAAGGCACCTTAGAACACACATGCATCAACATTACAATGAGCGGGTGGAGGGAGGTTTGGAGTCTTCTCTCACCCCCATTCTCTGCGACCTGCTGGAGCAGGGGGGCTAGGACTAGGAGGAGGAGTTGGCCGTCCGACTGCGGTCTGGAGTGTGGAGCCTTCCTGCTGCTGCGGAGTCGGGGCGGTCTGCCTCCCCCCACCGCAGGGAAAAGGGAAACACCACCTGGGTCTGGGTGCAGTTCCCCCCTCCAGGGTCGAGGGCACCTAGACCCGGTTTGTAGAGTACGCTTGGGGAGTGTGATCGTGTGTACAGCGTCTCTTTATGTCTGTCTCCACGTTGGTTGAGTGTGGAGTAAGTGCATATGAGAGCATGAGGGTGGGAATGGATGTTTGTATCTGTGTGTGCCTGTATGTCTGTGTCTATATGTCAGGTTGGGTGTCAGGCGCCACCTCTCTGGGGACATCTCAGGCCCTCCAAGGTTTGGAGGCCTATCTCCCCCTACCACCACTTCCCCTGCCAGTGGCGGACTCCCTCAGACGTCGGTGCGTTGGTGGTTCTTTGTGTCCGGGGATGGGCGTCCAGGTACACACCGGCTCACTCCTTGGCGGCCGCTTATCGGGGCCTGGAGCCTGGGGCTCGCTCGGGCCACTTCGGAGGTGGGGTGCCCCCGGCCTCTCGGCCTGGGGCTCGGTCACTCAGGCGCAGCTGGCTGCCGGCGGAGCTCACGGGCACGTCACTGCAACTCCCCCTGGCTTCTGCTCCGCGGCTGCTGAGTGAGCCCTCATCTGGGACACTCCTCAGCTCTTTCTGGGACAGTGGCGCAGCTGCCCCTCTGTTGGTCTTCCTTGGTCTCTTGTGTTCTGGGGGCCTCTGGATGTCTGGAGTTTTGATCTCATCCACACCTGCTTCACGCCCTGGAGGACGGGGCTGTGGCCCCCCCACACCCTCTAGCAGATTATTACATGAAGGAACCTTTTAAAAAACAAAAAACAAGCGCGTCCATGCTCACAGGTGTACACACGGGTGATCACACCCACAAACTACACCCTTTTTGGCTCCTACCTCAAAGCACACTGTGTTCTGTTGATCTTATGTGCTGCACAATAATGTTTAACATTTAGTATTTACTGTCATATTCCCATATATCATTGTGATGTTGCTTATTCTATTACTCTTGTTCTCTTCTGCTTGCTTTCTTTTTTCTTTCTCAGCAGGTGATCCAGGTGATTGATATATGCATTTTTTTTTCTCTGCCCGTTCTGTTGGTTTTTGTCCTTTGCCCTTCTCCCCCGTCCCTCTTCTCAGCTGTTTCTCTTTTCCTCTTTCTTTCTCCCCTTCTTTCCCCCAGTCAAGTCTGTCCCGTATTCAGCAAGTGAAAATAAAATGAACAATAAAAGGTGAATCAAATGGACCATTACGGCAAGGCTGGGATGGTCAGTTTGGTAAAGTAAATCCGTTGGGCATCTTTCTTTGCCTTTAGACAACAATTCTGATGGCAAAAGAGCCAAACGGGACAGGCCAAAAAAAAAAAAAAAAAAAAAGAAAAAAAAAAAAAAAAAAGGATCTAACCACTGTTGCTGTGTGTTATGAACGAGACACTCCAAGTTTTCTTTTATAATAATCTCTAATAATATATTTAAGTAAAAAAACAGAATATTTACAGTTTAGATACACTTTTTTTTTTTTACAAATTATAATAACATTTACATATAAATATAAAGGAACATTTTATAGTGCTGTACAAACAGAACACACAAATACACAAAAAAGTCAATTACATCAGTTTGTTTTTGTAAATAAATGAGTTTTTTTTTATCGACAGTGTCGTATGTCGTTTTTCATTTCTGAAAGAAGAAACAAGAAAACATTTCTACTTTTTCTAATGTTAATTCAGTTCTCACGGATAAGCATACATCGCAGCCACTAGTTTTGGACGTTGCACCCAGAGGAAAAAGTTTGCCTGCAAATGGCACAAAGATGAAGCTGATAGTTTGCTATGATTTTGACATTTGAGCATCAGTTAGCTGCATCTGGTTGGGACGACACATTTGGGACAAAGTGGACAGATGGGAGTCTTTTTGAAGATAAAGGACAGCAAGCCTGTCCCAGTATCCACGTTTACACCTCAGTACCTCCAGGTAGTCAGAAATCTATTCAAACCAATCAAGTTATCAGCATTAAAGGAACTGAATGTTTACTTTTGGACCAACTTTAAGAACGACTGAATATCATTTAAATCTGAAGAATTGTTTCCATCATCATCGTTTTTAGTCTCACAAATTAAATTATGTTAATCCTTATGAGATCGATACTAATATGTATATCTGATGATGTGTTCTGGTTGGTATGAGGAGCACAGATGGTCACTGAGAATCATAAGAATGTATTTGTAAAATTAAACTTAATTAATTATATGTAATAATTATCTGAATTACTTTTTTAATACTATTCAACTTCTGTGCTGGCATCATTAAAGTTCTTCTTGCTCTCATCCATTTAAGCTCAATATTAAAGCTATACTTTATATCATTTTCAAAACTTGTAAACCATCCATCCATTTCCCTTTATCTATGCGCTGGAGTGCTGGAGCCTATCCCAGCTGTCACAGGGCATGAGGGAGAGGACAATCTAGGCAGTTTGTTAGACCATTGCTAGGCCAACGCAGAAACATCAATGTTTTTTAATGCTAGCATTTGGTGTCACAGCGCCCCTTTGTGGCCAAAACACATCACAACCATTGCTCACTTTACATGAAACATCAGGAATTTGCAGCAGATTTCTGATTTCCTTTTACAGATGCTTGATCCCTTAGAGAGTTTGGTAGATTTTTTTTTAGAAAGTTTTCCATGATGGAAATATCTCACTGAGTGTAGATTTGTCAAGGTGAGAGTCTAGTTTGTATAGTTTTCTCCATGTTTAAGGTGCAGTCCAGTGCACAGTCTTCTGCACTGATTTCAGCTGCTTTGGTGTCCTCTGGTTTCAGTTACAGTTCAGTAAGCCGCCTGTGAAAGTGCTCACGTCTTTGTGTAGGGCTTCTGGAGACACAGTGAGCCGTGGTGAGGAAGAGGTCGGTAGTGGTAGTGTTCGATCAGTGTAGACAGATTGGGGAAGGTCAAATCAGCTTCCAGAAATATACAGTCACCCTGCTAAAACACCCAACAGGAAGCTTTATTAGTCTGACCTGTAACTTACTTACAAAACATAATAGGCACTTATACCATACAGCTAAAATACAACAGCAGGTTTCTTACCTCTTCAAACAGTCTGTAGTTTCTGGCTTTGCCTATACTGATGTCCCACACCACCAGCACCTGGATAACACACCAAAAATGATTTTATTTAGGCCTAAATATCAGAAGCTCTTCTATTATTATTAAAATAATACTGTCTACCCACAAACTGTAAAAAATAAAAATGAAGTATTCAGAAAATGGACACATTTATTGATTAGATCATATTGACTGTTACTGTTTACAATTATTATTAAACCTTTTACAGCAGCGAGATAGATTTTTCAGCCCAGAATGACAAAAGATATTTCATATATGGCAATCATAATCATTAGCTTTCAGAGCTTCAGAGTTACTTAATGTTAAGTATCTATCAGTAACACAAATTTCCATTATGCTGTACTGGAAACTATTTTTTTAAAATTTATTTTTACCTTTGTTGTTTTGGTTCCTGATTTTCTGATGGCGTACAGTCCATCTTGTGGAGGAGTTGGACTCTCTTTGAATAACCTACAAACAGAAAAATGATCACCGGTTATGAGTTATCAGAGGAAAACATAAAGCAACTGCCCCATGTTAAAAGTCACTTTAAATTTAGCACTTAAATAAGTAGTAGTAGTTCAGTTAAAACTGAAGTGAGGCTCATAGAAAGAAAAACACACGCAGAAAGAAATGCACTGTTTTGCCACTACAGGGCAGAAAAAACAAAAAGCAGCACTGCTTAGTTTACTGAAGAACCGTTTCAGCTTCCAGCTAAATGTAAAAACTAAAGGTGAGATACGTACTTTTCTACGAAGCTGGTTTCATTCGAATCAATGAACACAGAGTCTGGCAGCTGGACCTGCAGATACAGAAACAACTGATTAAACTCAATTCATTACTGATACTAGGCTCTCACGAGGCTGAGATCTCTGCTCAGATATACAGCAGTGAAACATAAAGAACAAAATTGTGTGTTATAATAACTACACAGGTCACATAAAGATACTACAATTTAGATCATAAGCATGTCGGCCTGGCACTGCCTGTAACAAAGCATGGCTCAAATTTCAATATCTTGTTTCAGTGTTTAATAAAAATTGAATTGCTTCAACTTCATGATTTGAAAAATTGGCATAAAATAGTGTTGTTTTAGCAGAAAATGAGATTATTATGATTGGATTATGACTTCCTCCCACCTGAGCACCTCAGAATCAGCTGATGCTGTGATTTTTGTTTCTTTTTCGTTTGCTTTAGTGAATTTTGAAGGCAGTTCATAAAGACTAATATGCAGCCCAGATAAAATGACTTTTAAAACAAAAGGGATTTCCCTGGGCTCAGTCATGATGATACAAGCGGTTATCTAAAGCAGCATGTATTTCCACAGTAATTTAGCATTTTTATCAGCTGACACATCATTTCAGTCTCTCTTACATTCTCATAGTCTTCGTCAGAGTCGTACGCGGTCGAGTCTCGTTTCCTCCTGAAATCTGCAGTTTCGTCGTTGATGGAACGGAAGCTCTGGCCCTCTGGAGATGTTCTTCTGGTGAAAAAACATGCCTTAGTGATGCAGGGAAACTTTTATGTTGTCTTTACATACCTATTTTATACAGGAACCAACAAAACAGTGTCAGTAAGACAGCTTTAGAATGATTGTGGATGTTTTCCTTTCAATTAATTTTTTGATCATAAAAATCAACCTGAATTTCACTGTTTAAGTCAGACTTACTGAAACGGTGTTCCTGGCGACTTGGGCCTGGGTGGAGCCGTTGATGGCTTGACTCCTACTAAAGGTAAAGGAGGTTTGGGTATAGATGGCTTATTGAGTAGTCCAGGTTTAGGTAGCGGGGAGTGTGAAGGGTGACTGGAGGACATTAGATTGAGAGATACATTTGTGTTTGGGCATGGTGGAACCGGCATGTTCGGCTTATTACGGCGGTAGCTGTTTTCTAGTGACTGGCTCCCGCCAGAGTGAGGGGGACAGGGGCCATTTAGGATTAGCCTGTCTAGTTTTTCACAGATGGGCAAAGTAGCTGGTGACTGGACTGAAACAGACGGCGTAGGCCTCCAGTCTCTTTTGTCATTTGCTGTTACTCCCACGGAGGTTGACCTGCCTGGTTTCTTTGCATTGGGAGGAATAGGTGGAGGTGTGGAAGGAAAAGGATTCTGTAAGTGAGGGGCAAAAGGTAAAGGTGGGGGTGGGCCTTTGGTAGACTCCTTCTTTATGCACGGAGAGGGTGGACAAGGTGAAGGTTTCCTGTGGAGCGGAGAGGTAGGGGCTTTCAGTTGTAATGGGATGGGAGGGTGGAGGCTTTTTTGGCCTGGACTGGAGTCTTGATGGTGGGGGAATGTCACTGGCACAGGTGGAGGAGGGTAAGAGGGCGGTGGACCTGTGGGTCGACCTGACGAGGTAATGAATAGAGAGAGTCAGTATTGCTTCCTGTTTCAGGTAAAGATCTTTGTGTTAAGGAGCCATAAGTACAGGGAAAGAATATGAGGTGGTCACCTGAAGATGTTGGCGAACATTCACTGTCTGGCTTCAGATAGTCCTCCTCATCGTCATCATCATCGTCATCACTGTAATCTTCACATAGAAAGAAGAGGTGCAACAATTTATTAATGCACAAATGCCATATAAGCTTTTATCTTATCCATGGATATTCATTATTGCTGTCTTACTAATTTCGGTGGTATCAACAAGATGTTTCACATCCATCGGCCTCTCGATTGTGCCATAGAAACTGTCTGCATCTGAATCTGAGTCACTGTCACAAACAAAGATGGAGACATAATTAACAAATAATATGCCAAAAAATGGATTTTATTGACTGCAGGCTCACTGAGATTTCAATGAAAGTACGTGAGCAAGAAAAATCTAAATTAGGTAGAAAAGGTCCCACTGAAAAACGTAGATGACTAATGAAGCATAAATGGTATAAAATTATTTTTAGACACGTTTTTCCATTATTTTTTTTCTTTCAGCTTTTATAGAGGTGGTCACACTTGCTGATGATTGGCTAACTGTGCATTTAATTGACCACACCTGGCTGCTATTACCTCTTAATTCCTATGGAAGCAGTAAGGCTGTACTTGGGTTTTCACAGCACTAAGTACTTTATTTGTCCCATGTCTGTAGTTTTCTTACAACAATGCATGTATAATCTATATTTTTATAGAGTGGTGAAATATGACCGAGTTCGCTGAGGTTACCTTGGTAGGTGGGACTCTTTCCTGTCGTTATAGTGGTCTATTTCTTTCCGAAGGTATCGCATCCATTTCTGTAAGACATCAAGCAAAATACAACACGTGACAATGTGAAACTGCAGCATTTAAATTAAAACAAACCCCAAACAATTTTAGCATAAAGACTGAAATAATACCATAGTTGAGACAAAGGCAAAGACTAAAAATTCTTCTCAGGCTCTAAAGTTATGCTAAGTTCTCAATAAATCGCTTGGCAGGGAGGTCAAATTTTTGTACTCTTACCCTCCTCTCATCCTCACTGGCTGCTGAGAAGAACCACGTCCTGTGTTTCTTACTGAAGTGGACGATCTTGAAAGGAAAAACATTGCTTGATGTTGTCTCCTCTGCTGCTCTCATCACTCTGAAGAAGAGGACAAATGTAAGATATATTAGTGCTCCACATTATTTGATGTCATGGGAAATGTGCAATAACAGCAACAAAGAACACCTGGGTGCTGCTAATGAGCCCCCTGTAATTGATATAATACAACCTTATTTGGATGTAATATACATAAGTATGAAAGAGATCAAGGAGTTTGTTGTAAATAATTTTAGTCTGAATTATTGCTGAATCACTGGCATTGATTGAGGCTGGGATCAGACAACCTTCTTCCCTCCTTAAAGCCCCATTCACACATACTGTATAGACTAGGAAATGCAACAAGATGGCAATCACTCTCTGTGGGGAAGCCCTGAAGAAACATCCTGAGCTTCTTCACCATCCCTTCATCAATCAAATGTCACAAAGCAGCAAACATGAGGGAATCTAAATACGGCGATGTTTTGATGGGGATGTTTGCCACACTTTTTGTGAGGCAGCTGTTATCTGCTAAGTGTTGCTTCCTGGGGACTTTTTCAGGTGCCCTGACAGCTGCCTACTGTAAACACTCCCTCCCTCTCCCTCTCTCTTGATGGCAGCCTGGCCAGCTATCTACATATATTTGTTCTTTTCAGTTTTAAGAACACTCCTTTATATACCCTTGAGCTCAGGTCTAACATTCCTGGAGCTTCAGGTGTACTCGGTACTGAAGGCCCATTTTTAAAGCAAGTACTTAACCTTTTCCTGCATTAAACCTTATTATCTACAATTACCATTTACATAGATGTCATGCTGTAATAAAGCTTAAATTAAACCGGTGGGATGTGAGCGTCGCTGGAGCTGAGACCCAGAATAATAAAGCCCCGAATAAGCACACAAGTATGTTTATTTATGTAGGAAAATGTCTTCTACTGACCTGTTGTAGCCATTGAGAGAAAACGCCCCCTGTGGTGCAGCAGAGGTACTGCTCTTAAAGTAGTACACGCAGCCCTTGTGGATGATGATGTACCTCAGTGGCCCTGTAAGGCAAGCAATATGTATTAAGAATGTTTTCATGGTGGTGTAAAAGGTGCTGTATCAGTGATGAGAATGTAAGTGGATATTGCTCTTTCATGTCTGCCTTTCAACTCACATTTCATTAGGCTGAATTGGCTGCCTCCCTTCTTGTGGAGGTATCCTGCAGTGGCTACCCCTCCTGGCATGGTGAGGAGGTTCTGAGCCCCAATGGCTCGCATTGGCACCGGCCAGCACATCTCTGGAGATGACATGGTTCTACGGCAGAGCAAAGGACAGAATATTTTTCTGTCAGTCAGGTGAAACTGTAATCTCTCTAGTCGCACAAGATCGCAGAAATGAATAAGGAAATGAACGCCAGCATAAATAAGCTAACAAACAAAAACCAAGTAGCTTCAAGGAGGCAGCACAGAGGTAGGACCACATCCTCTCTGCTAGCAAACCTGCTTCCTATCCCCTTTAGCTTGAGGACGTTCTGAGCTACATCAGCTCTCACACAGAAAACTAGAAGGGACTCAGCAGTTCGTAACAAAACAAAAACATGACTTATTTGTTCTCCCATATACCCTGAAACATATTTGGAGCAGAGATGGCGATAAGACCACCTCAGACTTAAGACCGGCCACTCAAAACATCCAACGGCGAAGCCTGTTTTTGGGCTGTGAACGCTCATAGAAGTGGAATTATAAAGTGATGAACAGATTAGTACTCATAAAACACCTCTCTACTCAGCTGTGCACTCAAAGCAGCTTCTACTACAAGTCTCATTCACACAGTCACACATTCATACTGAGCTTTTATCCAAGCCTAAGTGCTTTCCAACATTTATGCAGGCAGCAGGGGAAACTCGGGGTTCAGTATCTTGCCCAAAGATTAGCCGTCCTGGAAACACCTAAACCAAATAACTAGTCCTGAGCAGAACCATTTCTCAACAGCTATTAAATATTAATTATTTCATGATTTATATCATCAATAAAAAAAACAGCATTTATTTTGTAGAATTAAAAATCGGTTAGTTAATGACTGCCCGATAAGCAGTCATGACAGGGAGTGAGTAAAACAAAATGACTATTTCACTCCATTTCTGTTAATCTAAAATAAATTACATTTATTACTCAGTCAAATTCCATAGTAACATGAGTAATGCTCGGCTACTAGTCTGGTGTGAATAGGAATCTCTAATCATTAGTTGTGAATCAAAAGTCACAAACTAAAGACAAACAAATTGTGACACTGTCAGAAATGAAGGATTAACTAAGATAACATATCATGTGCTATGAAACTCTATACTGCTAATGGGACACATGCCAGTGGACTAGCAGATGGAGAGTTATAGCCATGCTGTGTCCACTGTGCTGCTCAGGAAATGCTGCCTGGCTTGGGTAGCTCACCACAGCTGGACAAAGATCACTAAAAGAATGAAACATCTTTTCGTCAATTTCAAAAACTTTTCTTCTGCAAATTCCTGCTCTTACACCTGATGCAGGTGTTGCCTACCTCCTGTTGAGCTTCTTGGTGAAGATCTGAATGGCAGCGTTCTTCCTCAGTATGCTGACTGTGGAGGCTAACATAGTAGAAGCTAAAGCTGGCAGGATATCCATAATAGAAACAAGAAACCTTTTGTTTCTTTCCTCTGTGGCATTTACTGTCCCATCAAATCCAAACTGAGGGCGATTTAGCCATCCAATTTTTAAGTCTGTCTTATTTTCTGCTTTTTGCTGCAGCTCTCTCTGACGGCCTCTGCTGATATCTATCTGTCTCACTCATAAAGACACTCAGACTAAGGTGGTGGACCTACGTAACAGGAACCTTGAATTTTTGCATGGGCAAAGGCACATATTTAGTTCACACAGGAAATGCATAACATCCTGTGTCCTTTTTTGAGTCTTCAAGGTGTAATGTGAAAAAAAAAATAAAAATGTGGGTGTGATAGAAAGAGACAGGGGGGTGGGGGTAGTGAAAATAAACATTACTTCATGATCTAAAGTGTTTATGTATAACTTGCAGTTTATCACCAGCATCTGCTAGCCTGAGTTGGAAAGAAGTCAAGGAATGAAGTATTTAGGAGGATTTAGTTGGTGCCAAAATCCACCCCCTTTCCCTGAGATAAAAAGACCTTGAGAATTAAATGGGCATGCATTCATTTACTGATGTTGAAGCGCAGATCCTGGCAGGGCTGCTTTAAAAAAACAAGACACCTTGAAAATGACTCATGCCAAAGTCAGTTTTTGTGTTATGCTTTAGACTTCAGAGTATTTCAAATAAACTAGGTGAGGCGATGATGAATGAATGAGGATAAACACCCCACACTTTAGAGTAAAATTTAATTACATGCAGGAGATAAAAAATAAAAAAAGAGCGACTTAAAGCTCTGCTTATTTCTGAAGGTCTGTTTTTAGAAAAAAATAAACTGTTGCAGGAACGTGGGCTAACTGGGATATCTTTGAACATCAGGACTTGGAAATGTTCACAGACGGTGTCCTCTGCTATATAAAACACTGCATAGACACTGTTACAGCAGTCAAACGGATCCGGGCTTATCCCAACCAAAAGCCCTGGATGACCCGGGAGGTCAGGCAGCTGCTGAAGGAGAGGAACATTGCGTTCAGGTCTGGCAACAGGGATTACTACACCACAGCCCGATCCAACCTGAAGAGAGGCATCAGAGAGGCAAAGGGGGACTATAGGAGGAGGATCGAGGACCATTTGAAGAGTAATACCAGCCGGCAGGTGTGGCAAGGCATCCAGCACCTAACCAACTATAAGATCAATCTCGGAGCTGCGGACGGTGACCTGGAGCTGGCAGAGGAGCTGAATATCTTCTTTGCCCGCTTTGAGACCAGGGTACCGGAGGTATTGGAGCCACAGCAGCAACACGCCACCCATAGCAGCACCACCCTCACCCTGGAAGAGCACGAGGTGAGGCGCATGCTGCAGGCTGTTAACCCGAGGAAGGCGGCGGGTCCTGATGGTGTGCCAGGTCGAATATTGAGGGATTGTGCAGGACAGCTGGCTGGGATCTTCACCAGGATTTTCAACAAATCCCTCGCACAGGCGACTGTCCCACTCTGCCTGAAGTCCTCCACCATAGTCCCCTTGCCTAAGAAGCCCCACATCACCGGCCTGAATGACTACAGACCGGTGGCACTCACCCCAGTGGTAATGAAATGCTTTGAGAAGCTGGTCCGCAGACACATCACAGCAGCCCTGCCCCGCAGCCTGGATCCACACCAGTTTGCCTACAGAGCAAACCGATCCACGGAAGACGCTGTAGCCACAGCACTCCATGCTGCATTAACTCACCTGGAAGAGCATGGTAGCTATGTGCGGATGCTCTTCGTGGATTACTGCTCAGCTTTTAACACCATCCTTCCACACAAACTGGTGGCCAAGCTACAAGACCTGGGGCTTCCATACAGCACCTGCATGTGGATCAATAGCTTCCTAGACAGAGAGTCAGAGTTGGCCATCACACATCCTCAGCCCTGAGTCTCAGCACTGGCTCACCCCAGGGCTGTGTGCTCAGTCCACTGCTCTACTCTCTCTACACACACGACTGCACTCCTCGCCACCACAGCAACATCTTTGTGAAATTTGCAGATGACACCACAGTGGTGGGGCTCATTTCCAAGGGAGACGAGTCTACGTACAGAGACGAGGTGGAGCAGCTGACGTCATGGTGTAAGGCCAATAACCTCCTCCTCAACACTTCAAAAACCAAAGAACTCATAATAGACTTCAGAAGGAAAAAGGCAGAGATCCAACCACTATTCATAAATGGGGACTGTGTAGAAAGGGTGGCAAGCTTCCGCTTCCTGGGAGTCAATATAGAGGAGAACCTTTCCTGGAGTGTGAACACCTCCGAGCTGCTGAAAAAGGCCCAACAGAGACTGTACTTCCTGAGAATTCTCAGGAGGAATAACATCACACAGAGACTGCTGGTGTCCTTCTACAGAGCCACCATTGAGAGTGTTCTAACTTACTGCATATGCATCTGGTACACTAGCTGCACAGGGGCTCAGAGGAAAGCACTCCAAGGGATCATTAACACCGCCCAAAAGATCACTGGCTGCCCTCTCCCCACACTGGAAGTTCTACACAACGCCCACTGTTTTAAAAAGGCCCAAAACATCATAAAAGACACCTCACATCCTGGCCACTCCCTGTTCGAACTGTTGCCCTCAGGCAGACGGTACAGGGCAATCAGAGCAAGGACTAATAGACTCAAACACAGCTGTTATCCAACTGCAATAACACATCTGAATACTACAAAAAAATGTCCATCACGCCACTCTTGTGTTAATCTATGCACGGTCTGAAGCATGTGTGTGGGAATGTATGTGAATGTTTTACTGTTATATCTTATTAGTATTTTAAGTATTCTATCTATTTTATTTATTGAATTTTATTGTTTTATTTATATTTTGATATTGCTAGGGATGATGCAATGATCGGGGACCATTCTTAATTTCGTTGTTCTCATGACAATGACAATAAAGTTTCTGATTCTGATTCTGGGCCCCTTTGACTCAACCAATGACAATGTGGTTTCCAAGACATTGTTTGAAGCATACTGTTGATTCAAGCATACTGTTTGATAGTTGGCTAACCTGCTGTTAGCCAACTAGCAAGTGTTGGGTAACACTAACACAACAGCATGGTTTATCATAGGATATTGTATGCACTTACACTTGTTAGTTTGACTGCACTCAAAATAGCGAGCACAAAAACAGAAGTAGGTCGTGTCAGAATCAACTAACCACAGCTAGCATGTTTACATATGTCACACATGCTAGCGATTAGCATGCCAGCTCATGTAGTGAACTATTTGCTCTAATCTGTAGCACCATTTAGGGTGTGCATAAGAGCTCCTCCTCTGTTAGATGTTTTAGTGACCAGGTAACTGAATCATTTAAAATCAGCCTCAGTCTCTTATATACCAAAGAGATTTAGAGGAAATGTATTTATTCTGCTCTGAATATTCTGAATGGTGAGAATATGATCGAACATAATTAAACAATATTGCTTGATAATGAAGATGAGGAATAGAAATATTGCAACAGTTTAGACTGAAGAAGCTGTGGTTAGGGCAAAGTCTGCCAGGACTTGCAGCAGCTCCCCCGCTCTGGCAGATCCGCTCCACATCACCACACCCTGGTCATAATTCAACCAAAGTAGCCTACTTTGAGAACTAGAACAAAATGTATTTGCACGGACAGATGGAAGGAGTTAAACCTGTTAGCTGATAACACATGCAGGCCTCAAACACATCACAGGGTGAAACTTCAGCCTGTTTATGACCTCAGTCTGCCCTCCTTCATATCTGTGTGTGTGTGGGGGACTTCAAAAGGACATACCAAAGCTATCTCGTGGTTCGTTTTTCGCCTGGGCCCATGTCATGTTTACTGATAACTATCTGATACAGACCTCAGCACAGACACAAACGAACAGGCACGCCAGACATTCTGCACTTCATCTAATCTCAGCCCGAGTGAGGTCAGCTGCCGCTTATCATCCGATACGGATTTCATGAAGTCCTCATCTTCACGACAGAAACAGCACGATGGCAATGTGACTGCGTACTCAACACCTTTATGTTTTCTGGGAAATGTGTTAATTCTTTTTCCACTGGAGAAAGATCAGAGTCAAAAGTAGTAGTGGGAATTTGTGGGAATTAGCGAACCCTCCAAACCCCCACTGGTTTCTTCTGCAGTTCTCTCCTTGAACTCATGTTTTGTTGTGTCTTTTGTTCAACTCTCATAATCTGCATGGCCGTCAAACTCTATTTAAAAAAGAAACCAAAACATACATGCATCCAAACATCCATAAGCCTCGTATGATACCTAAACTTAAGTTACCTAAGTTACTCAATCATCACTGTAGCATAGTTTGCACACAGTTAGCCAAACAATCCCACAGGTAGCACTGAATATTTGGCCCAAATGTGGCCCACATCAGCACATCTTGACTTGGTTGCTTCAACTTAGCCTAATAATTCAACTTTGCTCTCAAAAATCATATTTAATATCATCCAAATGAAGACATTCTTTAAATATAGCAGAGCAGAGACGGCATGGAAAGGAAATCCTGTCCAAATAAATAAAAAAGAATTTCCCCTAGTAGTGTCGCATTAGATCACTTCCTAACAAGTAAAACAATGAAACACAAAGTTTCCCCATCAGCACGCTGACAGGCTTTCTGGATGCTGATATCACATTTGCTTCTCCCATCATGTGGTTCTTGCATGACTTATTTAATGACCAAAATTCGGTGACCAGAAAAAACCCCATAAAAAAAAAAAAAACTTCTGCCAAATACAATCGGGCTTGCCGTGGGTTCATCCTGAAAGAACAAAAAAAAGGCAGTGTGATTTAGCTTCAAACCCGCTCACCTCAGCTACTGCTTTTTTAAAGTTCCTGAAGAGATGCTAATCAGAGAACTGCTGTTTCTCAGGAAGAGACTCACAGCCCACATACCAGACACATTCAAACACATTTCCTCTCTGGACACAAACACAATGTCTGCCCCGAGCGGTAGTTTAAAATTATCTTCCACATTTAAACTGTGTGCCAGTGCCTATTTGCTCTTCACCTGAGATGGAAGTTAAAGTTTAGTTCAATGCCTGCAAATTAATCAAGAGTAGAAATCAGCAGACATCGCGTAGCATCTAAATTTGTCTTCCCGAGAAGATGACTGTGAAAAAACTACTGCAGGAAAAAGACAAAGACAACGAAATGCCGGGCCAACGATTCAAGTCGTACACAACGTGTCCTCATCTCAGATACGCTCTCCAGCAAGCTGAAGAAACTCAGAAGAGGGCATGAAGACACTATAGGCTGCATGGTGTAATGTGTGGACTCATGTTAGCAGGCTGACTGTTCATTTTCAAATTGAAATTGAAACTAGTTCAGTTTTCGAATGGAAATCCCCCGATGATTCAAGTCCTAGGAACTGTTTGTGTGAGCTCATAGAACAGTGCTGTTGCAAAGGAATACAAGCAAACTCTTTCTAATTAACAGAATACAGCACAGTATGTTCCACTGGATGACATTAGATTTCAAATTAAATGGGTTAAAGTTGTAACTTATAGTGATACAATATAAATTAAAACAAATGCAGAGACTTTAACATGATCTTTTTATTGAAGAAGCTTTCTGTGCTCAACCTAACTTATCCTCATATTATGGGACCTTTAAGGCACAGCTCAGGGGAAGAAAACCTTTACTGCCAAAAGTACTCCATGATTGAAAAGCCTCGTTCATCCACCAGCATGGATGTGAAAAGCCTTAAATTAAACCTGAGAAGGAATACTTCCCCTCTCTAATGTTTTCATTGGGTTTCTGTATGTTTTTGTACACCGGACCCTAGCCATTACAGAAACACCTCTAAGTTCCACGAATGTAATGCGCAATGTTAATCTTGTGGGACTTTAATCAGTAGTTTAACTTGATTGAAAATCATAATCACATTTCTGATGTGTTGCAAGGCTTGTTATATAAAGATATCGAAAAAAGCCATTCCTAGATACACTGCACATGCAGATAGTAGCAACATATCAGTATCATATGAGTAATTATATCCTGTTTATTATCTGTTTGACTGTAATGGTGACCATATTTCAAAATGCCGCATGATATAGTAATACATTAGAAATTTAATTCTCTACAGAAGCCGTAAACCTATCAGGAGTTGACAGTCATAGATCAGATGAGAAAAATTGTCGTTCTCTCATAGACTTCTATACAACCACAATTGTTTACACAACCAGAGGAGTCACCCCCTGCTGGTCTTTGGAAAGAATGCAGCTAAATCCCCCGATTTATAGCAATATAGGAGTTGGATTTGTGAGCTGCACACACAACTGCTATAAAAACCAAAAATCAACTAGAGGAGAGGCTTGTGTGGTTTTTCCTGTTGCGTTCTTTTGTTGTGAGCTATCATTTTATTCACAGACCACAGATCAAACTAAGATGTGCACAGACGCATACACAAGTCCATCACTGTCTACGTGTCACAGATCTCGGCAGCTGTCAGGTGTCTACAACAAAAAAAGCACGCCGCTAACCAATGTCCACGCAAAGTGCGTGCTTCGTGCTTAGACCAGATAACGAAGACCCTCACTGCTCACAACCTCAGGCTGACTCAAAGGTCACAGGTAACCGCCGACACAGCTGCAGCCAATGCAGATTGTCCCATCCAGGAAACGGTGTCATTGTGCTGTGTTTGATGTCTGCAGCGAACTGCACCTCCCCTATGACCGACCACAATGGTTCCTCCATTAGTTCAGCTTCACTTTTTGCAGGTGTGAACACATGAATAGAAACTTTGGGTTTACCTCAAGTCATCAGTGTTCTTTTACTCACTTCTGTGAAGCTGTCCAGGTGATAATGATTAACACAGCTAAAGTGTTAACGGCACAGATCTTATAAATTTGCTTGCTGCTTTTTCCCACGGATACCTTCTTAGAGTTGAGAATACTTTTTATAAACACCATCATGTGTTACTTCCAGGAAATAGCCCTAACCAGCCTTAATCTGGATATATCTGTAACTTCAATAAAAGATGGGTTTCTTCTTTTTGACATGTGTGATCTTTCATCAGGTTTATGGCCCAGATGCTGAGCAACCACCGATTCTAGGGGCCTTTTTCTTTTTTCTTTTTTTTTAAAGCTTTTATTTTAAGAAAAAAACTACAATCATTAAGTTAGCCAATGTATGTACAGTTGAAAGAAGTTAAAAATGGATTAAAGAACCAGTCATTAAGATCTTTAGCTGTTCAGCTGATATGTCTACTAGTGTTAACAGGGGAAAGAGCTGCTGTAGATTGGGTACAGTCAAAATTATTGCAAAAGTGTGCAATGATATTTTGAAATGGTTGATTTAAAGAGATGGGCTGGGTCTTCAACCAGCCCCACACAAAGTGACTTTGTTGTCTCAACATGGTAATAAAACAGCAATAAGACTGAGTCAGCTATCAGTTTAGAAGTGAATGGGGTCAAGTTAGCAACTACATACAGTCTGCTTGTGACAACATAACAATTAATACTCATGAATTGGAGAAAAGCGCATATTTGTTGCATATCTCCATACACAGAAATTCAAATTAACTAACTACATTCAGAGTCCAGGATTTTAAACAGATATTCAGAAATTCCTCCAAAAATAGTGACCTTGTTGCTGCAGAATGGCAATTTAACTGCAAGACCAGAACCAGAATACAACCAGCTGGCAGCCAATAGAGTCTAGTCCTACTCTACTGCAAAGAGACGCTTGGCAGATGAGTGTTTTCAGTGCAGTCAGTGAAAAAACGATCATTTGGAGACAGGTTGCCGGTTGATGATCTGTGCAATCACCTTGTGATCAAAAGTGGTTGGCACAACTGCTTTCAATCGGACACCAACAGCAAGAGCATTCGATGGAGTTGCTGCACAACCACTGTCAAGAAGTTGCTAAAAAAAAACTCTACAGTGCTCTATAGTGTGAGACCTGTACCTGCAGGTTAAACATTAAAACTAGTTGGATTTATATGTTTGAGAATTAGAACAGCTTTAGCTTTCAAAAAGCAATACTTTGTGTATAATTTTGGCACTGTAGCTTGTGGAAATGTCTGGCCTTTCCAGTATCATCTCCTCAGTTTTTAATGTAAAATGAATTCAGAGAACAAGTGACCACCGGTGTGTAGGACTGTTTGGTTTTTTATTAACACGGAAAATTGGAAAAGCAGAAGAGAAACAGAAACAAGTCTTTTGCTCTCCACACACACACCTGCAGCGATGGGCTCATAGAAAGCTGAAATAGTAAAAAGCAGGTCCTCTTTCTCTACCTGCATCACTCCTTCCTGTGTCCAAATATGGCAGTGCCACTCAACAGGAACTACACCATCGTCACACTTCTGTAACGGCTGCAGGAAGGATTCCTCTCTGACTGATGCACACAAACACACAGTCTAAGTCTTCAGTTGGAAAGATTCAAAGTGTAAAAATCCTACAGTAGCCGTTTGTAACAAATTACAAACTGTAATTTAGCAAGAAAGAGAAAAAGCGGTGAAGAGAAAGGTACACCGGATGAAAGGAAGGAAGAGAGATAGGATTGAGATTCTGCCGTCTGACTGCATGCCCACCCTCCCCCCACAACGCAGGGGTCGAAAAATGAGAACTCATTTCCCGTAAATGTCTCCTCGTTCTCTCTCTTTCTAACGCAAACCTTGCTGAGGAAATACCGAGGTCCGAGCTGATGACCGTCATGGAAGCTTATCTCCACTGACAAATAAAGTGGATTTTTCTCTGAGGAATCAAATCACCAAAGCTAACAGACTTGGTTTAATTTACCGTATAAAATTCTTTTTTAAAAGCAAACATGGGCCATTGGCAAAGTATCGATCGCCTGTTTTTAGAGGTGAAAGCAATAGATTACAGCTAGCCCAGTTTTTGTAACGAATTCAGGCTATTTTTTGGATGCAAATACTCAGGAAATACAAGTACTTACATTACACTTTGCATGCTTCGTTCTTCCTCTGTCCCCTCAGTGTGCAACAACAACATTCCTGCTTTGACTTTGGTTTTTGAAGAAAGTTGGCATGAAAGTTTCATTTTAAAGCCTCACACCTACGTGCTTTCAGCCTCACCTCTGTGTGTCTGCACCCTCCTGTTTCTCTTCATCTCTTATGCATTCTCTTACAGTTTACAGTCTCACAAACACACTAGGTGTGATTTATAACTGATGACTTGTGTTTGTTATGACTGAGAACTTTTACAGTAGCTCAGCCCTGTTACTGGTTGCTCCTGCATAATGTTATGTAAATCAGTCCTCTCTCGACAAAGTATTCCCAACTGTCTATGTTGTATTTTTGTTATATACTAAATTTTATGATAACGATACCACCATTTCTAGCTCTGTTTTCATACTCTTGGACTCTATTAAAGTAGCTTTGCATCCCATATGGAAAAGATATATATAAATCTTATAAAGTTTGTATCTGTCTTGTATGAAACTTGTATGAAAAGCATACAAGAGTGAAAACAGATATAAGATCCCTTGAAAAATTATATAATGAAACTTGTATGTTTTGTATACTTACTAAAAAAATATATGAAAGTAATGAGAAAGTGGCCACTTTCATGAGTAAATCATGTAAGCCTTATATGATTTATATATGATTTACTCATGAAAGTGGCCACTTTCATGAGTAAATCATATATGTTTTTACTATTTCTTTTCCATATGGGATAATTCACAGTTCATAATAATTCTTAATCATCTTATACTGGAATTTTGGTGAAGTTTTAACCTTTGCGAACAAAAGGTTTAATATCGATCTCTCCTTTTGAATGAGTGCCTCTCATACATGCAATAATCCTTTCTGTCATCGTTGTATTTTTACTCAGTTGTATATAGTATTTGTATTTGTATTCTATTTTTATCTTATTGTATATTTATTTTATTTTATTCTACTGTATATAGTATTTTATTTTATTCTATTCTGTACAGTTGTGTACTGTATTTATTCTTATTGTATTCTAATTTTTGCCTCATAACTTTTGCACTGTCCACTTCCTGCTGTGACAAAACAAATTTCCCACGTGTGGGACTAATAAAGGTTATCTTATCTTATCTTATCTTAATACATTAATAATATATATTGCATCTTGGATTTCTAATTATGTTAGGATATTTATTGGTTATTTAAGTTAAGTTATTTAAGAGGAAGTTTTGTCTTAATGTCATTATGCTTGCATAATGTCGACAAAGAGTCGCAAATCTTGAATTCCTAATCCCGATAGAGCACTGAAGCAAGTTATACTTATTATAGCACAGATTATTTTTTTGTTTTTTTGCACCACCACCTGTGTTTGGAAACCAAATCAAGCTCTGCTGGTAACCTTAAATTAAAACACGTTCCCTTCAAAATCATTTCTGTTGGTCTCACAGATGCTTTCTGTCTGTCCTGAATGAGAACATGTGTTTTGGAAACGTTGTGTACTTGTGTACATTGTAGTTAACTTCAGCTGTGGGGTACTGAACTGCTTTTTGTTTCTTATAGTTTTACGATAATGTTGGTTTGTCAAATGTTCCTATGTCCCCCCTGTTACGAATAAAGTTTCCTTTGGCGTTGGAGCCACAGCTATGGCGGCCGCAGAGCGAGAACAGTTTCATTTCCTGCGAAGCTCGTGTTAGAAGGCTGGAGATATGGTGGGCGCAGATGTCCGTGTCCTGAGGTTGTAGTTTTAGTCAGGATGGTTACTTTCACAAAAAAAACTACTCAGCTAGCCTCAGGAGAAACCTCCCTTTTGAGAAAAATGCACCCAGGTTGCATGTTAAAAATGCTAAGTTGAGAGTGACACACCTGTCTCACTATTGCCATAACCAGGTGCATCAAAAAACATGTGTTTTTGAGGTTTTGTGAATTTTAAAACACCAAAAACAGATGACTGCATTTTTTGCTTGTTTTGCAATGTTCAACCTCTAGACATCTCAGATGCAAAAATAACTGCTCAGGTCTCCAAGAAGTGAAATTATGAAAATGAAGAACTTGCTCTCCCCAATCTCCTTACAAAACTTACTAACAGAGAAGCAGGTAAAATGCTTTCATACATTAATATATCACTCTTCAAATAATGCCACTCACTGTGGACCTTTCATCTTGAATTAGCATCTATCTGTCAAAAATGTGACTCAGTTTTTTGGAACTTGGAAGTGTTTTTTTTTTCTTGCTGTTTACATCCTGGACACGTATCCACAGCTTCAGTGGGTAAAGTCTGTCATTCACCTTGTGAAATATACCTACTAAAGCTCAGCGCGTTCTAAAATAAGACATGACCTAATGTGCCGTGTACTGTCATGGTATTTTGTAACTTGGTTACATCATATCTAGTCTCACTGCTCCTGAGTGCAAACATACGCTCTCTCACATCTTTTCTTTTTGCTTTACTGGAAAAAATATTACATCAGTGCTAATTTTTTTATTCCTGATTGTTTTATTTATTAATTAAAACATCTTGTTTGTCCAGTATTTACTTGATACTCTTGCCATGCTGGTTTTTTTTTTGACTGCACGGGGACAAGGAGTGCTAAAAGTGCAATATGTACTACTTTCACTCCCTCATAAATATCGCTCGAAATAAGCCAAGTTAATGTCCGTTTTATTGAAAAGTTGTAAAATTCATCTGTTTCAAATGCAGTGTGAAAAATGTAGATGTTCGCTTTTGACTTTCCGACTTCTAAACAAGATTTTAACTTTTCTCAGTACTTTAGTCTGAAATGTTGCACTTCACTTAGGAAATCTTAAATTTGCTGTTTACACATTTCAGACAGCAGAGAACGCAAGTTCAAATTCCATTAGTTAGATTATTGTGACAACCAGATCAAACAGCAGCCAGTAAAGATGGTACAAACCTCACTCTTACTTGCGTGGTTTTGCACACCTGAGACCACCGATGATACTCAAGATCATTCAAAAGAACCACTAAATACCAGATATCTGCCACTTGATAAACACAAAAACCAACTAATGAGATAGTCACTACCTCAAACGAGTCTCAGAGCTGATCACCAAACTCAGGCTGGTGAGGACGTGTTCAGTGAAAAAATAAAGATACCAGAAAAGCTGTGTCAGACCCAGCAGTGAGGATAATGTCTGAACTTACATGATGTCCCTTTGTTCCCGAATACACATCCTGGTGCTTGGTTTGGAGCTCCGTGCAAACGACTTCTTCTTCTTTACCGAAGGAGCAGACATGTCGGCGGACATGACAGCGGCAGTACAGGATAATATACCACCATAATTTTCAACCCACGTGGAGAGACGGATATACGGTTGAATGGACTCAAAGTAGAAAGAATCGAGTCAGATTCAAAATCATAAGAGTTGTTATGGGTGGAAGCATGAAAACAGAATGCAGATGAATGGAACTGGAGAAAGGTGTTAACGAAGAAAGAAAAAACAAAAAATAATGAAAGAAATGGATAGATGAGCAGAGAGAACAATCAGCTGTGTCGATTAGGAAGTCTGTTGATGATCTGAACCCCTGATACTCCACCAAGCGTTTCCTGAGGGGGGCTCCTCCTTTAGCTCTGGCACTTCATTGGCTGACTGCTTTCAGCATGTTCCTTCCTGCTTCCTCAAAGACAGCATGCGATAGGCTGCCGCTTGTAGCCCACACTTCTGCAAACACATAGCTCACACACTTGGACACCCAGCTCCTGTGAAAGAAGCCTGGGGACTTTCCGTCGCACAGGACTGGAACAATTCAGAGGTCAAGCACATGGACGCAGACACACAAATGCATCTGAAAACACACACTGAAACAAAGCCGTTCCTCTGTGAGGTTACAGGTGATACTTTCTAGTGTGTAGTAATTCTAAGAGACCCTAACTTCCTTTTGACTCTTAAAACCGACCTGTGGGCACTTTATAAAAGACTAAGAAGGCCTAAATAAAACAGATAAGCTTAGGCAGAAAGCTTGAAGAACGAGTGTTCTATGAGTGTTGCAGTGCATAAATTTGTCACTGATAATGTCTTTCAACTCAGTTTTAATGATGTAGAATAGCTGTGGCAAACATAAGGCCCAGGGGACTAATATTGGGCCGACAGAGACTGGAATCCAGTCTAATAGACGTTTTTTTAAAAAGTGAAGGAGGGCATAAATTTTGATCTTTAAAAATACGGGTCAACAACAACAAAAAGGTTATTCTCTGTGAATTGACTGTGTGCACGTTAGCATATGCTACTTCCGGTGCGGAAACTCCTGTGGGGAGCTTTGTTTCCGGTGTCCTATTCGGGCCCTGTTTACGGTCCAAAACAAGTTAAGCAAATGAATGAATCAAGCGGCGATTTGCATTTCTATAGATGTCTTGGGCATTTACCCAATATGTCTGTAAATGATGTTCATCGACTTGTCGATATTTTTCCCCCGCGCCTCAGAGAAAAAGAGAAAAGAGATTCAAATGTTATATTTCTCAGCTGTCCCTCGTTTATCGCAGGTGTTATGTTCTAGAAATAACCAGCGATAGGTGAAATCAAGTAGCCAATTTTATTTTTTGACGAAGCAAAACATTTCGTGGACATACAGTACTGCACTTCAGAGTCACACTGCTAGCGATCGATGCAGCGATTCTGTACTGTACAGGAGAGACGTCACGGAGGAGATCGTCTGCAGCGATCAGGATGCAGGACACAATGTGACGTAAAAAAAAAAATAAGCATGCAAACTTGCACTAAAAAATCCGTGAAACAGCGAGGTGAAAGGTGAACCACGTTATAGCGAAGGACCGCTGTAATTTTTAAGGTAAGTCACAACATACCCTTCGTAAATACTAATGTATAGAAACCCTTACCAGCAATCATTCATTTTTTGTGTGGCTTTTTTCACGGTTTGTTAACATGCTGTGTAGGTGTGTACTTGACTAGCTGATCTCGACATAATGGGGGAAACATCTGGTTTGACTATTCTTCACCTGTAGTTTGAATGCTGAACATTTGCCTGTTTAAATCATAAGACCAGTCACTATACAGAGATGTGCTTCTGAATGTGGACGATGTGTCTTGTGCTGCAGTGATGCAGTTCTGCTTGTGTTGAGTGATGTAAACAACTGATCGATCTAAACTCTTTAGACGTCAAAATTGATCATTAGATTTTTTATGACACAACAGTGGCGAGTGTTCCCACTTTCTGCTCTTTGTAACTTAACGCGATCTTTCCGTTTTCGAGTTTTGGACATGATTTTGGAGTATATGTTCGCAGTAGCGATTGACCGCAAAGTAAAGCTACCGGAAATGTACAACCCCACATCCGGTCTCAAACCAGGAAGTTAGCATTTTCTCGTGCACAGGGTCTCTTAGACTGGGCAACAAGCTACCAGAACTATTTCTTTATTTTACACAGGTATTTCTCCAAGAGTCGTGCTGACAGATCGTTTTTTCTATTTACTGTTGAGTATATATCCATAGTGTTGCAATTGCACTGCAAAATGAGTCTGACATCCCTGATCTAGACCCCAAAATATTATACAGAGACAATAAACCAGTCAATCAGACATGGCTTAGAGTACATCAGCAAAAACTTGGTGATGGTGGGGACGAGATTGCCACTAGAAGCCAATGCGCTACAACCGACTGGGAAGTGAGGGAAAAGATGAGCGGAAAGAGAAGCACAGAGAAACTGACAGTGAAACACAAAATACTGGTGAGAGTGAGAAAAGAGATCTTTGGAGGAAAAAGGCTCAGTGCATCATGGGAAGTCCCCCGAGCAGCCGGAGCTTGTAGCACTGAAGCTACAGGGTGGTTCAGGGTCAGTTGATCCAGCCCTAACTTTTAGTTTGAAGCTTAAAACTAGAGCAGGCATCTCTATCCTAAACCCAGACTTTCTCAGTCTCACTTTGCTTCCTCAATACGTTCTCGTGCTTATTGTGTTCACAAATTTTAAAGACTAACATAAAAACAATAGTCTATATTTTAGTTTAGTTTGAATTTTCTTTATTTTTTTACAAGGCTGGGTTGAGCCTTGTATTTTAGTTCACTAAAATAACTTTTATATCGTAGGCTACAGAAGTCTGGAAAGTTCACCTCTTTTTAAATCCACAAACCTCACCAGACGACAGCTCTCTGACTTCTTTTCCCCCCCCAACATACTACCGTGAACACACAGGAAGCACCATGATGTCTAAAACCACCATACTCCTCCTGTACACTACTTGGAAGTGAGTTCATATTGCAAAAAGAACTGAACTATTTAAGTCATTCCTCTAAAAAATGACTAGCCCTGTATCAGTTTCTCTTTAAACATTTTTCCTTTACGTCTCGTATCAGTTGTACATTTCCTAGTTTTGTATTAGCATTTGTGTTTCCACTATCAGCTTTCCCTCCTCTTCTGTCCCCTTTTCTGTCATTACTTCAAGCTGCCACAAGTCACTTACAAGTATATTAGGCTGGGCTCAATCAAGGGTTCAGTGAGTTGTTCTGTAATATATCTGAATACAAAAATGTGAGAAAATAAAAACCCACTAGAGTGTGTCATATCACTTGGGTGAGGTTTGTTGGGTGTTGATTCAGGACCAAACATGAGCCTGTGTACTCTGAAGCATGTTAGTGTATTTGTTACCCACTGCAATTCACACTGGCACAGGAGATTTGCATTATTGATGTGCAGCCGACAAATCTGCAGTAACTGTGTCTGACGCTATCATGTCAGTATGGATCAAACTTTCTGAGGAACGCTTCCAGCAAAGGGAACTCCAACCCTGTACTACTTTGGTATACCTAATAAAGTGTCCTGCAAGTGAATGTATCAGGTTGCACTTTGTGATTAGGTTAGGATGCTCCTTACATGTATCATGGCCATATCTGCCCATCATAGCAGCTGCATCAGTTGCAAATCGAACACGTAGCAAGCAGCTTGTTAGCACGATGTCAAAGTGAGAAGCCCCAGAGCAAGACTGTAAATCAACGAGTTAAAGAAGAGGTCACACTATGTTGGGGAATTTTTGTCTTTTTTTATGAGGATGCTATAAAATATGATCTTAATCTATTCCTCTACCAGACACTGAAATAGGTTTGCTATCAAAGCTGTCATACACCCTAAAAAGAGGAAGCTAAAAATAATGCCACTCCTTGTGTAATGTCTGTACTATTGTCAAGTTCCCACCCCAAAAAGGGGCGGCTAAGGTTATGCGGTCATCATATCAGTTAGTCTGAAGTCTCAGATGATCAACTGTTTATGCACACAGATGATGAGGCCATCTGCTGACAGAAAAAAAACAAAAAAAACCACTCCTTTTCACACAAGTTGGATCACAGCTAGTAAAACAATTTGCATGTTTTTATATTTTATATATATATATATATGCTTCAGAACTTCCTTTTTCACTGTAAGTCTAATCCAGAGACAGTTGTTAGTACATGCGGGGGTATAAATGAGCAAGAAATTGTTTATGTATACCCAGATCATCTAAAGTGTGAACATATTTGGTACAAAACAGCTTTCATGTTGCTGCTGAAGTTTAACCAAGGGGACTGTACTGTACAGTCGTGTGCTGGTTGGCAGCTTTGAGGTGTGATGTCTGCACCACTTCTTTGAACGTAACGTTAGAAAAGGCCTTCTGTGAAATGGACACTTAAGGTGCTACTTAATGCTGAAAGTGCCATTTCAGGTGTAAAAACATGTATTTCCTTGTATTTGTGTAATCTGCATAGCTCTCCTCCTCAATGAACAGAGTGGACAAATTGCAGTGACAGTGCTGTTGCTTTATAGTGAAAAACAAAATATTAAACTTGAAACAAAAGGACGAATTACACTGAATATGAAAGTATGTACACCAAACCTCTTAATCTTTGAATTCAGGTGTTTTCAGTCTCATTGCCACAGCAATCCAGCATCTAGCCATTCAGTCGGCCTATACAAACATTAGTGACAGGCCATGTAAAATTACAGAGCAGGGCCTCTTAAATGTGTAAATGTCACCAACGCTCTGCTGACCCAGTAACTGCTTTGAGCTTTAAGCCTCCCTGAGATTAAAATCAGCACAAAAACTGTGCACTGGGACCTTTATGGTCTGGGTTTCAATGGCTGAGCACTCTTGTATCACGTGATATTAACATTTCCATGTCAATATCACAAATAACATCTGAAATTTTTTGTTATTGTTCCTTTTTTTTTCTTCTGGCAATGTATCTCAAGCAGTGAAAATCGAATATCTGCTGATGTTGGTTTCCAACCTTGTTACCATGTTTGTCTAGACAAAAAAATACACAGTGTATATCAATAAAGATTTTCAACTCAAAGAGGATCAGCAAGATCTGATGTATGATGTAAGTGTTCCTTATTCTGTTCCTTCCTAATATGTCAATAAAGCCTCAGCTAATTTAGTTTGTACCTCTGGTTAAGTGCAGCTGCTATTTTCAGATCTCTTCCTAAAAGTTCTTTTCATACCACTTATGCTGACCGTGCTGTGATTTTGCCACAGACCACAATTCATGTTTTATACTGACACCAACGTTTTATACATTAAGGGTGCAGATTTCAGGAGTTTTCAGTTAAAGAGGCCACAGTTAGAAGGCTGCATGCCAGGGGATTTGTTTTTTACCCTAAAAGGGGGAACACTGTGAAACACGGACTACTGATGTAGTGCCCCAAAGCATCTGAGGAAGAACATTCAGAAGAAATACTCTGATGTGGTGCATACCAGCATGCTCAAAATGCCTCATCACCAGTTCTTCCACTTTATTTAAATAAAAGTCAAGTCAAAATATCGAGCGCTGACCTGCCAGTTGTTTCCCTTTTCCAGGAAGTTAGCTAAGCATTAAATTTAGGCATTAAATTTGCTATAAGCAATTTATGACCAGTGCCTTTAAAAGCCCTATGCACACCTTTATAGGAAGATACTGGTTTAACTAGAATACGAGCAATAAATAAAAATGAAGATTGAAAAAGTGACAGGATTTTTTTGCTGCATTAGTTTCAGACCTTCACTGATGTACCAAGCATGCAGGTTAACCACACAACCTGCAGCAGCATGTAACAGCTGACCAAACTCACTGTACGGTATGAGCCAAACAGAATGACTTGCAAGGCTGTAGCAGTACTGTTGCTCACTGTGAAAGGCATGTGGTGACATTTTATATTCGTGCAAGTGGGGACTGCTGGTCCCTGTTGCACTGAGTCTGAAACCACGAGGGCTTTGCTTGACAGCAAAAAACACAACTGAAATGGGTCAAAGCAAAACTCACAAAGGAAAACAACCAATGAAACTTGAGGATGGCTGCTGCTTTTACTGTATCTGAGTCAGACAATGACTAGTGACCTATACTTGATACCAGTGTAAAGTACTGATGATGTCACCAGTGGTTCAGAAAGGTGATTAGAACCAGTTCTTGTCATGCTGGCGCTGCACGACACTTCTCAGCCAAAACTACAAAAAAGGAATCCTCTGCTAACCTGGTTAGCCAGTTACCTATTCCTAACCTTATTCTGCCTTATCTAGTATATATGGAAAGGATATGTAAGCCCATTTACTGTGCTGTGTAAATTTAACTGTAAAGGGAAAGCTAAAAGAAAATATATCTGTTATATTCTTAAATAATATGTTAACTGTCAAGCGACCAAGTGGTTTCGCAACTGGACAAGTGTGGCCACGCTATCATTTTTTTTCAATGTCTCTATTGGTGTTTACCATACATATACAGTGGGGCAAAAAAGTATTTAGTCAGCCACCGATTGTGCAAGTTCCCCCACTTAAAATGATGACAGAGGTCAGTAATTTGCACCAGAGGTACACTTCAACTGTGAGAGACAGAATGTGAAAAAAAAATCCATGAATTCACATGGTAGGATTTGTAAAGAATTTATTCGTAAATCAGGGTGGAAAATAAGTATTTGGTCACCTCAAACAAGGAAAATCTCTGGCTCTCACAGACCTGTAACGTCTTCTGTAAGAAGCTTTTCTGTCCCCCACTCGTTACCTGTATGAATGGCACCTGTTTGAACTCATCATCTGTATAAAAGACACCTGTCCACAGCCTCAAACAGTCAGACTCCAAACTCCGCCATGGCCAAGACCAAAGAGCTTTCGAAGGACACCAGGAAAAGTATTGTAGACCTGCACCAGACTGGGAAGAGTGAATCTACAATAGGCAAGCAGCTTGGTGTGAAAAAAATCAACTGTGGGAGCAATCATCAGAAAATGGAAGACATACAAGACCACTGATAATCTCCCTCGATCTGGGGCTCCACGCAAGATCTCATCCCGTGGGGTCAAAATGATCATGAGAACGGTGAGCAAAGATCCCAGAACCACACGGGGGGACCTGGTGAATGAGCTGCAGAGAGCTGGGACCAAAGTAACAAAGGTCACCATCAGTAACACACTACAACGGCAGGGAATCAAATCCCGCAGTGCCAGACGTGTTCCGCTGCTGAAGCCAGTGCATGTCCAGGCCCGTCTGAAGTTTGCCAGAGAGCACATGGATGATACAGCAGAGGATTGGGAGAATGTCATGTGGTCAGATGAAACCAAAGTAGAACTTTTTGGTATAAACTCAACTCGTCGTGTTTGGAGGAAGAAGAATACTGAGTTGCATCCCAAGAACACCATACCTACTGTGAAGCATGGGGGTGGAAACATCATGCTATGGGGCTGTTTTTCTGCCAAGGGGACAGGACGACTGATCCGTGTTAAGGACAGAATGAATGGGGCCATGTATCGTGAGATTTTGAGCCAAAACCTCCTTCCATCAGTGAGAAATTTGAAGATGAAACGAGGCTGGGTCTTCCAACATGACAATGATCCAAAACACACCGCCCGGGCAACAAAGGAGTGGCTCCGTAAGAAGCATTTGAAAGTCCTGGAGTGGCCTAGCCAGTCTCCAGACCTCAACCCCATAGAAAATCTGTGGCGGGAGTTGAAAGTCCGTGTTGCTCGGCGACAGCCCCAAAACATCACTGCTCTCGAGAAGATCTGCATGGAGGAATGGGCCAAAATACCAGCTACTGTGTGTGCAAACCTGGTAAAGACCTATAGTAAACGTTTGACCTCTGTTATTGCCAGCAAAGGTTATGTTACAAAGTATTGAGTTGTATTTTTGTTATTGACCAAATACTTATTTTCCACCCTGATTTACCAGTAAATTCTTTACAAATCCTACCATGTGGATTCATGGATTTTTTTTTCACATTCTGTCTCTCACAGTTGAAGTGTACCTCTGGTGCAAATTACTGACCTCTGTCATCATTTTAGGTGGGGGAACTTGCACAATCGGTGGCTGACTAAATACTTTTTTGCCCCACTGTATGTTTCCTCATCTATGACAGATATTCCAACATGATCTATGGTTTACAAATATGGTTTTCAAGATTTCTGGAACTTGAGCTATTTCCATCATCACTTTGGGGCCTTAAGTGTGACTCAGGGATCCTAGAGCTGTAAGTCATGGGTCACTGTGCTAAATTCCAATACACCGAATAATAATTGGAAAATTACAATAAAATCAAAGTCTATAATGTTTAAAATATACATATATTTACATTCAACAATTATATTAGCCACGCTAATGCGCCAACCCCTGTGAAAAAAAGAATAAATACATTTTTTTTAAGAGAAATAGACTGAACTATGTCATGTTAAAAAACTCAGTGGAAAATGGATGTAGTGTTGCATTGTAGATAATGATGGACATATAATGAAAAACATCTTCTGACTGTAAATGTACTGCACTGTCGCTTGAGTTTGACTATAGAGACAACAGCGGTGGTTAAACTACGTGTACCATAGTGCATTACCCTTTATCACAGATATCACACATTTACAAAGCTCTGCTGCTAAAGCTCAAACTCCCTCTCATTCATATCTTGTAACTACAGTTTATGACCCAGTAGATCCAGTTAAACACAGAAGGAGGAGCTAAAGGTGACAGACTGACTGACTTGGTCTGCAAAACCTATGATGAAATATGTATGTTCAGTGCCAGAATACCACTGCTGCAGAAACAGCCCTGAAGAGCAAAAAAGATGGACAAAAATCTGATCCTTTTTGAAGGTTATGCAGCAGATTAACTGTAGCAATAAACAAATTAATCGATAGAAACATTCTTGTTAGAAAGAATCTTAAGAAAATATTCTATTATTTTAAGTCACATATGGCTAGACTGTGGTTTTACATGACTCCACATAAAGCAGCACTTTAAACACTGTCATTCAAAGCGTAAAGACATTTTATAACATTTTCTAACCCAGACTATTCTATAAAAACTCAGAAAAGACTTAAAAACTGAACCACGCTTTGCTTTAACCCCACTGTGGCACTACCACCCGCACAGTTAGCATGGCTTCAAACAGACATGGGAGTAAACAGTAAACTGACTTAATATTAACAGGAGAGTAAATGATGGATCAAACATGCAGCTTTAGTTACATCTCAGTAGGACTAGGAAATATGAGTCATTGCAGAAACGCTTATGAGGATGTTTTCTGTTCTGTAAGGGAAATGGCTACAGAATATTAATAATATGATTCTGGGCTAAAGCACTTCTGTCTTACTGTAATTTGTGTAAGCAGATGCTACACATTAGCACGTAGTGTTTTTATTTTTGGTACAGGCTGCATAAAGGCTGCACAAAGTTAAATCAAGAGTCTGTGTCAAATTACTTCACACGGCTACGTGCATGTTCCTGTATTTTAAGTTAGAACAAGTAAAACTTCACCAACATTTGTATTTATTATCAGTTTGAACAGGTTTTGGTGGAAAGCACGGAAACAGTCTGTTCGGACCGAAGAAGATGGATTGCTTTTACATGCAGTGCATGCATGTAATAAGAATATTTTCTTCTTCCTGCTCCTTTTCACATATGGTTGTAGTGCTTTATTAATAGAAAGTGTGGTTGGTTTGTTTGATCTGTTGTACCAAGTGTGAAATAAATAAATAAATGAAATGAAATGCATGGCAGCATGTTAAAATACTCTACTGGAGGCTAAAGTTAGCTGCTAGGTTAGTGATTTTTGAGGCTAAATGCCGAGACGTAATCATGAGCAATATGACAATACAATATAGTATGTTAGCACCAAAAAAGGAAGTGTTTCGGGGCTGTTATTGAACTGTATGTCATTCAAGATTTAGCACTGTTCAGAGCCACACGAGTTCAATTATTACAGAAAGTGTATCAATGTGCCTCTGTGGAACTATGGAACTAATCGAGCCTCTATGTTGCTTGTGTTAATAAGAAATTATGTCTTTGGCAAGGCTACAGAAAGGAATGTCTTTATCATAGCACCTATAAATGAAAAATATAAAGCAGTTGTTGAGCTAACTAGCTATCTTTCATACAGTTGGTATGAATACATTAAAAAGTCTTTATACTACAAGTATTTCTGGACTTTTGATCTCTAAATACTATAAGAATCATGGCTCTTGGGGGCTATTAGAACAGCGTAGTCAACAGTCTGAGGCACAAATCTTAAAATATCTTGTTCCTCTATTTGTTAACTATGACTGCTCCAAGTTAAACAACACAATACACAAAATATAATTCATAATTATTTTTTTTAATGTAACTTCTGCCTTGAAAATTTCAGATCTTCAACTGTTGTCAAAGAACCAGATACTTTGTAACTGATCTAAGCTCCAAAAGTGACCTTGTTTATGGGATAAATAGAGACATCCCACCTTCACAATTATGACCTACAGACATATGAAACCAACCTTGAAACAAAAACTTCAGTCATTAGTCAGTGAATTGTTAATTTGGGCAACAGAAAATTGTACAATTTAAAAGACATACCACGGTAGAAATTCTCTGCAAGATGTGAAGCCTCACACTTTGCTGCATGCTTGTATGTGTATAGAAACTCACCACCTTCACAATTTTGACCTATAGACTAAATTTAAGTATAGTGAGAATACATGCATGCATTTACCTTGAATTTCTGGTGTTGCGTTGATGTTTATTTATGTAGCTCTATTCAGAGATACATAGAGCCAAAAAGACCAAGCAGCAGTTAGGGTTAGGGTTAAAACACTGACTCATTGAAAAGTTATCTTGAAGAGGAAAGGGAACAACAGTAGAGTTTGACATTTAGAGGAAGAAATACAAAAAAACCCAAAAAAACTCCCCCATCAAAGATAGGCTAAGCAACAAACGTGATCTTGACCTTGAATGGAAGTTGGGTGAAGCCTTATTAGGTTATCACCGAGTGTAAATCCCATTTTCCATTAGTACCTATTCGGATCGGCTCATCTACTCTGTGGTTTTCTGTTAGGTCATAGTATCTGGTACCAAGTACTTTTTTAGTGCCTACTCTGCCAGGGATCCAAGCGATCCAAGGCATCAACAGACTGCATGCCATGATTGGCTGGTCAGTGGCATCACTTGATGAGTCATCAGTGCATCTCCTTCCCGAAAATCAAAATCACCATTTTTGAAACGCAGCAATGAGGGAAATGGCAACAAAAAACAAGTCAGTGATCCCTGAGTCTGGCAATAAGCCACAGACCAAGAAGAAGGTATAATCGTTACCTCGCCGTCCACCTTTGTTGTGCCATTCATGCTGCATACTAATTACGTCATGAGACGCTAGGCCGCATTGCTGTAACGACCTCATGCGCATTAGGTGGCCCTCAACTGTAACAGAAAACAAGTCGAGGGGAGTTGTACCGCCTCCTGTCGCGTTGAACAAAGCTGAGTAGGTACCAATGGAAAAGGACTTAAGTTTAATTAATTTCTGACCAATGTTTTAGGAGGAAACACTGGTTACATTTTGCAACCTTGTGGATGGACAGACAACAGACGCATTGCCAGGGACTGAGCTCATAATGTCTATGGCTGGATGAGCTAAAAATGAATCACAAACAGTAGATACAGTGGAATTTCGGCTTTTTTGAACACTCAGTTTCACTTCACTATAAGAATTTCTTTGAATATTTTAACTTCTTTGTGTCAGAGGCTTTGCTAAAAGACAAACCTTAGCCCAAATATGAACATGTGTAGCCCATAAAAAACAGCTGTTCCATATATTTTTGATACTGGCACCTAGTGACAGCAGACAACAACAAAGCTCTTAACAGCATCAACAGACAGTATAAAAGATTAATGTAGCTTTGAAATGAAGCCATTGTGGAAGTGCCATTCTTTTTAATCACCAGCTTTTGCAGCCACACGCGTGGTTGCAAAAAGACTTTGTCCCTATAGAAGTCAATGCAAAATCGACCCTTAGGTTTGACCTCTGGAAGCACTTTCCGTTTTTAGCCTCAGTTGTAGTAGTTAACACATTTGCCTAACACACCAAAGATCCACAGTTTAAGGCACAAGAAGTGCCACACAAGAGGCAAACACAGTTTCAAGGGGTCAAAAGGCAGTGTACTCCTAGCGCTACTTCCAAGGCTGGATAAAAAGGAGGGTTGCACCAAAGAAAATACAGTGAGCCCTTAGAAAATACAGGAGGGGAGATGAAAGTATCTACCTACATAACAAGTAAAATATACTGTTTATTTTATAAATGATAACTTTTACAAAAGAAGGAATATTCAGAGTATGCTGTCTAATGACTAATGATTGACAAGCTGTTAGCCAATGAGCATGCAATTTCAACTTCTGATCCGCCCCTCACTGGTCATATCACCGGCAAAACACCAAGATAGCCACAATGGAAGCTGTCAAAAACTGGACCTCAGACCTCAATGGGTTATGTCACAGTAGCTACGTCCATCTTTTATCCTGTCTGTGGTACTTCCTTTGGACTACCAACACACTATGACATCAGGACCTTAACGTGGGGTGGGACTTTGGTGCCTAGCCCTAACCAAAGCACAGGTGAAACAGAAAGGAAACAGCGGCTGAATACAAACCTAAAAATAGTACCTAGTAAGGCCTAAATTCCTGTGACCTTGTCAAAGTCAGACTTAGTTATTCCACTGCTATAGGTTATCAGTGATGAATTCCTGCTTATGAAGTGGTGTCAGGTGTTTGGAAGGATTGACTAATATGATTTTTTCTGCCGCTGGTCAAATATGGTGGTCAAAAATATCTCCTCTCTCTGTGTAAGTGTATAGTACCAGGATTGTCTGGGTTATATGGAGGCTATCGGCACTGAGACCAACCTTGAAACAAAATTTTCAGTCATTAGTCATTAAATTGTTAATCTGAGCAACAGAAAATTGTCCAACAATTTAAAAGACATGCCAAGGTAGAAATTCTCTGTAAGCCTCATGTGAAGCCTCACAGTTCACTGCATGCTTTATGTGTATAGATCTTTTCTCTCTGGTTCGGTGATTGAATCCTTCAAAACCAAATTACAAACACATATAAGAACTCACAAACTAGTGAAAGCTATCTGAGCACTTGCATGTGGGATGCTATCTCATTCTGATTCAAGAGATCTGATAGCCTCGCAGCCTTCCCTTAGCATATACCTTGAATAGCCAAAACATCCCATACTGCACACATTTTGGATAAACTGTTGAAATATTTCATGAAACTTACCCATGGATTGCCGCGTCAGCTGTGTAGCTCCTTCGTCTGTCTCTGTGTCATCAGTGTGGTTTGAGCCTTGCAGAGCTCCACTTCAGCCCAGTTCACTTCCTGGCCTGCCTTTTTTAAAGCTGCTGTACAAAGTGTCATAACACCCTCCCTTAAACCACAAGATGCAGCACTCATTCAACACAGACAAGCAGACATACAAGGCCAGCATTAAAAAAACAACCAGAGCGGGTATACTTACCAGCAGAAACTACTGAACCCTGCTCCTTTCCACGATTATGGTGTGACCATGATTAACTCTTCTTTGGACTTAAAGGTTTGAGTTGTTTGAATCTTTACAAACAGCTAACTACGTCCTTACACTAGTGTAGACATACTCGTGTATCAACTTTCATTGGTTGTATGACTGCTGCATGAACTACACAACTAACTTCCCCTTTACAGCGCAGATGGACCACTCCTTCCTCTGGTCACTAATTATGTCACAAACAAACACCAACCTGCAGCCTGCTGCTGTGCATATAGCTTTCAGTGTGCTAACTAAAAAATTCCATTTGGAGTTTTCAGGAGCCTAAAATCCACAGAGTGTTTATCATATATCATATCTTAGGATCATGTTAGGATCATGTTGAAGCTGTGTAATTATTCTTACCCTGCTATTATAAATCTGCTACACAGCCTCTGGACAACATGTAAAATAGATGATTCATAGGCCAATGTGACATCATTCAGTAGTGTGTGGCCTTTTGAAGTCAATTGATCATTACGCCGTGCTATTTTGGTTTTTTTTTAGCAGCAAAGGTGACTATATTTGGACAACAGATTGGAGAGGAAACTCTAGCTAGCTTAGTTAGCACTTAGCATGTATAGGATCTATAGACTGTATATGTCCAGCACACTAATAAAGAAAACTACTAATCAGTGCTAAGCAACATCTATCCATCCATCCATCCATTCACTTCAGCTTATGCTTTTCAGGGTCGTGGGGGCTAAGCAACATATAAACAAATAAAAATATCCCACTTTCGGTCACCACACATGAATCACAGACCTTTTGGACAGGTTGTTAGTATAAGATATCATGACCAGCTAAAGGGGCACTGACGAGAAAGAAGACATATTTTCCTTCTGACGTACACCTGCTACTTTCGTCCACTGCTGTCCTTACTCTGCTCTGAACAGCCGATTTCGAGAAGAGGTCACAGACACACTGCAGGAGGACACTCCCATTATTTTGTAAGCCTTTTCAGTCTTTAGATTCATTTGCTCAAACTGCTAAATGAGAACAACTATGACCAGCTGTGCTACTGATGTTCTCTGCAAACATGACTCTCACTACAGTATTATTATAGGCAAAGCAAGGCAGGCTTATTCATATAGCACATTACAAGTAAAATCTAAAATCAAAAAGATAAGAGTAAAAGAAGAAAACCTGCCAGAAATAATACCAGAAACAACAACAATAAACCAGTGCTTAAATACAATCATGAAAAAAGCTGTTTTGGCTTCTTTTATAAATAGGTAGTGTTGGAGATGATCTGGCCTCAGTGGGTTGTTGGTTCCATCTATGGGTAGCACAGTGGCTAAATGCCTTTTCACCCTGTTTAGTTTCAGGTCTGTGCACTGCTACAGTGGATGACCAGATCTTGCAGACTTTAGAGACATACTGGGCTTGTATCTACTCAACATCACAGATATTTCACCATTTCATACAAATAATTTATAGTCAGACGTTTATTGATTAATAAACAATCAAAAATACTTTAAATCCAATCTATATTTCACTATATTTATATTTCAATCGTATGCAGGGAGCTGAGAATTGGAGTGATTTGCTCTCTCTTCCTGGTTCCTGTTAAAATTCTAATCACTGTAGACTGCACCACTATTTCCTCCTCTGGCACACAAACTGAAATCAGCTGGTTGTAGCACAAGTATAAATATAAAAGACAAGCAGAATATTAATTCCAAGGAATTCAATTACTGGGATTAGGTTCTTGTAGAGATTCAAATCCCTGAACCAAAGTCTTCGTATAGAACATATTATCCTTATGAAGTGAAACTTGAAAATTGAAAATTGAAGTTTGTGTGTGTGTTTTTTAAAGGATTGATTTTGTTCAGCTATATGTGAAACTATGCACTCATAAAGTAATACGTGTGTGCGATATATCTAAGCTGGAACACTGGAAACAATTATTGAATGAGCAGTTCTATATACGAGTGTGCTTGTTTGGTACTGTGACGCATTGATTTTGTCAACAGTGATTAATGGGCCTGTCATTTTTTCCGTGTTTAGAGACATTAAAGTTGTCTTTATGTCACTTTACTAAGGCTAAGCCTGTTTGAAGCAGATGGTGTGACTTTATCACTTACAGCACAGTGACAAAGTAATTCATTTTAAAGCTTTCCTTTTTGATAAAGCATATTAAGCCTGAGTCAGCTACCCTTAGTTATGATGCACTGAGTGTCCACTCCCTCTGCTTGCAAACCACCGTGCCTTTAGTTATTAGTTATTAGTAAATCTTCTGCAGCCCAGCCAAACCTTTAATCAGCTGTAATCATCACATGAGCCTAAAATGAAATATTTCTGTTTTTGTGTTTTCATAGATTCATTTTGATCTTGTTCAGGTCGGTTCTCGTTAACAGCTTTATGTCTGTCTGCTGAGAGCCACAGTTTCATGCAAGTTACTTCCTTGGAAATTATGATGAAGGACAGGTTCAGGATTAAAAAGGGTGAGAAAATAACATCATCTTAAAACTTCAAATTAAATTGCATTATTTTATTTTATTTTTTACATTTTTCCTTATATATGATTACATGGCCCAACCCTGAGCCTAAACCCACACTTCTGAAACACCCAGAATCCCCTGCCCACACACTCTTTCTAGTTCTGTGGCTGGTGGTGACCTCCAGTCATGGGTGTGGTTGTTGTGTTGGGAGTTCAGGCACCTTTGATGGTGATATGATCTGTGTGGTAATGTTTTATCAGTGTAATGCTTTACTCTGTTCATAAATATTACACGAACCAGCAACAGCTGGCTGACCCCGTGCAGCTGTGCTATGACTCTTCTCTTTCCTTCCTCTCTGTGACACAGTTTTGGTGAATGTTTAAATGTTAGAGCTCCATGGCAACCAGCGGTGTATTTTAATGTAACTAAAACTTTGATCTGCTTACTCCAGGCAAACATATTTTTCATACATAAGTTTATTATTTTATTCTATTTATTTGTTTAAATTCAAACTGCAGTAACAATGATTGTATCATAAGTGTTGGCATGGACATTTCCCATTTCTCCTGTGATCTCTTTAACTATCTGTATAAAATGTAACTTAATATAAAGACAGGTAGCCTAGTTAATGTACCAGAAATTTCTATAATTACATAAACTGCCCTTACACATCGAAAGACCTGTCAGTGAGTCAAATCATTGCTTTGTGGGGCTTCAGAGCTCACAATGGAAAATTTTAAATGTAGCTTTGTTTCATAGCAATTTAACAGCCCAGTCTATTCAGATTATTAAAAATGAATACTCTCTAACCATGTTTCCCAAAAGTCCCCACAAACAATTTTAAAATAATATGATGATTCTGCTGGACTTCTGGATATGATGACTGTTGCTTTAAATGTGCATTTGACAGGAAGGGCATATTTGGCTCGTCTTCTTTAGTGCACAGGGGGTAATCAGACTGAAAACAGAACAAGAGCTCCACCGCAGTTCATCTTCCTGTAGCATTTGCAGAGCCTGGTGCTGATTTGAAAATAATGGGGGGTGTTTTGGCAAAAGAAAATGAATATCTGCTCTAATACCAAGCTGAAGAAACCAAGCACACAACATGTACTATTTAAATAAACAGGTTGAAACTAAATATGTCCTTTTTTAAAGGTGACCCGAGGAAAAACTATTTAGGCTAATCCCCTTCTGGCATTTTGCACATGGTTGTGCACACAAATGAAACGACAGTGAAGCTAAAAGGGAGATTTATGTTTGGATCTGTAAATCAGACAAGTGATCTGGTGGGTTAAAAACTTTCTCTTGCTGCATGGTTTAACAGAAAAGTATCCACGCCCATACAGTAGTGCAACCGCAGGTGCAGTTTCAAAAATGTTTGAGCAATTAAAAGATCCCAAACTAAGGGCATAGTGTATCCCAAATATCTATTCTTAAACATCTCAAAATCTCAGTAGTTTGACGACGTTTGTTCTTATGCCGATAACAGATTGGTTTCTGTTTTTTGCCTTTGTGGGACAATATCAAGCCTTGACTCTTTAGCTCCTCTACTTCAAAAACAGGGTCTCAGAGCAGATGCACTGCATGAATTTGCAACCACTTGAATGATCCTACCACTCTGCAATGATATCTGCCAGTATGAACCTTACAGGGTGAGTACCCACAAAACTCTCACTTTTATTTTGTTTCCCCTGTCACTGGGGGAAAGCTCAGACTGATGTGGTGGTGCCTTGATGGGAAAGTCAGATAGCGTGCCTACTTTTGCCTCTCTGGGAAATTCCAAATATGCAGACGTTATCTATTGTGGTGCTATGTTGTTAGTTAGAGTCCCCCGTGTTAAACACAAAGGTAACTGTTAAACAACTGTGAAAACATCTGTTCTTTGATATGAATTAATCGAACTGAATCAAAATTACTAACAGATAACACTTTTTATATTATGGTTGTTAGAATGAGAACAACAGAGCCAATTACACATTAGTCTTGAAGTTCAACAGTTTATTAAATCGTTCAAAGACTTTTATTCAAATTAAAACAACAATTGTGCGTTCTAAATAATAATCAATTTTTTTATTACTTTCAGCATCTATTGGGTTTCATTGGTGGCCGTTGAACCTTGTCCAGCCTCCTTTCCACGATCTGCAAGTGGTGGGAAAAATGTTTTGGGGATTTTGACTTATAACATTCAAGTGTAATATTGTTAAGTGCTTGTGTAGTAAACTAGCACATACAATTTTTTTACCCTGCCAAGTTGATACTTAATTGAACTGAAAAAGCAGTAAAAAATGGTGATGGGGGATTGGTGGTGGTAGATGTTTAAATGTTAAAAGTGAGCCATTGTAGTCCGTCGGTAGGTGGTTGCTAGGCATGTATAATTCCAGTTTTGCAAATATAAAGGTGAGGTGTTATGAGATGTAACTGTCATGAAATTGAAATGATACAGTGCTTTTAAAGGGTGTTTGTTTAGATTCAAAACACTAAAAATGTGTCACACCAATAAGCTGAACTCAGATCTGCTCAATATTAAAATAATTAGCATTTATAAGCTAATTACCTTTCACAGCAGTCCCAATTTTTTTAATGTGGCCGCTTGGTTAAATGCTTAACGCTTTCTACACTATCGGGGCTACCTGAGTGTCAAGTTTGGTCGCTTAGTTTTTGATGATGTAGAAGTCACAGATCATCCAAAGGTGTAACCTTTGGCAGCCAAAGAAAGAAATAAAGAAAAAACAAAACACACAGGTTTTGTATATTATACTAAATAAACTGAAATTGCGGGCAATCATCAGTGATGTGCGTGATGTCCAAAGCCCTGAAGTATCACTTCAAAAAACTTTAAGTCTAAACTTATCAGTGACTTCAAGGCATTCTTTATGCGAGCAGCAAAGAGGAAGGGGCTCAAATGTTGCATTCGAGTTTCAAAGTTGGAGAATCAGAATCAGAAGAGAGACTGTAGAGCATAGGTGCCCAACCGATGGGCAGAGGACTGGACTTCCTTCATTCCGTACTGAGCTGCATACGAAGAATACATGTCGTTGAAAAAGTATTTTATTTTTCAAAAAATGCCACTTCTGCCCACACCTCACTTCTGCAGTTTTTCCCCATGCATCAGTAAGTCTGTAAGTGAACCCATGCAAAAATGACCCCAAAACAAATGTCACCGGAGAACTCCTTTAAAAAGAGAGAAAAAGCCAAAGATGAGACACCAGAAGGGTCTCAAAGAGCCAACAAAAAGAAAATTGCATTTAAAAGAACCAAACTTCAGTCAGGGGAACAACTGAGATAATCCATCCACAATACGAGGTTAGTCATTAATATACTGCAACTACACGGGAATGGAACAGCTGCGAGAGAATTCAACATTAATGAATCAATGTTACGGAAGTGGAGGAAGCAAGAAGAATGAGTTGAGTAAAGTTTGATCTGATTTTGTTTCGCTTAATGCGCCTTATAATCCGGTGTGCCTTATGTTGCGAAAAATATGGTAACAGTCTCCATTGATCTGAACTGAAAATCAAAATGGAAATGTGACAGAAGTTGCTTAATTCTGAATCTGCAGTTTTGGGACAGTTCCCTCTGGAGCTTTCCCCCCACACATGAATCTGAAGCCTGATCTGAAACAAGTGAGTCAAGTGACAATAACGTACAGTCCAATTTGAAATACAGCCCACTCTGTACAATACAAAAATATGTTGGAAAGTCAGTGTGAGCAGAGCTTTAATCCATGAGTTTTTTCATTCCTCACATTATCTCTTGGTATACAGTGGGGCAAAAAAGTATTTAGTCAGCCACCGATTGTGCAAGTTCCCCCACTTAAAATAATGACAGAGGTCAGTAATTTGGACCAGAGGTACACTTCAACTGTGAGAGACAGAATGTGAAAAAAAAAATCCATGAATTCACATGGTAGGATTTGTAAAGAATTTATTCGTAAATCAGGGTGGAAAATAAGTATTTGGTCACCTCAAACAAGGAAAATCTCTGGCTCTCACAGACCTGTAACGTCTTCTGTAAGAAGCTTTTCTGTCCCCCACTCGTTACCTGTATGAATGGCACCTGTTTGAACTCATCATCTGTATAAAAGACACCTGTCCACAGCCTCAAACAGTCAGACTCCAAACTCCGCCATGGCCAAGACCAAGGAGCTTTCGAAGGACACCAGGAAAAGTATTGTAGACCTGCACCAGACTGGGAAGAGTGAATCTACAATAGGCAAGCAGCTTGGTGTGAAAAAATCAACTGTGGGAGCAATCATCAGAAAATGGAAGACATACAAGACCACTGATAATCTCCCTTGATCTGGGGCTCCACGCAAGATCTCATCCCGTGGGGTCAAAATGATCATGAGAACGGTGAGCAAAGATCCCAGAACCACATGGGGGGACCTGGTGAATGACCTGCAGAGAGCTGGGACCAAAGTAACAAAGGTCACCATCAGTAACACACTACAACGGCAGGGAATCAAATCCCGCAGTGCCAGACGTGTTCCGCTGCTGAAGCCAGTGCATGTCCAGGCCCGTCTGAAGTTTGCCAGAGAGCACATGGATGATACAGCAGAGGATTGGGAGAATGTCATGTGGTCAGATGAAACCAAAGTAGAACTTTTTGGTATAAACTCAACTCGTCGTGTTTGGAGGAAGAAGAATACTGAGTTGCATCCCAAGAACACCATACCTACTGTGAAGCATGGGGGTGGAAACATCATGCTATGGGGCTGTTTTTCTGCCAAGGGGACAGGACGACTGATCCGTGTTAAGGACAGAATGAATGGGGCCATGTATCGTGAGATTTTGAGCCAAAACCTCCTTCCATCAGTGAGAACTTTGAAGATGAAACGAGGCTGGGTCTTCCAACATGACAATGATCCAAAACACACCGCCCGGGCAACAAAGGAGTGGCTCCGTAAGAAGCATTTGAAAGTCCTGGAGTGGCCTAGCCAGTCTCCAGACCTCAACCCCATAGAAAATCTGTGGCGGGAGTTGAAAGTCCGTGTTGCTCGGCGACAGCCCCAAAACATCACTGCTCTCGAGAAGATCTGCATGGAGGAATGGGCCAAAATACCAGCTACTGTGTATGCAAACCTGGTAAAGACCTATAGTAAACGTTTGACCTCTGTTATTGCCAACAAAGGTTATGTTACAAAGTATTGAGTTGTATTTTTGTTATTGACCAAATACTTATTTTCCACCCTAATTTACGAATAAATTCTTTACAAATCCTACCATGTGGATTCATGGATTTTTTTTTCACATTCTGTCTCTCACAGTTGAAGTGTACCTCTGGTGCAAATTACTGACCTCTGTCATCATTTTAGGTGGGGGAACTTGCACAATCGGTGGCTGACTAAATACTTTTTTGCCCCACTGTAGATGTGTAATTTCCTTCATTTTGCATTACGTAATAGAGTAATAGTTTTTACAGAAGACCGGAAAATGAATGATGATAAAGCCCTATTGAACTGCTTCAGCTGCAGGGTCCTGGTATTGCCAAGGCTTACACAATGAACACTTGTGAGAACTCTTGAGCCATGTCTAAACTCACAGTTCCTTCAATTGTTCGACCATGTGTTTAATGGCTGCTCATAAAATTTTCAATCAGTCGACCACCATTGTAAATAAGGGCAGTTTGCACCACCACTTCCTGTTGGGGGAGTTGTGGAGGCACTGCAGCTAGCATGGTGATGAAAAACAAAATGCAAATATATTGACACTTGTAAATACTCCTTAAAAACTCTGTGTGGGAGTTACCATGCAATGAGTGATTTGCATGTTGCAGTTTTTTTTCTGAAGAAAGGACCAGAAGGGGAGACAGATTTAAGACAAACGTAGGTGTATGTGCAAACATGTGGCAGGTATGCAGAGAGGTGGGCGGTGTGTGGAGACAGTGCAGGTGGGAGGAAGGATGTGTACAGAAACTGTTTCTCATTGTTTAACAAATGATGGGAACACAGCTATTCTACAGACCGTCTTCTTTTGTTTTGTCTGCAGAAGGATGTGAAACATTTATTTTTACTGCTTTGTACGAAGTTTTATTCATGTTTGGAGGTTCTCAACCTCAAAATTCAGTAAATAACCATTCAAAATGTCAACAGTGTACAGTAGTACAGTAGTGAAGAAGCACACTCTTTACAGCAAAGAATGTGCTCACATCTTAGAATCTAGAACATTAGCATCTACATAGAGGGCATAGAAGTTAGTCACAGCATGGCCGATTATTATTTGTTAACCTAAATTCACTTTTCCCTGTCATCCAAAGTTACAGTATACAGGGTGTGTACAGTACAGGGTGTTTTTGTTTTGTCTTTCAATCATTTAGCCAGCTCATCTTTATATTTAACTGATCTAGTTAGCTCACTGCTACTATGGCTCAGCCTCATAACCTCTTTTTTTCATGAAATCCCATTAAAGTATGTTCCTTGTACAAGTGTATACAAGTTTGACGTTAACGTGGTTATGGCGTTAATGTCATTTAATGAGATGATATATATATATAGGGTGGCCCCCAAGGGTGGTGGAGAATGACCGAGCTAAGATCCTGTGGGACTTCCAGATACAGACGGACAAAATGGTGGTGGCTAACCAACCGGACATAGTGGTGGTAGACAAACAGAAGAAGACGGCCGTAGTGATCGATGTAGCGGTTCCGAATGACAGCAATATCAGGAAGAAGAAACACGAGAAGCTGGAGAAATACCAAGGGCTCAGAGAAGAGCTCGAGAGGATGTGGAGGGTGAAGGTAACGGTGGTCCCCGTGGTAATCGGAGCACTAGGTGCGGTGACTCCCAAGCTAGGCGAGTGGCTCCAGCAGATCCCGGGAATAACATCGGAGATCTCTGTCCAGAAGAGCGCAGTCCTGGGAACAGCTAAGATACTGCGCAGGACCCTCAAGCTCCCAGGCCTCTGGTAGAGGACCCGAGCTTGAAGGATAAACCGCCCGCAGGGGCGTGCTGGGTGTTTTTTCTTTTATATATACATATACATACATAATTTAATCTTTTAGTAAGTGATGCTGAATTTTCTACTATGTCTTTAAACTTGATAAGGCCAAGGCTTATTTTCTTCTTTCTCATCAGCGACCATGGTGGACTACAACAGGTAGTTTCCCTTTGCCAGTATAAAAGAGATTTGTTTGACAGCATTCACTGGAATGACCAGTATTTACACCAGGGGTGTCAAACTCAATTGCACAGGGGGCCAAAACTCAAGGCACACTTTAGGCCGTGGGCCAAACAAGATAAAGATTTATTGAACACACTAAAACAATGTTTTTTAAACATAAATATGAATGAAAACAGACAGGAATATTATTCCAGATTAAATAAAGTTAAAAAAATAAACTTTAACTTTAAATATTTTGCTCTTCATAAAAATATATCCTGTCAAAATTATGCAAGTTAGAAATATGAACATGCTGCCAAACCCCCCAGAAAAAATAAATGAAAGCAAACACAAGGTTGGAGCCGCATGTAGACGGAGCTGAGCATTGCTTCAGGAGTGGAACTAATAAACTCTTCGGGCCATTCAGTGTCGTACTTTCCTTTGAGTGTATCATTACACATCTGAATCTGCACAGGTGCAGTTCAGCAAAGTCCGCTGATTTGGTTCAACATTACTTGGCAACAGGGAAAGTGAGGCAGGTTGCACTGGTGCATTTGTGACAGCTTCACTTGAAATGCCTTCACCGCATCATACATGTCATGTCCATGAACTGACAGATTTCCTTGCTGAGCTCAAAAACTCTATTGAGAACTTTTCCCCAACTCAGCCAACGGATCTCTGCATGATGAGGACTGTCGGCAAATTCTGAATCTATTTCCCACATAAAAGACTGAAATTGACGGTGATTTAAACTTATAGCTCAGATTAAATTTACGGTTTGCGTTACGGTGATTATTACATGCTCCATTTTTAGGACTTTACCACACAGCCTTTCCTGGTGTATGATGCAGTGATATGCTATTAACTCACAGGTACAGTTCTTCTCCCGCATCTTTACTCGCATCCTGCTGACTAGTCCGCTTTTTTCACCGCACAACACCGGCGCTCCATCTGTTGTCAGTCCAACAAGTTTGTCCCAGGGCAGTTTCATGTCGGTTACACTTTGACATACGTTTTAAAAAATGTCTTTTCCTGTCGTTGTCCTGTGCATCGATTTAATGTTCAGTATTTCCACTTCATGGATGAAGATGGCCAGCTGTGCAATGTCCATCATGTCTATACGTTCATCCGCAGCAAGAGCGTATGCAATAAAGTGTTTGCTTCTTTCACACAACTGTGTTCTTAAATCAGTGGCCATCTCACAAACCCAATCAGCAATCGCATTTCTGCTCAGGCTCACATTTTCCAAAATCTGCGTTTTGTCTAGACACAAGACGTCACACAGCTTCATCATGCAGCTCTTCAGAGTGGTACCGGGCTGATTTGGCTCCTCTGCTACAATAAAACTTTCACAACAGCTTCACTTTGTGATTTTGCTCTGGTGAAAAACATCTGCTGAAATGTCACATTCTTCTTTAGCTCTTCTACTTTCTGTAGTTTCTGCTCTGCATTTAGTTTTTTCAGCTTATCCTGATGTTTTGTCTCGTAGTGTCGTCTTAAATTAAATTCCTTAATTACAGCCACATACGCTCCACTAATAAGACACACGGGTTTACCAGCATTGTCTGTAAACATATATTCAGTCACCCATTGGCGCTGAAAGGCTCTGCTTTCAGAATCAACTTTTCTCTCCACCATTGTGAGCAGCTAGCTTAACAGAAGTTTGACTTGATTGACGCGGGAATGTTCCCAGTTAGCCCAGCGTTCAGCAAGGAGGCTGCAGCGCCTCATTATGGGATCTGTAGTTTGTATATTATTAGCGCCTCATATCGCTGGGCCATGCATAACAATAATAATAGATCTATATAAACTGATCTCGGGGCCGGATATAAATGTACGCCCGGGGGCCTTGACTTTACACCAATGGTCTAAGGAAATCAGTGAAGATCTAAGAATACGAATTTTAAGCTCAAGCCTGAATTAAACTAGAAACTGCTGGAACACTAGAGTCACTGTCCACAGTGAAGTGACTTTTAAATCTCCATGGGCTGAGAGATAGAAGAAAGAAAGAAGACCCTTCTCCAAAAATCAACCCCTTCAAGCTCGACTGAAATTTGCTGCTGCCCACATGGGTAAGCCAAATACTTTCTGTAGAACTTTTATGGTCAGAGGAGACCGAAGAACATTGTAGCAACTGCCAAGCATGGTGAAGGAGGAGGACTGTCTCAAAGTCCTTCAACTTTGCCTCACATCAGCAGCTAGATGGTTGAAACTTGGACACAGTTGGGTGTTCCAACAGGATAATGATCCCAAACACACATCAAAACTGGTTTTGGGTAAAACAGGCTAACATTAAGCTTCTGGGTAGGCTTTTCCAATCCCCCCACCTGAATCCTATTAAACATTTTTGGACTATGCTTAAAAACAATGCCCATGGCAGGAAACTATTTACGAACTTCACCAATTCTGCCCAGAGGAACGGTCAAATATCCTCCCAGAATTCATAGAAGCATGTTGATGACTACCAAAAAAATACAACTTGTATGTACATTTAACCAAATATTAGTGGCGATGTATCCATCTATTTAAAAGTGTTGGTATACCTTTTTACCGTGCATGTTTTAAAGAAAATCCGAAATAAATACAAACTAGAAAAATAACAATTCAAAGAAATGATTGAAACCCCCAATTTCATGCCATTATTGAAGTGTGCACATTTGTTGTTGCACTAAAAGTGAAAATTTGTGAAAATTAGTGAAAATTAACTAAAATTAACTAATCACATGCAACAGTTGCAACTTAGAGAATTTGACATTAACAATGGAAAAAATAACACCATCAATTTTCAAACAGCTTTAAGTAATGACGTATATTTTAGTTTCATATTTGGTTTTCAAATATTTTAAGTTATATTTAGTGCTGACTTGGATGTCTTAAGGTTGTTTTAGTGGGTGGGGGGAGACTGGTTCACATATATACGTATTTGTGGTTGTATATCTCTTTCCATATTTACAAAAGGTTGTATGACACCCAAAATAGCCACAGACTGAAAGCTTCCTGTGTTTGCAGAACTTATGCAAAAGTGAGTGCTGTCGCACTTTATGACCACCGAGATCTTTATCTTTCTGTGCATCTGTCCTCTGTTTTTAGAAAATGTGCAGTGCATTCAAATGCATCTCGCAGAAATATTTAACATTAGATATAAAACAATACTACAGTTAGGTATAAAATGTTTACAGTGATCCTAAATTTGAGGGTAAGGATCTTTTTAACATTTGGTAATTCAGAGCCTGAAACTAGTTCAGATAGGATCAGCAGCCACAGCTGGTAACAGCAGGTGGTTTTTATTTCACTCCGTCTTTCTAAATATTCTTAAATTGCTGCATCACAGTGCAATGCTAACTTCTGGATTTGCCTAATAAAAACATGCTGTCTAGATGTGTGACTAGACAATTAAACATTACTTCTCTTGTGGCAACACTCGGTTACATTATTTGTATTTTATTAATGTAAAACACAGGTGAATTGTTCTTTCTGAGATGTTATGATGCCACCCACCACTCACCTCTCCCTCTGGAACCGGAAGGTGTTTAAAATCAGACAGATGTGGTTCTGCAGCACTTTGATATAGAAAATGACGGGTTGCATGTAGGCTGTATCAAAGTATACTGACATTTAATCACTTAACCAGAGCGATGTTTACCCCACGCTCGGCACAAGTATGTAGCCTTAAGCAAAGAGTAAAGAGCGACACATTTCAGCAACACTGTAAATATGTGGGGATCGTTGAAGAATGACATTAAGAGTTTCAAATAACACGCGTACATGCGGTATTTGTACAGACAACATTTAACGTTGGCTGTCACACTGGGCTGAATCCTGACCCTTTTCCCCCTGAGTGTTTTTTTAATTTGAGAGTAGCCAATTTGCCTTTTTTTCTCCTATTTAACTGATTAGTGTATTAGTTATCAAGGGCATCCTTAATTAAGATCACATGAAGCATGTCATGGATAATGATGTACCTGGGGCATATAGAAGTGTAATATTGCACTAAAATCATCAAAGAACTCCAAAGCACTATTTTAAAATACAATTTATAATGCCTTTATTCTCACGGCACAGTTGTGTTTAACCTAGAAAGTTCTAATCAGGGAGTTAAGAGGTTACATGAACACTGGATCTCTTCATGGTGAAGTTAACACCATTGCTGCTTACATAGGAATTAAGAAGGCAATAATCAGCAAGTCTGATCACGTCTATAAAAAATAGAAGTTTTGGTCATTCATAGGTCTGGAGCATTAATTAATGTGTGTTAACACAATGCCAGAATCTACACAGGAGTGGAAATTCCAGCAAATTCACCCCAAGGTCCGACCATGCAATCCTCAGTGAAACTAAAAAAAAACAATCAAAGGGTACATGTCTGATTCTACAGAACTCATTTAGCATGTAAAATGTTAAAGTTCATGACAGTACAGTTTGAAAAAGCCTGAACTAAGCATGTCTTGATTGAAAGGGGTGGCAGGAAAAGGCCTCTCTCTAAAAAGAACATTGCAGCACAATATAAGTTTTCAAAGTTGCATCTGAACAAACTTCAAAGACCTGTAGAAATGTGTTCTTTGGAAAGACAACGTGGAGATGTTTGTGTCATAACCAGTGCAGGGGTTAATTTGCTTAGAACACTAAAACAAGACTTTGACACATGCACAGTGCTCAGTTTAACAAGGTTTACTGTTGCACAGACTAGAATGTACAAAAATAATATCACAGTGCAAAGGTTAACAGGTGGAAATGGGTCAACGGTCAGTGTAAGGATTTGGCAGTCTTTTCCCATCCAAGGTGGCTGAGAGCGTTAGACAGCTAAGCACTGCAGATCTCCTCAGGAAAGCTGCTCGTTTTAGTATTGCCCTTTAGAGAGTGGTAAGTGGGACTCTTGCGTTTGTCATAATGTGGCATAGTAGGGTGGACCTTGACGACTGTTCCCCTCTTTATTTACAGGATAGTGCCATACTGCTGCTGTCTTGTGCTGTTTTGTTGTGTCTTATTGTGGCCTGTTGTCATCTTTCAAACGTTTATGGACTGGCCTTTACTGACTCCTGGTTTTATGGTCTTTTACTCGGAATTGTTTTATATATTTTAATCTTGCTTTTATAAAGAACTGTAACTTACGGTGTATTTGTTTTATGTATATCTCTTTTACTAATTTGTTTAACGTTTTATGCTTTGTTGTTTTGTTGCTTTAGTGGAGGTGCGGCCGCTTGTTGTGGGGCTAGGCACGTGAGGTGGAATCCCCTCCCCGATGCATGAGAGTGTACACGCCGGGCATAGGAAGATTGCACCCTTGGGCTCTCCTCTCTGTAGGTTGCCTCCTCAAGTGGCCGGTCTCCACCGTTTTGTTTAGTTATTTTAGCGAGCTGTTATTGTTCTAGTGTAGCACCATGGCAGCGAGACTTTGCCTCCTCCTGTGTGTTATGTTTTACGGAGACGTGGCTCTGTGAGGACATCCCGGACAGCGCGCTCAAGCTGGAGGGCTTTCATCTGCTGTGCGCTGACCGGCAGGCCTCTCTCTCTGGTAAGACCAAAGGTGGAGGTGTCTGCTTCTACATTAATAGTGGCTGGTGCACAGATGTAACAGTGATTGCTCAGCACTGCTCTTCCTCTCTGGAATACCTTTTCATTCACTGCAAACCGTTTTATTCTCCGCGGGAGTTTGCTTCATTCATCCTGGCCGCTGTTTACATCCCGCCAGATGCGGATGCGCAGGCAGCTCAGTGCGCACTCGCGGAGCAGATACTGCACATGGAGCGGACATTCCCGGACTCTCTCATCATTGCTCTTGGGGACTTTAACAAAGCCAATCTGAGCCATGAGCTTCCCAAATACAAGCAGTATATTAAATGCCCGACCAGAGAGGAGAGGACATTAGACCACTGTTACAGCACGATCAGCGGGGCCTATCGTGCGGTGCCCCCCGCTTCACTCGGACTTTCTGACCACGTCATGATCCACCTAATCCCCGCGTACAGACAGAGGCTGAAGCTCTCCAAACCTGTCGTGAGGACCAAAAAACTGTGGAGCAACGAGGCTGTGGAGGAGCTTCGCACGTGTTTGGAGTCTACAGACTGGGACACATTGAAGGCTGCTTCTAACAGCTTGGACGAGTTTACGGACACTGTCACCTCCTATATCCACTTCTGTGAGGACAGCATTGTGCCATCACGCACCAGGGTGAGTTATAACAATGACAAACCCTGGTTTACTCCTAAACTCAAAAAGCTGTGGCTGGAAAAGAGAAAGGCGTTCAGAAGCGGAGACAGGGACTGCTACAGAGAGGCCAAGTACAGGTTCACTAAAGAAGTGGACATTGCTAAACATCAGCACTCTGAGAAGATGCAGCAGCAGATCTCAGAGAATGACTCGGCCTCTGTGTGGAAAGGTTTTAGGAATATCACCAACTACAAGCCTAAAACCCCCCACTCCACTGACGACTTGCTCTTGGCCAACACCCTAAACGACTTTTACTGCCGTTTTGACGAGCCATCAGGCAGCCTTCACACCTCCAACGGCCCCAACAATAGAGACACTTTGGACACTCATTCCCCCACCTCTCCCCCCTCCATAGAGCCATCACCACCTTCAAACTGTTCACCTACAACACCCCCCTCCTCACCCCACACAAAAGAGGATTTCACACCACCTCCTCCCACCACAACTCTTCATATTCATGAAGCAGATGTGAGGAAGCAGTTTAAGAGTCTGAATGCTCGAAAAGCTCCCGGCCCAGACGGTGTGTCTCCTGCCACCCTCAGACACTGTGCAAACGAGCTGGCCCCAGTGTTTTCTGGCATTTTCAACTCCTCACTGCAGGCATGCCATGTGCCTGCCTGCTTCAAGTCCTCCACCATAATCCCTGTCCCCAAGAAACCTAGGATCACTGGACTAAATGACTACAGACCCGTGGCTCTGACATCTGTGGTCATGAAGTCTTTTGAGCGCCTGGTTCTCTTCTATCTCAAGACCCTCACGGCCCCCCTCCTGGACCCCCTGCAGTTTGCATACAGAGCCAACAGGTCTGTAGATGACGCCATCAACACGGCCTTACACTTCATCCTGCAGCATCTGGACTCCCCAGGAACCTACGCCAGGATCCTGTTTGTGGACTTCAGCTCTGCCTTCAACACCATCCTTCCAGACCATCTCCGAGGCAAGCTTTCCCAGATGAATGTGCCTGATCCCATCTGCCGGTGGATCACTGACTTCCTGACGGACAGGAAGCAGCACGTGAGGCTGGGAAAGAATGTCTCGGACTCCCGGACCATCAGCACCGGCTCCCCTCAGGGCTGTGTTCTTTCTCCTCTGCTCTTCTCCCTGTACACCAACTGCTGCACCTCCACCCACCAGTCTGTCAAGCTAATCAAGTTTGCAGATGACACCACCGTTATTGGACTCATCTCGGACGGGGACGAGTCTGCCTACAGGAGGGAGGTTGAACGTCTGGTGTCCTGGTGCAGCCACAACAACCTGGTGCTGAATGCCCAGAAGACAGTGGAGATTATTGTGGACTTCAGGAAGCACACAGCTCCACTCCCCCCCATCATCCTGACTGACACCCCCATCACCTCTGTGGACTCGTTCCGCTTCCTGGGTACCACCATCACCCAGGACCTGAAGTGGGAGCCCACCATCACTTCCGTCATTAAGAAAGCCCAGCAGAGGATGTACTTCCTGAGGCAGCTGAAGAAATTCAACCTGCCAACACGGACGATGATGCAATTCTACACTGCAATCATCGAGTCCATCCTCACCTCCTCCATCACCGTGTGGTACGCTGGAGCCACTATCAGGGACAAACAGAGACTGCAGCGTGTTGTGCGCTCTGCTGAGAAGGTGATTGGCTGCAGACTCCCATCTCTGCAGGACCTGTACACCTCCAGGACATTGCGGCGTGCAGCTCGGATCTCAGCTGACCCTTCTCACCCTGGACACAGTCTGTTTGACCTGCTCCCCTCAGGCAGGAGGCTCCGGTCCATTCGCACCAGAACCTCTCGCCATAAGAACAGTTTCTTCCCCTCTGCTGTTGGACACATGAACAATAACCGTATGACTGTTCCCACCACTAACACATGACCCTACGCTGTGTTCACTGCATCATTCCATGTTTGGCACTGATCACCACCTGCACTCATGTATATATCATGTATATATCTATCCACTTAGCACTTTTAATTCTTATTCTTATTTTTATATTTTTATGACAGTATGTTTGCACTGGAGCACCGCAGCAATTTCCTAATGTTGTAAACCTGCTCAACATTTGGCAATAAACCCCTTTCTGATTCTGATTCTGATTTAATCATTGCTTGTTAATAAAGTGTTTTAATTAACTGTCTTGCAGTCTCAGCCCTGCTACCTTAAGAACTTTTCTGATTTTACAGTTCTATGCTTTCAGTAGTAGTTCTTAATAAATTTTGATTTGTAAAACGGATCTTCCTCACCTCTGCTGTTAATAACGAGCTTGTGGGCTTTGGTAGCTAGTGTAACATCTACATTGGCTATAAAAATCTCTCCTGGGGTGTACCTCTCCCCCAGGTGGCGTTGTCAACATCCCTTAGTCACCGTCCCTAGTTATCCCTCATTCACGCCACCACACTAACTACATTCATACTCTTGAGATGCAGTCTGGAGGAACCAGGGATCGAACCACTAACCTTCCGATCAGTAGGTGACCTGCTCTACCTCCTGAGCTACAGCCACTCACTGGCAAAAATGAGTAAACCATCGCTAGGTTTTAGATAAAGTGTACACTCACAAACCTGTCAAACCTGCATTTGAAACGTTGGCTACCATAGCAGTATAGTATTGCAACACGGCATTTGGGTCTTCTAACTAAAATAGGAACATAAATAGTGCCATTATTGCCAGACCTGGCCCACATCTGGTTGACATACACTCTGCCATGACACCAGTCAGTCAGAAGTGCCAGCTTGATGCGGGATCCAGGGAAGACCTGTTTTCTATGAGCCTGGGCCGCATACACCAGCCAGCAGTCTAACTGCCAAATACCACAAATTCTGTACATCAATAAATCATGTTCAATTCCTTCTAATGATCTCTCCTTATTGAAGTGCACAGTGCCACATTTGGAGAAAACTAAACACATTAGCTGTCAGCACGGTGGTGGATGAATGATAATTCAGGCTTGTTTCAGAACCATAGGATGTGGAGACCTTACAGTCATTGAGTCAACCATGATCTCTGTATGCCAACGTATTCTAGAGTCAAATGTGAGGATGCCTGTCTGTCTGTCACGCAACAGCCATCCTGCTGCATAACTGAAACTGGGTCACAGAACAGGGCAATGATCACAAGCTTATTTAATATTACCTGTGTCTACAGGTACAGGTGTTTGCTGTTGAGTTTGTTCCTGTCTTAGATATTGTCATTTGAAAGGCATGTGAGTCAAAAACATTTCCCAACTTTGACCAACTGTTCAATTTGGTTAATAGGCTTTCTGTGTCCTTGAAATGGTTGAAATTGAAACAGACATTTTAGTAGGCAGAGGCACAGGACATGTAAAGTATTTGGTCAAATTTGAAAGAAATCTTTTGAGTCATTCCTGCCAATAATAATTTCAATAATTTGTTGCTTTAAAGGAACATTAGGCTCACATGAGTCACTCACCCTGTTTCTGTTGGTGTTTTGCGTGAGTCCCTTTTCCCCAGCCCAGGTCTGCCACAATGAGGGCGATGGCCAAGAAACCAAGAAAGCCACAGTGGCCACTTTGATGGAAAATATGCTAAGCTGGAAAGCCTGCAATTATTTTTAATATGCTTTCTGTGGTGCATATGTGTTACCATAATTTCCTTCTTACCAATATTATCTGAGTTCATGCAGAAGTCACAGTATATCAGAACTAAGTCAGACAAAGACCCATAAGGGGCTTTCAGTTATACTGTATATGAACATAACTTGTATTTGTCTTGTGGTAACTGATAAGCGGCTCTGTGGTTTTATGGTTATCTGCAGATTTCTGTGAAGTATCGGCACACCCCCTTTTTTTAAACCCCCCCACCCAGTCCATTTAGCTTCTCTTGTTACTTTTTTCACTTGTGATGTGATGGTAGTCACCCATCACTGTCAAACACGTTGCAGCATAACAATAGTGACCCAGTAACTGCAAAGCTCCTCATCTTCTGGCTGCATTTTCATATTTCACCAGTGTGCTGTAAAACCGGAATCCTTCCACGTGTGGCTCTAAACTATATGAAATATGTAATGAAAATGTCAGATTGGTTCTTTATTTTTACACTTTTTCAGCTCATGTTCCAAAGTGCCTCACAGGTGAAATGAGATAAGAAGCGAAAGTCAAGCACAGCGTCTAATAATAACAAACATGCCGATGTAGTAAAGATGTAGTAACCCACATATAAAGATATCAGTGAGTCAGAGCAGTGGTAGGATGTTTGTGTGTATGTTTTTAATGTGTGAGAGTGTTAAGGGGATGTTTCCCCTGTAGTGACAGTAACATGCATCCTTCCCACGTGTCACATCACTGCTCCTCCTCCTCCCACGCTTCTCGCAGAGAGGAACACACAGCTCTATTATTATCCCTGACAGGAAGCATGCTGAACCACACCAGCGAACTGAGCCGACTCTCACTCAGTCTTTTAGTCTCTCTGTCTGTGACTCATCGCTTCCTTTCTGTTGTTTGGCTGATACTTTCTTCTTTCAGCTCAGCTCTCTCTCTGCGTCTTTCTGCTGCTTTCGGCCTCAGTAACTTTCAGTTGTCTTGAATGATTCTGCCCCCCACTATGTCACGGTATCGTGCATCCTGTCTTTTGCTTGCTTTGCAGCTTTTCGGGCTATGGTACCTGACATTAAAAAAACATTTCTCCTGAATTCCTCCTACATCTTGTGGCCATGCAGATAATTATGGTTTCTGTTTGTTAAGCACTAAACATAGCTGTGTCTGATTCTGCATTCATGCGGTGTCACAAAAATCCAAATGCCATCTCAATTTGAAAAAAACTAGAAAAGTTGAAGAATACAGTGAACAAATACAATAATTATTTCAGGTTATTTAGGTTTGTTTACATATTAATAAATTTACAGTCTATTTGATCTCCAGCAAACCAGACGTGCTCACGTGAAACACAGATTACAATCAGCCCATCAATCAATTATAGACAATCCTGATCTCAACTTGTTGTTTGTACAAACCATATCTGTCCACAAAATCTATTTCTTCTAATCCAACCTCTCCACTACCAAAAAAAAGTAAAGTGTGTAAAGTGTGCGTGTTAGTCCCCATAGGGAAATAGTTCCTCTGCATTTAACCCATTCACCCAGTGAAGCAGTCAGGGACAAGATCGTAGACCTACACAAGGGTGGAATGGACTACAAGACCATCAGCAAAGGTTTGGTGAAAAGGTGACAACTGTTGGCGAGACCACTTGGAAATGGAAGAAATAGGAAATGACCATCGGGTTGGAGTTCAATGAAAAAGTTTGCCTCATTAGGTGAGGATGACAACGAGAAAGGTGATGGATCATCCCAACACAACAAGCAAGGAGCGTCTTAATGATCTGAAGGCAGGAAGAATGATCCACAGTCACCAATGACTCCCTAAGGTCCCTCTCCTGAAGGAGGCACATGTACAGGCCCGTCTTAAGTTTGCCAGTGAACATCTAAATCAGCGGTCCCCAACCCCTGGGCCTCGGACTGGTACCGGTCCGTGAGTCGTTTGGTGCCGGGCCGCGAGAGTTGAGGCTCAGGTGTGAAATGTATAGTTTTCAGGGTTTTTATCGGTTTTCAGCGTTATTTTGTTATCGTTTTTATCGTTTACTCGGTTTTCCTTGGTCTTTTCACTTGTGTCATGAATAAATTTTCTTTTTTTCGGTACCGGTACTAGTTTTATTTTGTTGTATTTATCCGCGACACCTTAAAGGCCGGTCCATGAAAATATTGTCGGGCATAAACCGGTCCGTGGCGCAAAAAAGATTGGGGACCGCTGATCTAAATGATTCAGAGAAGGCTTGGGAGAAAGTACTGAGGTCAGATGAAGCCATAATCCAGCTCTTATCAACTGCCGTGTTTGAAGGAAGAGAAATGCTGAGTTGAGTCAAAGAACACTATAATCCTAGTCAAGCACAAAGGTGGAAAAATTATGTTTTGGGCTATTTTTCTGCTAACATGCCATGTTGGGAAGCCAATGGAGGACATGTATCATAAAATCTTTGATGAGAACCTCCTTTTCTCAGCCAAAACACTGAAGATGGGTTGCGCATGGGGTATCAAGCGTGGCAGTGACCCAAAACAGACCATTAAAGCAACAAAGGAGGGACTAAAGAAGAAGTACATTATGGTCATGGAGTCGCCTCGCCAGTCTCCAGACATCAGTCCATCAGAAAATTTGTGCTGAAACTTTGAATTCCTAAGCAGCAGCCAAGAAACCTAAAGGATTTAGAGTGTTTCTTTAAAAAGGAGCAGGCTAAAATCACTCCTGAGGCATAAGGAACAAACCCAGTGACCAACTACAACAAACATCATACTGCTGTGCTTGCTAGCAAGTGTTTCTCTACCAAGTATTAAGTCATGTTTTACTTGGGGATCAAATACTTACTCAATACTTACTTGAAAATAACTTTAAATCAATGACATGAAAATTAATTTATAACTTTTTATAATTTGATTTTTCTTTTTCTGGATCTTTGGTTGATATTTTGTCTCTCCCAATTAAAATGAAACTGCCATAAAGCTAGAGACTGTTTATTTCTTTTTAAGTGAGCAAACTTACAGATTCAACAGGGGATCAGATAATTATTTCTCACACTTTACATACACTGTAGGGCTAAGCTGGGAAATTTGCACCACAAATGCAAGAACAACAACAGTCTGTGTTTCGGTATCCCCACCTCTGCACTTGTGGGTTTTCTCTTACTATAGATGTACATTTTGGGTGTGTGCAGGTGATATGTTCCACAGTAGACACATGCATTTGCCCCTCCCTAACCCCCCTAAATACACAAATTCACACTTGTAACCACACTTACAACCAAATTAGATGTTTTTGCTACTTTGATGTAACACCTTACCGAAATGTTGACTTCCATTCATGTATTTAGGCCAGCTCAGAAACATATTTGAGAAGCATTTTACTCTTAAGAGTCATTTGAACATTTAATACATGTATTTGTGAGGAACGAGCCATATTTCTCTTTGTTTATGAATGAAAACAAACTGACGTGAGGAGGTGACACATGCACAGTTAAGCCGAATACTACGACGCAGAGTACTCAGTGACTGGTGAAACTGCAATAAAACAAACACAGTTATTAAAAAAGACAATAGCTGAGAGGCTCACTGAATTATATTCTAGTACATGTTTAACTGCTACCTGGTGTCTAATTTCCCTGCCACTCCAGGAAGTTACTAAGATGATGGTGGTCAGGATGTCTGCGCACTACTTTGTCTTCACACTCTTTTCATTGTGCACATTTTTGTTTAGTCTTTGCAGTTTTTTGTCGTCTCTGCATTGTTGTTTTTCAAAGTTTTTGCCTTGTCTTTTTGGGGTCTTTCTTCCCCTTTCGCACTTGATTGCACTTCTTCTGTTTGTATTCTGAATGTCAGTAGTCACTCAACCCACCTATTACATGTTTGAACAACTTACTGACTGCAAGTAGGAGATGCTGCCCTCTAGAGGTTAATGGACGACAAGACTGAAAGAATACAAATGTACAGTACATTTCCTGGGCATTTTTTCCAGGATACAGCAGCATCATCTAGTGGATTAATTTAGTCACTGCAACAAGGTGTTCACAACTTGAACTTTGAGAATCCTTTTCTGGTGCCCTTTTCAAGATAAGAGTCTTATATACTCTTACCTTGGATTAGCAAAATAAAAACAAACCACTCAAATAATTTAGAAAAACTGATGACACATTCACTACATCTATGAACCTCTTCTCATAGTAAAAATAAAATGTGCATGAATTTTTTTTTCATGCAAACAAACACTGCAGCTAAATGCTCCACGTTTCTGTTCTTTTTGAGTCTCTGTTCCTGCTTTTGTCACCCACATTTATTTTTTCCTTTCTGATTTTTTTTTTACCAGCTTTTCTAAAACTTTCAGGAAATGGAACAAAGGCCAACAAGAAAGCCATCCGTGATTAAAATAGTAGCTTTGTGGAGGCAGTATAAGATCGAATAAAATGGGTAAACCTAATAAAACCCCCTAAGAAAAGACACTGTTTCCTCTAATAAAACTTTTACACACTGAGTTATTCTGTAAACACCATCAGAGCAAGACCAAATGAAAAGTCTCTGTCTGGTCTTCTGGGGGGCTAATCCCTGGAAAGCTTGCACTCAGCATTGTGTAAAGCACTGAATCATGTAAATGTCACGTGTAAAGTGAGGGAAACAACAGATTAATGAACTAATGCTGATCTCAAACAGGAGAACATATAATTTGCTTTAATCTCTATAAAATGTGAGATCTAATCTGAATCCTAAAACCAGGATACCACACACAGGCTACTTGTAACTTTATCTATGTTGCATCCACCCAAACCCTCCTTCTCACAAGCCCACAACCAACCTGATATTAAAGGGCATATATTTAGCTCTCTCTCTCTCTATGTAATACCCTCATGTCAACACATACAAGCAGTACTGCAGGACCTTTGCTTCCTCAACAGGACTAAATGAGTTATCAGTAACCTAAAAAATATCATGTGCAATGGCAATTATAAATGTTCGCAATTACATTCATGACGGTGATTACGACCAGACACAATCATACAGACGTTTGTCTGGTTAGCTTCCTGAGTCAGCTCAATAGAGAGGTACACTACCAGTCTACTGCAGGACAGTGACTGTGCACCCATGCAGATGCAGAGAGCACATGCGAGCTCCACACAGAAACAAGCTTGCTGATTGGTGTATTTGAATTCAGGCAGTGTTGCTAACCACTACAACTATGGACAACTCAGCCCAAAAATATAATCAGAAGACGCGATGTTATGTGCACCCTCACCCTGCTGTTGTCTCGGATTTTATCCCCACTGCTAATTGGCTGGTGTTATCCATCTGTTGTTTTTGCAGTTTTTCTTATTATTATAAGTTGGATTGGGAATAACGGTTCTGTTCCTGGTTTTGTTTCTAATAGTTCAGATTTCTGGTATTAGTTTAGGGAACACCCAAATTATGAGAGGCACTTGCAGAGGTTAGCTTCACCTGTAAACCCCTGCCTTTTCCCCTTACATCTGTGGCACGAAAACAAGTGATTTACTGGAAAACTAGTATAATTACTGTGCAGGCTAATTTTAAATTGGTGGATGCCACTTTAGCTCTTTTAATATGCAACCTCTGGAAAATGTTAAGCGAATAAAGGTAAAGTTATTTTCCAAAGTTTTCCTTTCTCACACATACACACACTTTCAGACACACACACACACACACACACACCAGGAGACTATACGAACCTCCTGGAAATATTCTAGTTTAGGCAAGCATGCAGGAGGCAGTTACAGCGGCGGGTTGGCTTGCGACCATTTTTCCTATGGTTTCCACTGTTTTGTATAATCTTCCACTTGCACTCCATATGTAGGACATATAGAATCTTTTTACCCTCTCACGAGGGTAGAATTGACTTCCCTGACATTCATAATCATGTAATTACTTGTGATTTCATAAAAACAGCAAAGCTGTAACATTAAGTGACATTTTTAAACATATGTTTATATAGTGGAGTATTTTTGGGAGCCACCCACTCACTACAGAGGTGAGGATTTCAAACATGGAGGTCATTCCAGTAAGTAGAAGACAAGACATCATCTGTGCAGCAAGAGTACAACTCATGGAAAACAAGGTGAAAATAGACAGACTATGGCTGATTCTTAATGACAAACACATTCTCCATTACTCCAAAGTTATTATTATTATTTTGGCGGAAAGAAACACTGACCTGACTGTGACACATCAGTGAGTCAGGAAATCACACACTTGTGAGGCTGCTGTGAGGCTTATTACTCTGGTAGTTAGCAGATTGCATGGAGAAATAAATGGCACCAAACAGTGAAAAACTGTTATTATGAAGGGAGAAATTTTCTCTTCTGTGGGGATTTTGTAGAACCAACATGTTTGAGAAAAAACTGAAATAAAATGTTTAAAAATATGTGTGGGGTTTTTTTTGTTTGTTTTTTACTAAGGTGATATGACACAGAAAAGTCCTTTCAACCAGTTTCTGAACCGTTTATCCGCTTAGGGTCACTGGGGTTTGAATCCCAGGCCATCATAGGGTGAGAGGTGGGGCGCACTAGGACCAGCCCACAGAGGTAGCAGAAGGAGACAGGTGACCATTTTAGAATCAAGTTAACCTAACATGCATGTGTTCAGATTGGAGAACATGCAACTCCACTAAGATGGAACAAATTGCTTTCTGAATTAGGAAAAGTCATTAGGATTCTTATCTTTGGGGACTATAGCTATGGTAATTTTCATGGGTATCAATGCAGAGTGTCAGTGTAACAGTGCCACATGACTTGGGAGCACCACTCCTATCCTCCTACCACAGTTTTCTGCTGTCCCTTCTCTCTCTGCTTTCCAAATAACACATTTCAAAACCATAAATCCATACAATCACCCTCAACCTGTGAGTTTAACGTGAGGTTATTGTAGGTCAGTACGTCTAGAGGGTAGCTTCGGACTACAGATGGGTGCCCATGTAAGGCTACTTCCTCCCCCAGAAAAGGGCCTCTTGGCTCAGGTTTGCTGGCTGGGAGTGCCAGGCTCCTCTTCCTGGTAGTCTGTAATTACTGTAGGTTGATCCAATAAGGGCTAGAGTTTCAAGAAGGAACTTCCTTCGAGCATGTTTTAATTTAGAGCTAAAACACATATGTCTAAACGTGTAATCACATGTTCACACATGTAGCAGAAGACCACGTTTAAACAGAATGTGTGCTTACATTTGCCTGTGCACAGGCTCCATGCAGGTCAGGCAAAGAACTTTGTAGGATGTTTCTTTTTCGAGCCCTGCAGACCTTTTTCTCAGCAGAATTTTAAAAAATAATAGCTCTTTTCCACTATTTTGTAAAGGACCAATGAAATGATCACTTTCCAGTGGTGAAATTCTACTTCAGGTGCAGTAGAGGTTTGGATAAATATCAAACTAAACATCCACATATGATGAAAATAGATTACAAAAAATATCACATCATCACTCTGTCACATATAGGTGGAAATGTGCTGACTGGCCATCAGAGAAAAAGGTTCAGCATTGTGTGAAAGGTCTGTGGTCAATGACAAAGCATGCAAGTCTACTTCTCAAGCTGTTCTGCATCTCACCGATCCATTTACAGCAGCTCTGAAAACGCATAAACCAAACCATGGGACAGTACAGAGACCAGCGGGGTTATAGCTGAGTCATTGGCCAACTGTATCGGTGGTTTTACTGTAATTTCCCAGAACATACAAAGTTTCATTTAGCTTGAAATCGACAGGAAATGTGACAAATAAGAGAAGAGCCGAGGATATGGCAACAGTTATGATAGCTGAAATTGTTGGATTTTATTTTTGAAAACTGGGCACACAATAATCATTTCATCTTTTTAAACTCTGGCATTATTATCTTGCACTTGCAGGTGTGCTTTTTAAGAACCATCCCAGATTTCCACAGGTTGGAAAAATGAGAAAAGTTTATGCATTGGTTTCAAGTCTATATCCAGTAATTGACAGCTTTTTGGCCTTGGGACCAGCCTTTTTTGGGTGTAGGTGTGAAGAATGGGTTCTAGATTGGGCATGGGCACTAAGAAGTGGAAGGTTGGGTAAAAGCTATAGAAAAGAGACAGTGGTTCCAAAACTGTGCCAAAATCAGTAAGAAAGAGTCATTATAAAAGTATTTCAGACAGAACCTAGAGATAAATGTAATATATTTACATTCCAACATTTCTACCATTTTTTTCTTGATCTGCGCCAAACATATCTATAATTATTTTTTGATTTATGTCCCGTACACCCTGTCTACAGAGACCTGGTCTTTGCCTGTGCGTTCACTGGAAAATTGTAAAGTTACTCTGTTTTTGAACAAGAAAGGTTGTTTTATAAGGACCATCAGTGGCAAGGGTTACCTGCAAATCCTTCGGCTAATTTCTGGTGTCTGTGCATCCAGACCAAATGATCAAGTTGTGATATTTAGCCCACCAAACAGCTTTGTCAGAGTAGTCACCAGCAAGTCCTATGAGTCAGTTTTGGGGTTGTTGGAGAGTAGATGAATTACTTTGCCACCAATACCATTGCATGTCTTCTTAGAAGTTACTGAATGATTTCCTGTGTTCGCACTGGTTTGCGTCCTGGTGAGCCATGCATACTTTCACAAACCTAAAAGCTGTTTGGAAGAACAGGATGTTCGCTGGACCAGCCTCAGGAGTGAAACAGGACTGAAAACATGAGGTTTATGTGAGGTCACCTTCAGGTCCTACGGCTCCCTCACTTCCTGCATTATTTAAAAAAATGATGCAGATGCATACAAGTGTACGGCGGCCCCTATGTGGTCACAGCACAAATTCTTGAGGGCACGCTGAGTAGGATGCACTATAGGCTTTTTGTGTGTGGATGATTATGGCCGCTGTATTTCCTCTGAAAAATGGTTTTACAGCACAAAAAGGACAAACCTCAATCTAACCATACTATGATATAGACTCCTGCTGTGACCATAAAACATATTTTTATACAGATGTAATTTATGATTGTGATTAAATATAGCTCTACTATGCTTGTCAAGCAGCTGTGGGAGGGGTCAGGACACAAAGATGACTATGTTATATAATGTCATGTAATGTGACAAGACTCTAGAAAAAATACATTTCCCTGAACATTTAATAAATCATTTCTGTGAAATCTGGTTAGTAGCTCATGTGTTTAAAGAAGTGAGCCAAAAGCTCAGGCACAGGGACTACCTGTGCATACTATGGAGTGTATACAGTTTATTAAAGGTAATTACCTTAATCTGGAAGGGAACATGTTTAGATAACATTCTGAAATCCATCAAGCTGCATCTACAGAGTGTATGGGTGCATCGCTCAGACACACCACAACCATGTTGAGCAATTCAGTTCAGTGACTCATGTAAGCAAGATGAGAGGTGGAAGACATGGTTATGAAGAAAGAAACTGTAGTATTATTTTTTGCTCTTAGTTGGCCATTTAATATGGAAATCTTTAACAACTGAGTTCGTTAAATAAAAGAAGCTGCTGTTTTTGGCATATTTTTAATAAGGATGAAGCTCCAGGGCTGAAAAGGGAAGCATAGTATTAGAAAAGTTGTTTAGATATCTATATCCATATGCATCCATCTATGAATGGATCTCCTATTGAATCTCCTGTTCCACCACATCCCACATGTGTTCTTTGCATTGACATGGCAGGTGAGTTTGAAGTCGTATGCAGACAGAATTAATAACAGACAAGCAGACAAATTATGATGTTTTCAGGCTAAGAAATCATGCATTTCCCCCACAACTCTCACAGCCGCAGGTGCCCAGGGACCCAGCAATCACAAAAAATGTTTGACTGGCTGATTTTGGTGTGACATGGTCTTCCTCTCGTCTAAAAACAGTTGCTGGAAGGTTTATTGTTTAGTCTGCCTGTTTTGGTTCAAACTTTGAAGATTGATGTTACCTCAAAACACAAGAATTCCCTTAAACCTCAAGCTTATTTAGGAAATTTAAAAAAAGAAAATGACAATATTTCACTTTGCATTATATGTTTTACAAATTCATAAGTGTCAAACCGGCGTCCATTATTGCAGTTTAAATAGATTCATAGCACAGTCAACAGAGACTTCAGTGTGAGCTTTTATAATAATTCCAGGAACAAAAGATGACACAAAACCTCAGAAAATGACAGTCATGCTGGCTGGCTCCTGCTTTGTGACAAATACGTGAGATATAAAGAATGCGCACACACACACACACACACACACACACACACACACACACACACACACACACACACACACACACACACACACACACACACATCAGGATCACACAAATACATTAACTGTTTGCTTTTTTTAGTGCAGACACATTAAAGAGGATGAGTCTCTCGTCATGTGTCACTGACCGCACAGCTGCCCCCCCCCCCCACACACACACACACACAAATACACACCACTCAGAATCTTTTTTGTGTTGCTGCCATAACTTGCAACAGCTGGGACAGTGATGCTGGTTAAAATATCTCCACAGACTCACGCACAGCATGTATGATGAGACTCAGAGAGTCAAGAGCTTTATATTAAACTCTTAAATGTAAAATATTTACACGCAATTTCACTTTAAATGCAGCAGCAATCCAACTGTGACCGTCTGTTTAACGTTAGGAAGAGCATCACGAACCTTGTGAACTGTTCCCACTAAAAAACACCCACACACATACAAAAAAGCCCCAAAAACAACGGAGTCACAACAAGGGCAGTAACTTTAGTTCCATGTGACTTTCCGTCACACAAGGTATGACTTGCACAAGCATCACTAAACTTCCCAGGCCTGCTTTTTTTCTGGATCTGTGGTGATGAGAATGTGACCAGTATGACACAGTTAGGTAAGATTACAGTCAGTGAACTGTGGCAGATAGTTTGGGAGTGAAGGTGCTCAAGCACAAAAAGAAAAAAACTGTCTTCTGTGTTACTGTCTATTCAGCAACACCAGTAACTGTGTTGGACTTGATTTTCTCAGTTGATGTTGGATAAAAACCTGTTTCCAGTTAGTAAGTAAGTAAGTACATTGCTGGATAACATTCATTTAACAGTAAGGAAGCTAAATTTGAACTTTTTGGGGGTCTCTTAAGGCAAACTGAGCGATGTTCACCTGCGTCTGCGTATTTGAAACGAGAAAAACTTGATTTATGGCCTCAAAGTGAATTCAACATCAACATCATTCTGCTTTTAACTCCCCCCAGATACAGGGCCAAAAGGGAGGTTGGTGCTTAAGAGGTTAAGTTATCTTTCTATGGTGGCATGGTGGTTAGCACTGATGCCTCAACGGTTTGGAGTTCGATTTGACCATCTGGCCATGGACATTCTGTGTCTGCATGGGTTCTCTTTGGGTACTTCCTCCCACTGTCCAAACACATGCAATTAGTGGGGTTAGGTTAAGTGGTGATTTTAAATTGACCATAGGTGTGAATGTCTGTGGACTGGTTGTCTGTTTCTCTGTGTCAGTTCTGCGTCAGATTGGCAACCTGTCCAGTGTATACCTCGCTTCTTGCCCACTGGTAGCTGGGATAGGCTCGAAAAAACACTGTGATGAGGACATGTGGAAGAGGATGAATGAATGTATCTACTACTACTGATCACAGTTTGTGTTCATATATAAATTTAATTTAATGACAAAGACACAAGAAAGACTGTTCCTTTTAGTGTGTTTAACCCCTAAATCACAGTTCAGGTGTGACAGTGAGACTAGGAGACTAATGCTAAATGTAGTTCAGCTTTACCAGCTCCATGACTATTGCGGCTTACATGCTGGCGTACTGTCATTGCTTACAGAGACATAAGCTAAAATAGTGATTTTCCAGAAGAACCAATTCAGCCACATCTGCACTGAAGTCAGCACGGTCAGAGAGGGCGATTACTCAGCTGGTTTTGGTTTGTACATTACACACTAGCAAAAACCTACACCAGTTCTAATGCAAAGGGCACTTCTGTAGAACGTCTTGTTGCTATCAGTTATATGAAGCGCTAATGTAAGCTCTTATAGCTGTTAGGGATATTTAATCAGGTGTCAAAACAGTTAGTTGTTTGCAATTAAGTGAAAATCTTTATTTCAGGCCATGTTTATATAACATTAAATGACGTTGAATTGTAGGAACACTACTAATTAAAACATGTATATATTTATAAGTGCACAACTGTGTGGGTTTAACAGCAAATGCTGTAAATGAAGATGACAGCAATAAGGTCATGCGCAGTTTGGGAGCCTGTAAAAACACAAATAGAGTGACTGGCACAGCCTGGAGTTCCACTCTCAGTGCTGTGCAGCAAATGTGTTGCATTTTGTGTTATTAGAGACACAGGTAGATGTGCTATCATCAGCTAGGGCTGTCATAGGTTCAAACGTCCACTGCATGATTAGCACAGCCAAAAGAATACACAGCAATATTGCCAAACTGATCTTTCATTTAATATGCTTGTTTCTTGTTTTTCCAGCAAATCAGTTAGACTTAATGTATTGCAGTACAAAAGCATACACAAACTAAAGTAAGCTAAAGTAACAACTATGATGACGACTAATATCCGAGAATTAACATTAATGTCTTATGTCCAACATGGGTTGAAGTATTAGTTTCTGGCTCTATCTGAAGGATTTCCCTCCTCTGGTAGTTTCTTTTGTTGCTCTGTGTTTTCTTTGTCACAGCTTTTCACATGTTTGAATAAACTTTTGGAGTTGCCACAGTAGCAAGTAGCCTTCCTGCACACATCACAGTTTTCAGTGTTTTTATTAACAGCTGTAAAATGCTCTTCTTTGTCTCTGGGGTCATGCTTTCACTCACTGCAGCCTACATGTGTTTACTCAGTAGTAGGAGGAATAATGTTGTGAGAGGAGCGGTGTTTGCAAAGACAAGTCTACTTTTTGATACAACCAGAGCAATTCCATACCAACACTATCATCAGTGTCAGTAGCTTTATCAATCTCCCCTCTTTTATTTCTACTTGACCATGCCTTATATCCCTAAAGTGCTTATACATTCAGGGTTGTCGGAGCAGACTGTAGCCTATCCCAGGTGTCAAAGAGAAGAAACCGGGATACATCTTGGACAGGCTGCCAAAGAAACAGACCACCATTCACGCTGAGAGCTATTTCACAAGCTAACCTAACATGCATCCCGGACTGTGGAAGAAATCTGAAGAATCCACAAAGGCACAGGGGTTCTCCCTGTGCCTTTGTGGATTCTTCCCAGACTCACAGACTCACAGAAAGGTCCCAGCTGACTTGTGCCGCCCCACTTCATTACTTTATTTACAAAGTTGTGCTTACTGTCAGGCAAAAAATTGGACAATTTGTGATCATGAACATTCTTTGTGCTTGTAGCTTCTAGTTTTATTTCTAGGACTCAGCGTTTAGTTTTTAGTTTGTGTCACTTTTGTGATCTGGTTTCCATTAGTGTTTAGAGTTTGTATTTATTTCTTTGTCTGGCCTCCCTGGTGTCATCCTGTATCTTGCTGTCAAGTCTTTGTCTCTATTAGGTTATTCCTACTTTAGTTTCTCCCTGATTTATTTTGTCAGTCCTTTGTACCTTTGTGTCTTGTCTTTAGTTTTACTTCCTGTCATTGTCTTGATTAGTTTCAGCTGTGTCTTCTTACCCTTCTGTTTCCTTTCCACTTTTCGTGATTACCTCCTGCGTTTGTTTAAAGCAGGGGTAGGCAACCTTTCTGTTGATGAGTGCCATCTAAAATTTCCTCAGAAGTCAGTGGGCCATATGATTGTATTAGCAATAAATTAAATAACGCTCTATATTAACAGTTACACACTACACACAGTTACACAGTTACACACTACTTTATAGAATTATATTTGTTCGCAGATGTTGGCAGCTATCAGCGAATAGTTATCAGCTATTTTGAAACAAAAAAAATAAAGACACTTTTTATCCATAACAGCAAATGAACTGTACAACAGAAAATGCAAATGCTATTTATGGTCTCCTCACAACAATGATAAGAAAAATAAACTGGGCCAATATGGCATGTTTGATAATACACGTTAATGTGATCTCTGGTCTCCCACTCAGAGACACAGGTCTCCGAGTGTCCAGCATTCAGACGGCTACCTGAGGACACTCTTCATGTAAGAGAAAATCTGCTCACACAGATATGTAGAGCCAAATACTGTCAATAAGGCCTCTGCAATGTTTTGAAGACAGTTAAACTTGTCAGGTAGTGATGTCCAGCAGGTGAAAATGAAAGCTCCATGAACACGCACAGCTGTGGATTTCAGCTGCTTCGATGTTGCATTAACTGGCATTAACTCAGCCAGTTAACGTGAGACAAGTCTAGCTGCTCATTAAAGATTTCTGGTTTGATCAGAAAATAAAACATTGGTCCATACACTTGAAAGTCCTAAAAACACATTGTGAATTCTGATTTGAATCTACGGATGTATCCGTGTATTTCTTCCTTCCCTTATAACTTCCCTTCAACTCATTCATGTCACCATAAAGGTAAACCTGTTTCTCCATCACCTGTTCAGCTCTGATGATTCAGTAAGGACATCTCCTGGTTTCATCTTCATGTTTCCCTCTCACCACATATCCAAACCGATATCATGACCAACAGCTTTTACAGCTGTGGCTCCAGCAAACATCAGCTGATACTAGAAATTAATATTAAATAAATTCTAACAACAGCTGATCAAGCTTAAACGTGCTGCTGTTGTTTAACGTGACATTTCCTCTTTCTGGTGCAAAGTGGGTGATAAACAAACAAGAGAGAAAAGCCGATCAGCTGATCATTGATCAGTTTCATGATTGAAGTAGCAAAAGGAGAGGGAGGGGGGAGAATGAGAGAAGAAGAAACAGCTGTGCAGCATAACGACAGAATAAATCCAGCTTTGTGTTTTGTTTTTGTTTCCATTGTAGCTGAAGTACGGGACAAACTGTGTTCCTTTTCAGCTCAATACGAAACACATAATATTTTCTCTGAATGCGGGACGATTTGTCTTTTTACGGGACGGTTGGCAACTCTACTAACTAACCTTATGAATAAAACAAAGTTCACTATCAGTAACATAGTAGCACCCACCCAGCTGTATAGAAACTCCGTCATGCTAGCTAGTACGCAGTACGAGTTATTGTAACTGACTGTAAAAAGACAGCATAACGAAAATAAACTCCACCTAAACTTGGTTTATATCTGACCCAGATAGACTGCAGGTCATAACTTCTTACCTGAAGTTCATTTCACCTGACACTCGGACCTGCAGCCGCCTCGGGTCTCTCCTCCTCCTGCCTCCCATTTCTCTCATCCACCTACTGGTCTCCACCAGTATGTCACTGAATCTGTGGAAGCTACGCCATAGCCACCACCAAACAACTGAGTTATTTTTACACACCGGCCAGCATCTGGCCAAACCACCACCTTTCATTATTTATACCGTTACAAAAAATAAAAATAAAAAATCATCGGCCCATAAAAACGGAAAATCACCATCGGCCCACTGAGCAAATGCCCGGTATGCCCGATGGCCAGTCCAGCTATGGTCGTGCCATCAGTTAACCCTTCGCGTACCGTGCCTAGGGTTGCCGACCCCTGGTTTAAAGCCTCAGGTTGCCTTTGTTCTTTATTTTGAGATAAATTACCTGAATTTCAGGAGCGCGACCAGTCCTCCAAACACGCCCCTTTTTGAATTTTGCAGTCAGCTGAGGCTGAAGAAGTCGCTTGGATAAGCGACGAAACGTTTCTCCCACTGAAAACCCTGTTTTCTGGGGACCCTGTTTGAATTCTTTCACTTCTCATTAGTACATGGGGATCTGCCAGGCCTGGGAGCTGCTGCCAGTCCCCTTCGAGGCCTTCCCCAAACTGGAGCTCAATTCATATTTAAGCCATTCACCTTTATCTACTAAAAAATGGACGTGGGCCCAGCTAGTGAATGAGCCATTCTGTGTTGTCAGCCTTTGTGTGTTTCCAACCTGTAGTATTTCTGTTTCTCCATTACTTGCATTGCTTACAAAGTTTTGTTTACTGTCAGGAAAAAAAAAGTGACAATTAGTGATCATGAACGTGAACAAACTGCCTGCATTTTTGTGACTATTCCACATTTTGACTTTGGACTGAAAAAAATTATATTGATTTGCTAAAACTGAACTCTTCAGATTTTAAGAAGTAGTCATGTTATGACACCCATCTCTGCATTTTGGAAACAGCATTCACTCCATTCTGCTTCTCTGTGAATTACAGACAAGCCTCCACCTCTGTGTTTAGCCTGCAAATGTCTGAGGCTGATGGGAAACTGTGTACATTAAAGCCCACTAAAAGCATAAACCTTCTAACTGTTGGATGCTCCAACAAAGAGGGTACTGTTAGCTGAGAGATCTCAGAGATGTCTAGGTTAAGAAATCCATGTTTCCAAATGGACATACAGTGGGGCAAAAAAGTATTTGGTCAGCCACTGATTATGCAAGTTCCCCCACTTAAAATGATGACAGAGGTCAGTAATTTGCACCAGAGGTACACTTCAACTGTGAGAGACAGAATGTGAAAAAAAAATCCATGAATTCACATGGTAGGATTTGTAAAGAATTTATTCGTAAATCAGGGTGGAAAATAAGTATTTGGTCACCTCAAACAAGGAAAATCTCTGGCTCTCACAGACCTGTAACGTCTTCTGTAAGAAGCTTTTCTGTCCCCCACTCGTTACCTGTATGAATGGCACCTGTTTGAACTCATCATCTGTATAAAAGACACCTGTCCACAGCCTCAAACAGTCAGACTCCAAACTCCGTCATGGCCAAGACCAAAGAGCTTTCGAAGGACACCAGGAAAAGTATTGTAGACCTGCACCAGACTGGGAAGAGTGAATCTACAATAGGCAAGCAGCTTGGTGTGAAAAAATCAACTGTGGGAGCGATCATCAGAAAATGGAAGACATACAAGACCACTGATAATCTCCCTCGATCTGGGGCTCCACGCAAGATCTCATCCCGTGGGGTCAAAATGATCATGAGAACGGTGAGCAAAGATCCCAGAACCACACGGGGGGACCTGGTGAATGAGCTGCAGAGAGCTGGGACCAAAGTAACAAAGGTCACCATCAGTAACACACTACAACGGCAGGGAATCAAATCCCGCAGTGCCAGACGTGTTCCGCTGCTGAAGCCAGTGCATGTCCAGGCCCGTCTGAAGTTTGCCAGAGAGCACATGGATGATACAGCAGAGGATTGGGAGAATGTCATGTGGTCAGATGAAACCAAAGTAGAACTTTTTGGTATAAACTCAACTCGTCATGTTTGGAGGAAGAAGAATACTGAGTTGCATCCCAAGAACACCATACCTACTGTGAAGCATGGGGGTGGAAACATCATGCTATGGGGCTGTTTTTCTGCCAAGGGGACAGGACGACTGATCCGTGTTAAGGACAGAATGAATGGGGCCATGTATCGTGAGATTTTGAGCCAAAACCTCCTTCCATCAGTGAGAACTTTGAAGATGAAACGAGGCTGGGTCTTCCAATATGACAATGATCCAAAACACACCGCCCGGGCAACAAAGGAGTGGCTCCGTAAGAGGCATTTGAAAGTCCTGGAGTGGCCTAGCCAGTCTCCAGACCTCAACCCCATAGAAAATCTGTGGCGGGAGTTGAAAGTCCGTGTTGCTCGGCGACAGCCCCAAAACATCACTGCTCTCGAGAAGATCTGCATGGAGGAATGGGCCAAAATACCAGCTACTGTGTGTGCAAACCTGGTAAAGACCTATAGTAAACGTTTGACCTCTGTTATTGCCAACAAAGGTTATGTTACAAAGTATTGAGTTGTATTTTTGTTATTGACCAAATACTTATTTTCCACCCTGATTTACGAATAAATTCTTTACAAATCCTACCATGTGGATTCATGGATTTTTTTTTCACATTCTGTCTCTCACAGTTGAAGTGTACCTCTGGTGCAAATTACTGACCTCTGTCATCATTTTAGGTGGGGGAACTTGCACAATCGGTGGCTGACTAAATACTTTTTTGCCCCACTGTATGTTGAAATGTGTTTGTACTGTAAGTAGAAATGAAAATAGAGACGTTTGGCAGACAGTGATGATGGAAAATGTGACAAAGTAGTTTAGTCAAGTGGGGTGACTGTTTTACATGTCACAGTATGTGTAAAAATGTGTGAAGCAATGACTGACTAACCCCAGAACACACACACACACACACACACACACACACACACACACACATATTTAGTAATATCTGGTTTTTAACTTCATCAGAAAAACACTCATAAAGCATATTTGCCAAATCTGAGTTTGTACCTCTGTGTCCTCCTCTTAGACATCTCAAACAAATGACTTGGTAATGATATAAAAGCAGACCTCATTCTTTTTTCCTCCTCTTCTTCTAGGAACTGACTGAAGGATGTAAACACACAGGCTCTTCAACCCACTCACTTTGGTTTATGAGGGCTGGGCCACAGCTGCTTTTGTGTTTTTTGTTCTAAATTCACTACCTTTCTGTTTGTGTGCTGCTGCAGCAGCCATGTGCTAACTATTGTAACATGTTTAATGGCTGCTTTGATTTATCAAGGAAATTGCTGCTGCAATGCGTAGGAGCAGTGAAGTTCAACATCAAACTGCTGCGCCAGAAGAAAAAAAATAATGACTGCAGCTGAATCTAAGAGAAATAAATGGAAAAGCAAAACAATATGTGTCCCTGTTATGAAATGTGAAATGTGCTGCTTGTATAGTGATACGTCAACAGAGCTCACTATTTTACCTTATCTTTATCTTTTTGCTTTTCAGCTTTGCTTCTGAAAGCACAGACTTGGAAGACAAAAAAATTAAAATTAATCTACAAATACAAACTGAAATATACAAGTTTACAAAACAGTTACAGGTTTTTTGAGTCATTTCACACGCTGTGATTCTTACCGGTCTGTAGTTAATATATCCGGTCTTTAAGTCTGACATCATTAGCCATGTCTGGGCCAAAACTCTGCTGCAGGTCCCTAAGTCAAATGATCACTGCGGCATCACTGAGAGTTGAAAACTGTCTAAATCCTTTCATCTGTAATAAAGTGATCAGCATTGCTGCTCTGCCAGGTGTAACAATGAAGTTTAATATCCAGACATCCATGAAAACAGAATTTATGAAACTTAACGGAGTTAGAAGTTAGCAGGGAGTTAGCTCGCTAGTTTCCATCTAAATATAATATACCATATACTGACTGAGAGATTTATAAAACAAATTAAGACATACAGCTCTGCTATCACTTCCGACATAAATGAAGACAGGAAAGCAAATAGCAGTGATGTTTGTAGGGTTACTGAAGTTTGGCTAGCTGGTATATAATGATGTGCTACGTGATTGCTAGCGACACAGCTATGTTAGCATAGCATAATCATTGAAGCTGGAGGACAAACGGTAATTTATAAAAGTTAACGTGACCCTTTGCTTGCCCATGAGAGATATACTATATTTTCATTTTAAGACTGCAGGTCTTAATGCTCAATTCCGATTTTTTGATCAAATCAGATTTTTTTTGTCTGCTTGTTCACACTACAAATAAAATGCGACGGCAAACGCGCTCTAGTATGAACCCTCAAAGTGGCCCCCATGCGCAAAAGAAGACGTCACACACCACGCGCTCTGTTTAGACCCAGATCAAACAGTATTGTTTGACTGATGGCCCTTGATATAAAGACTTGTTTCGGACTTTATGTTTCCCAATTTTACTTTAAGTAATAAAGTCATTTTGTTATTGACATATGGCCTAATAATTATCCTTATTGCTGTTTTAGGATAGTTGCAGATTTCTGTCAGAATCTGCAGATTATACAGTACAAATACAATGTTCACGTTTCTCCAACGTTGTCTTCCCAACAGTTTCACTAACATCTACACTGGATGGCCAGGAAGCATTCGTGATGTCTTCTCGGGCGCTTCTCCGGCGCTGATAATTGGCGTCTGTCTTGTGTCAGTGACGTAAAAGACGGATTTAATGCGACATGACCATTCAAACAGCAGTCGCTTTCTAAAACATCAGATATGTATCGGATTCAGTACAACATATGAAAGTGACCCAGATCGGATTTGAAAATATCGGATTTGTGCTGTCCACACTGTCATACCATGATTGGATATGGGTCGCATAGGGTAAAAAAAGTCGGATTTGATGCGCTTTTCCCTGCAGTGTGAACGTAGCCCAAGGCCGAGTTGTTTCTATATATTTTGACTCCAGTATAATTTCACCCAAAGCCAAAACTTCTATAAAAGTCTAACCCTCTGTTAGTATGAGGCAAATTAGTCAGCTAAAACAAATTTATGCACAAAACAAAACAATCTTCACAAAATGATATTTTTTAATTAATCTATCAAAGAATTTCTTCTTACACTTTTTGTACCTGTTGTATCAAATAAGATTTTGTTATATCTCATTGTTAATTGCTTGTTTGGTGGCCAGTGGCCATAATACAAACAGAAGCTTCTATCTAAGCATCCCTCACTTCTGTTGCTGTATGTATCCTGCCAGCATTGAGGTGGTGCAGGAGCTTCCACATCCACACCAGCAGACAGGGGGACAGTTATTTTAGTAATCTGTATTTATTTATTCTATTCTTTTCTCACATAGTCACATCTATGTTACTGTTCGTGGGATAAATTGTCTTGTCATTTACACTTTTGTGGTGCAAGTTTAGTTATTTTACTCTGTATTTAGGAGGTGAAAACTTTATTTAAACTTCCCTTCCCAACCTACTAATGGAAATGCAGAAATAAGAAAAAAGTTAATTTCGTGGACATCTACATAGAATCTTTTGTAGAAAGCAGTTTGAGTCATATGTTTTAGGGTGTGGTTACCTGCTCCACAATACTATCACTCACTGACCATAAAAACTCAAAACCTCATCGTAGAAACCTGCTGTTCCCACAGTGCAGAATGAGAGTCTGATCTCACTGTATCAGTTGTGTTTCCTTTACCATTATAATCCCCAGCATTACTTTCGCCACAGTGTAAATACACATTTACTACCTCACTGTGGTCAGCTTTTAGTGCAGATATTTCATATAAACCCAGTTTATTAGAAATTAATGAATTAGTGGGGTCAGGGGCTGGTAGGAAATAAATATTAAAAAGGGTTCAGGGTCACTTTGGAATGGAAAGTAAAGCTGTCTGAGAACCAAATGTTTATGGGAAGTGAGTGCATGAGGAAAGAGTCTATACATAGCTTTTAAATGAGGGAAAGTGCATATTTTTTTTGAAATATAAAGTATTTTCTGGTTTAGTCATTTGTGAATGTGTATCCTTTTGGTACAAAATGTCAAAACACCAAATGATACGTTTTCTAGAGGAAAACATATTGATATAAGCCCCCTAGCCCATTAAATAAAGTCACTATATCATCATTACTGCCTCAGAGAATCTTCCTTGGTTGGGGTTGGGGTGGGGGGATTGTGGTACTTCTATTGTGCTTTTCTACGGCAACAAAACATGCTTTTAGCCAGCATCTGATTTCATGCGCTTACATTTGTTTGTTTTTTTTACTTATCACAAGCACACGTCAGTGGACTGGGGGAAACTGCAGGAGTCCATGATCGATCCACTCACTCGTTGTTTTTTTTTTTTGTATAAATGATTTGCGCGCACTCCTGAATGACACCTACCACAAATTGACTGAAGTAAGACCGAAGTTTAAAAGATCATCGGCAGCCAAGTCATAGGATGCACATAGGCCCATGTGGTCCCATTCAACGGATTTGCTACTTTAACTCAAATTGCTGATAAATGTAATGACGGTTCTGATAAAAAGATGTCAGAATACACACTCCATTGCAGTTTGTTACATGCAACCATAATAAGTATCATTTGGGAACTCCAACAATGCGAACATCCCTGTCTTTGAGAAACAAACTAACAAGTCTGATCATTGTAGGCCCTACTTTGCAACTTATAGGACTTGAAATGACATGTTGCAAACATTCTGGTGCCAAATACCACAGCACACCCTCAAGGGTCTAGTAGAAGTTATGCCTCAATGGGTCAAAGCTGTTTTGGCAGCAAAACCAACACAATGGTGGTCTTATGTAATGCCTGATCATTGTATAATACAGTATAGCTACACAAACAGCTCCGTGTGGTGAAGAGCCAGACACACTTGAGGCTGGTGGCTAGAGCAGAAATACAGAAGACAAAAAACTGTCAATACAGCGTCTTTAAGTCTTCATCCATATGACCACAATTCCATCATATCCTCAGTGTGCACAGAACCTACCGTACAGTCAACTCCCTGCACACAGGTCTGTTGTCTTTTTCCATACCACCCCAACCTGGCGAAGCCACAAACAAGGGGTTTTCCCAACAGTAGGCACCAAAGTTTATATTATAGGTTTAGAGAACAATAGATAGGAACTCATGGCTTACCTAGTGTGTGCCACAATGATACTGTATCACACACACCACAGTGAGAATGTATAAGACTTTGGTTGGCTTGTTGTTATAAGGGACTAAACTGTACCAGGTCACTGCAGAGATGCACACTCAACAGCACGCCGTACTTTAGTGTCATTTGACCTCCAAGTCACTGCTTATGGGGAGAGTGCGATAATCCATGCGGACCTCTAAAGTACTGACACTGCTTGTGTAGTTGTGTGAGATCAAATTAGCCGAGGAAAAAAAAAACAGATCTTTTGGGCTCTGTGAACTGATTCATAAAACGCTATACCAAAATAGAACTATAAAAAATGTTATCAAAAGTATAAAACAAACTGTACACTGATAACCCACATTTACTAAAATCTATATTATCAAAATCAAATCCATTTATCCCCCAAACCACTGCTGCAAAACCATTATGCAATCAAAATGTTAAAGTGCAAAGGTAAAAGCGCAGGAAGATAACTGCAATGGCTCCTGCTAAAACACAGAGTTACAATTTAGCACACAGCACTATTGAGGAATAGGGACCTGGTGTGGAACACAGGTGAAAATAATTAGTGTGGATTAAATAATGTTTGTGTTTGTTTCTATAATGGTAAATAAATTTGTATCATATGAAAATCCTGCATGGAAAGCACAACCGTCAATATAAATTGAGATCATGGGAACTAAAACTTAAAAACAAAACAAAACAAAACAAAAAACAGTTGCAGTTGTGTTTCGAGATTTTCATCCTCCATTTTTACTTTACTTCATATCTTTTGCTTTCTCTTCATCTCTTCTCATCTCCAGTGAACAAGTGTCAGGTCTGATCAGAGTTTGACTATAACATGACTACTGCTGTGTGTCTTCTCAAAAATACCCCATGCTGCCTTTCTCCAGCCCCACCCTTGGACAAATATAGCACTACACAGGCACTTGTGGGTAACAAGACTGCTTTTAGACCAAAATATACAGTACAAACATATAAGCCTAAATAGTCCCAGAGATGCAATCAAAACAGGTAATTTCATCGAGCATCTTCAGGTCCTGAAAGTGAATACAGAAGAAGCAATTTACAGCAGCAGTATTAACAGTTACATACCCAAATACACATTTGGGTTTGGTTAAGGACCACCGTCACATATAAAGTGACATATTTCTTTGTTTTAATAACACCACAACATTTTTTTCCCTGTTCTTGTGCAGAAGAACAATGTCAGAGCTTAACTTTATTGATGGTTTTACCATGTTGCTTGTTAAATGTTATTGGTGAGCAGAATACCCCAAAACACAGAACACCACCCTGTAAGACAGCGGCCAACGTGACCAAAAAACACTGGCTTGGTTCGTAGTGCTGCATGAGCTGAATGCCATTCAGACGAACTTTTCTTGGCGGTAAAACCAGTCAGTGTGCTTTCTGGCACCAGTGCTGTCCACCACAGAAGTCTCTGCTCAATAGCAAGAGTCCTTCTTAACCAAACCCATGTTTTCCACCCAGCACCTCACCCCGACCTCTGTACACACCCTGCTGGGAGTCCTTGAACCCTGCCAGTGTGTATTCAAACATTGCTGTAATCATCATCTTGGACTAATAATATGCAGGTGGTAAGTGGCATGATCTAGCTCAAGTACACACATATGGAAATCAATCAATTCGCTTACCTACGTAAGTAAGGTGATTAACGGGAATGTAGATTCTAAATGTTGATCAAAATAATGGAGCTTGTGTTGTTTCTGGCAACTGTGAGCCCAAATGTTTTATTTCAGATCAACTAAATGTATCCACCTATCCATAGAAGAGCAAACGTGTTGGTCATAAGCAGATGTGCTAAATTACCATCACAAATAATAAAGTAAAATTTCTAGGATGGTCATTTTTAAGGTGTAATTGTCGTAAAACAAAGTACATAAGAACTGCAGACTTTTTGAAGAAACAGAAAAAAATATGAGGATTATCAGATTAGATGGCAATCCAGCGACTCTTTGATAATAATAAGGGATAATGATGGGTGTCAGTTTCAGTCTAGCTGCTGCCGCCATCCAGTCAAAATACAGAGCAAAAATATAACAGAGGGGCAGCAAACCATTTACTGCTTGAAAACACAATTATTACTGTGGTCCACAACACATCACAGGTTTCCTAATGTGACTTTGAAAAGAAAAACAGAAACTAGACTCTGAAGTGGGTGGCAGATGGATGTTCTTCCAAGTCTAAGCCAGTCAAGTGATGCAGAACTCAACTACTGATCCACCCAGCCGTCTGGTGGTCCATTCCTTCAGATTGTATATCTCACACGTAGCTTGTAATAAAATTGTTGTTACAGCCTCTGAGTTTGTTACAAATCCTAGAGGCTCCTTAATTACTCCCAATGTGACTCGATGAGTCACTGGCTGATTGTAGATGAGCCAGCATTGGCAGTTCCTACTAAACTTGTCCATTTGTGTTTTAAGTCCAAGTCACCACATCAAAATACTTTGATCAATCTGGACTTAGAAAAACATAATTCTGGTCTTTGGCAGAGCTTACAAATCTTGGGTGGTGGATGGTTGAGGCATTTCTCATCCTTAAATCACTTCAACCTGCCCCTCAGTCTTTAGCAACAGGCTCTGAGAAATAGATGAATCAAAGGAAGTAAAGCACCCCCAAAATCTCTTGAACTATGGTTTGTACTCCTTTTGAAATCATCTTACTAAGATAATGACCATTTGGTCACCAAGTTACCAAATTGTGTTCATTTTATCATAATTATTGCTCTTTATGTTTTAATAAACTCTTTCTCAAAGCAGTGTCACTTGTCAGCTTTCTTAGAAACACATGCATGCACTTGTTTTGGCTTAACGAAAATCAAGTGCCCTTCAAAGTGAATGGAGACCGAGGTGTAACTTTCATTTTAATTAGTCAACAGAAGCAGGAACAGGGGCTTAAGTGATCTAAGTTCAGATTTAATCCTGGGTTTTTAGTCTTACATATATAGATAAGCTATCAGTCGATATAAAATCACTCAATTAACTCTCTGCATATTAGCATTACCAAGATCTCCTGGAGCCACAGGTACAGGCAGTGAGAATATCTAAACTCTGTGTTTTCCTGGTTCCACCTTGCTGCAAGCAGTAAGGCCAAATTTGTCTTTCAAGCCACAGAGCACCTTTACTCTAGAAACACCTGTATTTAACAGAGTATAAAAATTATAATTACAGTGGGGCAAAAAAGTATTTAGTCAGCCACCGATTGTGCAAGTTCCCCCACCTAAAATGATGACAGAGGTCAGTAATTTGCACCAGAGGTACACTTCAACTGTGAGAGACAGAATGTGAAAAAAAAAAATCCATGAATCCACATGGTAGGATTTGTAAAGAATTTATTCGTAAATCAGGGTGGAAAATAAGTATTTGGTCAATAACAAAAATACAACTCAATACTTTGTAACATAACCTTTGTTGGCAATAACAGAGGTCAAACGTTTACTATAGGTCTTTACCAGGTTTGCACACACAGTAGCTGGTATTTTGGCCCATTCCTCCATGCAGATCTTCTCGAGAGCAGTGATGTTTTGGGGCTGTCGCCGAGCAACACGGACTTTCAACTCCCGCCACAGATTTTCTATGGGGTTGAGGTCTGGAGACTGGCTAGGCCACTCCAGGACTTTCAAATGCCTCTTACGGAGCCACTCCTTTGTTGCCCGGGCGGTGTGTTTTGGATCATTGTCATATTGGAAGACCCAGCCTCGTTTCATCTTCAAAGTTCTCACTGATGGAAGGAGGTTTTGGCTCAAAATCTCACGATACATGGCCCCATTCATTCTGTCCTTAACACGGATCAGTCGTCCTGTCCCCTTGGCAGAAAAACAGCCCCATAGCATGATGTTTCCACCCCCATGCTTCACAGTAGGTATGGTGTTCTTGGGATGCAACTCAGTATTCTTCTTCCTCCAAACATGACGAGTTGAGTTTATACCAAAAAGTTCTACTTTGGTTTCATCTGACCACATGACATTCTCCCAATCCTCTGCTGTATCATCCATGTGCTCTCTGGCAAACTTCAGACGGGCCTGGACATGCACTGGCTTCAGCAGCGGAACACGTCTGGCACTGCGGGATTTGATTCCCTGCCGTTGTAGTGTGTTACTGATGGTGACCTTTGTTACTTTGGTCCCAGCTCTCTGCAGCTCATTCACCAGGTCCCCCCGTGTGGTTCTGGGATCTTTGCTCACCGTTCTCATGATCATTTTGACCCCACGGGATGAGATCTTGCGTGGAGCCCCAGATCGAGGGAGATTATCAGTGGTCTTGTATGTCTTCCATTTTCTGATGATTGCTCCCACAGTTGATTCTTTCACACCAAGCTGCTTGCCTATTGTAGATTCACTCTTCCCAGTCTGGTGCAGGTCTACAATACTTTTCCTGGTGTCCTTCGAAAGCTCCTTGGTCTTGGCCATGGCGGAGTTTGGAGTCTGACTGTTTGAGGCTGTGGACAGGTGTCTTTTATACAGATGATGAGTTCAAACAGGTGCCATTCATACAGGTAACGAATGGGGGACAGAAAAGCTTCTTACAGAAGACGTTACAGGTCTGTGAGAGCCAGAGATTTTCCTTGTTTGAGGTGACCAAATACTTATTTTCCACCCTGATTTACGAATAAATTCTTTACAAATCCTACCATGTGAATTCATGGATTTTTTTTTTCACATTCTGTCTCTCACAGTTGAGGTGTACCTCTGGTGCAAATTACTGACCTCTGTCATCATTTTAAGTGGGGGAACTTGCACAATCGGTGGCTGACTAAATACTTTTTTGCCCCACTGTATAGTTACATTATTCCATGTTGTAATCCCAAATACATACAATCATTTCCTGGCTTATTTTATCAGAGCCTGAGAACAAACACAATGCTAATTCATGTTTTGATAACATAAACCATGACTTTCATTATTGCTATTTAGGTTTATCTATTTACGGTTCTATTTAATTTGATATATATTTTGTTGGATAGTATTTTTTTAATGTTTTTATATTTGAGATGTCTCTGTGTGTGTGTGTGTGTGTGTGTGTGTGTGTGTGTGTGTGTGTGTGTGTGTGTGTGTGTGTGTTTGATACAAAAAAGAAAAGAATTCCCAGACGCCCCTCTGGGTGGTCTATCCTTCAAGCTCGGGGCCTCTACCAGAGGCCTGGAAATTTGAGGGTCCTGCGCAGTATCTTAGTTGTTCCTAGAACTGCACCTTTCTGGACAGAGATCTCCGATGTTGTTCCCAGGATCTGCTGGAGCCACTCACCGAGTTTGGGAGTCATGTCACCTAGTGCTCCGATTACCACGGGGACCACCGTTACCTTCACCCTCCACATCCTCTCGAGCTCTTCCCTGAGCCCTCGGTATTTCTCGAGCTTCTCGTGTTTCTTCTTCCTGATGTTGCTGTCATTCGGTATCGCTACGTCCATCACTTTGGCCGTCTTCTTCTGCTTGTCTACTACTATATCAGGTTGGTTAGCCATCACCATTTTGTCCGTCTGTATCTGTATCTTGGGCAGCACGGTGGCACGGTGGTTAGCACTGTTGCCGCACAGCAAGAAGGTCCTGAGTTCAATTCCAACATCAGGCCGGGGTCTTTCTGTGTGGAGTTTGCATGTTCTCCCCGTGTTTGCGTGGGTTCCCTCCGGGTACTCCGGCTTCCTCCCACCGTCCAAAGACATGCAGCTTGTGGGGATAGGTTAATTGGATAATACAAATTGTCACTAGGTGTGAATGTGAGTGTGAATGGTTGTCTGTCCCTGTGTGTTGGCCCTGCGACAGACTGGCGACCTGTCCAGGGTGTACCCCGCCTTTCGCCCTATGACAGCTGGGATAGGCTCCAGCGCCCCCCGCGACCCTGAAAAGGATAAGCGGAAGCGAATGGATGGATGGATGGATGGATGTATCTGGAACTCCCACAGGATCTTAGCTTGATCATTCTCCACCACGCTTGGAGGCGTCTCCCATTTTGAAACTTCCAGGCCATACCCGGCACAGATGTTTCTGTAGACTATGCCGGCTATTTAGTTATGGTGCTCCATGTATGCCGTGTTTGCACCCTGCTGTTATGTGCTGGATTATCTCAGAGGCATCTTTACACAGTGTGCACCTGAGGTCTTGCCTGGTGTGATAGACCCCAGCCTCTATGGATCTTGTGCCCCGCACTTGTTCTTGTGCTGATTAGTGGCATTCTATTCATGCAACCCCTTCTGCTGGGATTGCGTGCATAGCAGCATTTCTCCAGATTCCTGAATCTTTAATTGTGTTTTATTATTTATGTAAATGATGAAATATTCAAAGCCTTTCTACTTATATTTTGAGGACCATAATTCTGAAATTGTTCCACAATTTATAGACATGTTTGTTTTGTTTGTTTTTCCAGGTAGGTGACCCTCTGCCCATTTTGAGGTTTTACCAAGGGTTAATTATGAGATTCTCTCCCTGTCTAAGATGCTTTTTTTTTTTATATACCCAATCATGTTACTGACTTTTTGCCAATAAACTTGAAAAGTGACAATGTTCCCCCAGCTGTTTATTTTAAGTACCAGTTTTTCAGCTTTCTGTTGTCTCTGTCCAAACTTTTCTGAGATGTGTTGCCGCCATTGTGCCATTCAAATTCACAATGAGTTAAAGTTTTTCTAGTAATGGTGAAGTGTCAAGATTTAAACATTTACAAATGAGATTTGCAAGTCATTGCATTATGTTGTTGTATTCACACTTTACACAGCATCCTTACGTTGAAGGAATTAGGTTTGTATATTTTGTCCACCGTGTTGGTTGAATTTTGCTACTACATAAACAGTCTTTTACTCGGTGAGCTGACATTTACATTCGGCTTTAATTCGTACACAGCAATACACACCCTCATAAGATTTGTAATGGGATAAACACACAGAAAGCCCAATGTGATACCATTTCTCTAGGCTTGCTTTCCCAGTGCAGTCTGGTTAAATGTGTTTGTTTTAACAACACCTCTAAGTTAATATCCGTCTACAAGAGCAGGATTAGCTGCTGGGTGTTTTCCCATTTTGATCTAATCCTGCAAACTTGCAGATAATTTAACCACAGACTGTAGGAACTTAAAAATAATGTCTGTGGTGGCAGATAATGAGTGAGAAACAAACTCTAAAATGACTAATATGCATTAAAAATAATGGTTAGGCTGTTGGCTAATTGGTGACATAAGTCCAAAAGCCAACAACCAAAGAAACCACAAAATGGCCTTGATCCTTGCTAACGAGTGAATGTAGACGTAAGAATGGAAATACTACACTCTCATCCACCCAGCAGCTGGCAGCTTTTCTCTGATAAGTGTGTTGTACCCTTGTACAACCAGAAGAGTTATTGAAGGGCTAATGAAGAAATATAAATACAAAGACAGATTTTTTTTTTTTTTGCTCTGAAGTCAGTAGATCAAATTAGAGCTAACATAAAGTGAAAATAAACATTATTTCCAGCTACATTATATATTAAGTTTTAGGACAGCTGCTATAACAGCTCGATTGTGAGTAGAATTAATCCAGATGTTTGTGTTTTTTGGCTTGTACAAAATGCACTTAACTTTTTGAAACCTGACAAGATTGCCAAAACCATTTATCAAGGCAGAAACATCTAGTTATAAAGGGGTGTTGCATAATAGCTGCACCAGTCTCTGTGGAAAAGTGAGTAAACCTAATTCGAGCCCCACCCAAACTATATAAAAATTACTATGAATTACATCCTTAGAGTACAAAAACAAGAAAATACATAATATCTTGTTTGAAACACAAGCCAAAGCCAACAGAGCTCTGTGTTGATGGTAATTACTGCAGACACTAGAATGTAATGCATCACTCATCAAGTGCAATATAGAGCTTTACCTTTGGGCAAACTTTTACTGTGCTCTGCAAAACCCCCACATCCCCCTCGGGTCCCATCTAACATATATATGTTCTCTTTGGGTGTAATTAGAAGAAGAATGTCTGAGAAGGGTTGTTAAGGAACCACCTTGAGCCTCTTGCACAGACAGGAAGTTGAATGTATATATATAAGACCTGTAATTCTGATTCTGATCTGCTCTGCATCTCACTGCATTTAACTGATGCAGGTCCTGATGGAAAGTGTGCACCTCTGTTGGGATTCATTATCTTTAAAGCTAAGAGCAGAAGGTAAAATGCAAAACTGCTAAGATATTTCTGGATTTAGTGGATGCCCATTAAATTTGACCATAAGAAAGGACTTCAGATGTGAGAGTAGCCCTCTCAAACACTAGCACAGAGACTTTAAAAAAGAAAAGAAATCTAAACAATGATGTGTTATGAGGTCTTGATTGAGTATTGATGTATTCCATTGATATTTAAAGATCAGCAGAACTGATAGGTGCAGACTTGTGGTTATATAGTATTAAATAGTGGTTATAATATTTTGACCTACATGCACCTATTACAAGTAAACTATCATGGTTGTTCAGTGGCCGCCCTGGGGTGCTGTGCTTTTAATGTTTTTTTTTTTTTTTTTAAATAAATAGGACAGGGGGAATGAATGAGAGAGAGAGGGGGAGAGAAAGAAAGAAAACCCAAAGGGGAGAAGAGACGGTGAGAAGGGGGGGGGAAGAGAGAGAAAAAAAAAAAAAACTCCTGGGTCACCTGTATGGAGAAAAAAAAAAAAAACAAAACAAACAAACAGAGGAGACAGCAAACAACAAAGAGCAACATAATAATAGAGAAAACAAAGCACCATCACAATAAACTAGCTAGTCATAGATATCAGTATTTACTAAGTAATAAACGATATTGTGCAGCATGCAAAATAGACAGCGCACAGTGTGCTTTGAGGCAGCAGCCAAGAAAGCTTTAGTCCGCGTCTGTGAATATCCATGTGTGCATACCTGTGTGGATCAGCATGCTTGCATTCCAAAGGTTTCTCCATGTAATGATCTGCTAGGGAGTGTGGGGGGGCCACAGCCCCGTCCTCCAGGGTGTGAAGCGGGTATGGAGGAGATCAAAACTCCAGACATCCAGAGGCCCCCAGAACACAAGAGACCATGGAAGACCAACAGAGGGGCAGCCGCGCCACTGTCCCAGTAAGAGCTGAGGAGAGTCCCAGATGAGGGCTCGCCCAGCAGCCGCGGAGCAGAAGTCAGGGGGAGTTGCAGTGACGCACCCGTGAGCTCCGCCTGCCCCCAGCTGCGCCTGAGTGACCTCCAAAGGGGCCCGAGCGAGCCCCAGGCCCCGACAAGCGGCCGCCAAGGAGTGAGCCGGTGTGCACCCGGACACCCACCCCCAGACACAAAGAACCACCAACACACCGACACCTGAGGGAGTCTGCCACCGGCAGGGGAAGTGGTGGTGGGTGGAGATAGGCCTCCAAACCTTGGAGGGCCTGAGGTGTCCCCAGAGAGGTGGCGTCTGATACCCAGCCTGACATATAGACACAGACATACAGGCACACACAGACACAAACATCCATTCCCACCCTCATGCTCTCATATGCACTCACTCCACACTCAACCAACGTGGAGACAGACATAAAGAGACGCTGTACACACAATCACACTCCCCAAGCGTACTCTACAAACCGGGTCTAGGTACCCTTGCCCCTGGAGGGGGGAATTGCACCCAGACCCAGGTGGTGTTACCCTTTTCCCTGCGGTGGGGAGAGGCAGACCACCCCGACTCCGCAGCAGCAGGGAGGCCCCACACCCCAGACCGCAGTCGGACGGCCAACTCCTCCTACTAGCCCTCCCGCTCCAGCAGGCCGCAGAGAATGGGGGTGGGAGAAGACTCCAAACCTCCCTCCACCCGCTCATTGTAGTGTTGATGCATATGTGTTCTAAGGTGCAATTAAAACCCAGGAGGGCATGGAGCTACCTGCCAAGGAGCAGCAGGTAAGCGCAATATCCCTCCTGCTAACCCTCAATGACTAAGTGTATTTAAAATTGAGAGGTGGGCAACGACGTCAGGGGTGAGGTATACACCCTGATGGTGATTTGGACTCCGTGATTGTGCCCACCCCCAAGATCCTATATGTATGTGTAATGAGAGTGTGAATAATGTGAATGTCTAAGTTGTGGGATAAAATTGAGGCAGAGGCAGCCAGAAGGGGACGGGGGGGGGGGGGGGGGGGGTAGCCTCCTCTGCACCCTGGTGACATACCCCCACTCCAAGGCCCTGCATGTGTGGGTGGTTGTGGAGGAGCGGGAAGAGGGAGGCAGCTGGAGATGGGGAGGGAAGGAAGGGAGGGGCAGGTAACCCCTCCCTGGGGCCAGCTCCCCCGCTGACCCCAGTAGGCACTCCCACCCTCCGCGACCCGCCAGGGAAGGGGGGCCCAGGCCCATCAGACCGGGGCCCAGTGCAGTAGCGCCCCCCGGCTCCACAGAGCCCTGGACAGTCCACCCAACCCCACCACAGAGAAAACTGCACCCACCCCACCAACCACACATCTTCCAGACTACATAAGACGGTAAACGCCCAGGCTGAGATCTTCCTCCACCTCTCCTGTATCTCCCCCTCCTGCAGAGAGTTCCTGAGAGAAGAAAGCTCCTGCAAGATGTGACCATCCCCCCCACCAGTTGAAGAGCCCCCCAGGCGGCTCGATGCACCGGCGGCACCCTGCTCCAGGGCCGGGCCCCCATGCACCCACACGCCCACAACCCCGGCAACACACCAACCAGGACCCGAGCCCCCGAGGCCCGGCCCGGGCCCCAGCCCAGAGACGGAGCGCCCCCAAAACCCCACGCCCATCCCGGACCCACCCAGGGGCAGCCAGGTTGCCAGGTCAGTAACCCACGTCCGTCAGCACAGACCCTCCCCTAGCCCCGCTGCACGCAGCCGCGAGGAAACAGTCACCTGAGAGCCAACAGAGCCCTCAACCGGACGTGACCGCTACCCCGGGTTGAGCCCCCCAAGGAAGATGCCTCCGGGGAACCCCCCGACGCCCTAAGCCTGTCCCTACCCCCTCACCAATCACAACAGTGAAGGCGGGACCAAACTATGACCCCCCACCCCCACTAGGTGATGGAGCTGATAAAAGGGGCCCAGAGGGATTGATCTAATGTGGTGGCAGAGGCTGTGTCAAGACTAATGTAATCTAATAGATAATTTCTATATTGGTTAGAATTAAGATTATTTTTATTTTTCCAGTTCATGAGGACTGTTTTCTTGGCTATGCATAGGGCAGTGAAGATCATATGGGCTATATTCTTTTCTGAAGTGACATTATCTAAGCTGCCCAACAAACACACTAAGGGGGAGGTTGGAATGTTACATTTCAGACACTTCGATAAGTCTTCACATATCTCGCGCCAAAACTTTTGCACTGGTGGACAGAACCAAAGAGCGTGGATGTAATTGTCTGGTGTATTGCCTTGACAGTGTGAGCAGTTGTTGGAAGATGTAAAGCCCATCTTGAACATCCGATGACCTGTATAGTGCACTCTATGAAGTATTTTGTATTGTATTAATTGCAGACTGGGATTTTTAATTAATTTAAAAGTTTTTAAGCAAATCTGAGACCAGAAGTTTTGGTCTAGGTTGACTGATAAATCTGCTTCCCACTTTGCAGTAGGAAGGGATATTGATTCATCTAATTTAGAAAGTGTTCTGTATATTTTAGATAATAATTTGGGGGATTTAAGAGTAAGAAAATGTGCCGCACTTAGTGGTGTTTGTAATTCAACTTGACTGAGGTTAAATTTCTTTTTTACTATGGATTTAATTTGTTGATATTCTAAAAACCTTGTCTTGTTGATCCCATATTGTTCAACTAGTCTGTCAAATGGAATAAATTCTGTTCCCTCTAATATATGTTCTAAGTATTTAATTCCTTTACAACTCCATTCTGGGAAATTAATCATATTATTGTTTTGTAATATGTCAGGGTTATTCCAGATAGGTGTACGTTTGCATGGGATTACTGAAGACTCCGTTATTTTTAGAAACTCCCACCATGCTGTTAGAGAAAAGCTGATGTTGATACTTTTAAAGCATTCATGTCTTTTGATGTTTGAGCTAATAAATGGTAGGTCTGAAATCTCTAGATCCTTGCATAGTGCCTGTTCAACATCTAGCCAGGGCTCAACTAAGAAGGTATGTTTTAACCATTCTGAGATGAACTGAAGCCTGTTGGCTAAGAAGTATTGGTGAAAATTAGGCAGATCTAATCCTCCTCTATCCTTGGTTCTTTGTAGCGTTTTTAAGCTAATACGCGGGGGTTTATCTTTCCAAAGGAATTTGGAAATATATGAATCCAGAGATCTGAACCAATCTTGTGATGGTTTGTTAGGGATCATCAAAAATAAGTAATTTATTTTTGGCAAGATCATCATTTTTATAGTGGCGACCCTTCCCATGAGTGATATGGGTAAAGATTTCCATCTAGTCAGATCGCCTTCTACTTTCTTTAGAAGTGGGATGTGGTTTAGTTTAGTTAAGTCTGAAAGCTTAGGAGAGACATTAATACCTAAATATTTAATATTTCCGGATTGCAGTGGGGCAGAGGAAGAATTATGGAAGGAGCAGTTAATGGGGAGAACTGTAGATTTTGGCCAGTTAATTGAATAATCTGAAACTCTTGAAAACCAGTTTATTAAAGTAATTACCTCAGAGAGGTTGGTTTGTGTGTTTCGCAGAAAAAGCAACACATCATCCGCATAGAGACTGATTTTATGTTCTATGTTCTTACATTTTATGCCCTTAATTGTTGTAGCCTGTCTAAATGCTGCTGCTAGAGGTTCGATAAAAATTGCAAAAAGTGAGGGGGAGAGTGGGCATCCCTGTCTGGTGCCCCTCAGGAGACAGAAGCTGGGGGATGTCTGGTCATTTGTTCTGATACGAGCCGTTGGGGAATTGTATAATATTCTTATCCAGTTTATGAAAGAGTTTCCAAAACCAAATTTGTGTAAAGTTGCGAATAAAAATTTCCAATTAACTCAAATGCTTTTTCTGCATCTAGAGATAATATTATGGCTTCGATGTTTTTATCGTATGAGTAGTCTATTAAATTAAGTAATCTACGAGTGTTTGTTGAGGAGTGCCGACCTTTTATGAAACCAGTTTGGTCAGGATGAATTAAGAGGGGGGTCATTTTCTCTAATCTCTTTGAGAGAGCTTTGCAGATTATTTTAAGGTCTACATTTAAAAGAGAAATTGGACGATAGCTTGAGGGAAATAAAGGGTCTTTGCCTGGTTTTAGCAGGAGACTAATGTTGGCAGAATTCATATTTGGTGGTAGTCTGCCCTTTTCCTCGATTTCCTGCAACATGCTGTGGAATACTGGTGCCAAAATTGTCCAGAATTCTTTGTAGAATTCTGCAGGGAAGCCGTCTGGACCTGGAGCTTTATTATTAGGCATACTTATCAGGGCTTCCTGGAGTTCACTTGGCGTCAGTGGCGAATCCAGTTCCATTGCTTGACTGTCTAGTAATTTTGGAAGAGTTACGTTGTCAAGAAACAGATCAATTTCATTTTTAGATGGGTTTATTTGTGGTGAGTATAAAGTTTCATAGAAATCCCTAAAAATGTTGTTTATTCTTCCAGGATCATATATTGTGTTCCCCGACAAATCTTTAGCAGCACATATAGTTGTTTTTTCTTTATTTATTTTTAGCTGGTTAGCTAGAAATCGACCTGATTTGTTACTGTGTTCAAAATTCTGCAAGCGAAGTCTTTGTATAAGGAATTGTGTTTTTTTATTAATAGTTTCATTTAATTCTAGTTTTGTTTTGCATATTTTGTTCAATGTTTCCTGATCTTGGTCGCACGCGTAGGCTTCTTCTAGTGATTTGATGTTTTTTTCTAATTCCTGAATATTTTTGTTTTCTTCTTTCTTTTTGTGTGATGAGAAAGAAATTATTTTACCTCTCATCACAGCTTTCCCTGCTTCCCATAGAACAGAAGCAGATATTCCGGGAGTGTCATTAAAGTCTAAATATGAAGTCCATTCCTTTTTAAAGTATTTAATAAAGTCTTCATCTTTAAGTAGTGATATATTAAATCTCCAGTTTTTACTTGGCGTAGTATTATTCTTGTGCATTAGTGTTAAAGATACAGGAGCATGATCGCTGACAGCTATAGGATGAATCTCAGTGTCTGAAATGTCACACAGCAGTGAGCTGCTGACCAAAAAATAATCCAGACGAGAGTAAGAGTGATGAACATGCGAGAAAAAAGTATATTCCTTACTGGTGGGGTGAAGAGAGCGCCATGCATCGCAAAGACCAAAGTCGTTCATATACTGTTTGATTATATTTGTGGACTGCCAATTGCGCTGAGTTCCTGTTGTGTTGAGCCTATCCATTTCTTCATTTAGTCCAAGGTTGAGGTCACCGCCAAGAATGAGTGTGCAATCAAGGTGTTCAGAGAGTGCACTAAAAAAACCGTGGAAGAATGAGGGTTCATCAACATTTGGACCATATATACTAACAATACATAGTTTTTTGTTCAATATTGATAGTTTAATAATTAGAAATCTACCCTCTGGATCTATAACTGTATCGAGTACTGTAAAATTAACATTTTTATGTATTAAAATTGCTACTCCCCGTTGTCTAGAATTATAACCGGCTGCAAACACGTTAGGAAACTCAGGTGTTTTAAGTTCATTTAAACCTGTGACAGGCCTGTGAGTCTCTTGTAATAAAACAACATCTGCCTGTAGTTTTTTAAGCTGGTTAAATATTTTTAACCTCTTTCCTCTGGTGCCAGCTCCATTTACATTCCATGTGACAAACCTCAGCATGCCCTTAATTGTGCGTGTATGTTTAATGATGTATGCTGGGTGTTTCGTTTAGACAGGTGGAGAGAATATGGAAACATCCCTTGTTTGTAAATAGAAAGAGAAAAAGAAGTGTGGTGAGAGACTCCATAAGTCTGACTATGTGTGTGAATATTCACTAATATGAACAAGCGTGGCTTGCTTATGTGTCCTGCAAGTCTGTGCGTACTGTGAGGCTGTTGTGAATGTGCTGCCGTTGAGCTGATGTGTTTGCGTGATCGTGTTGTGAAAATATGGAGAAATAGAGGGTGTTGTTTGTAGGTGAGTGGGGGAGTAGGTGACCACAGCAGTGAAAGACAAGAGAAAGAAAGAAACCACATGAACTGTGAGCGACAACAAAAAAAAGGAAACGAAACGGAAACATTCCAATTAAAGCAATGACGGAGGGTGACGGTGTTATATCTGCTATGACATCCTACTGATATTACTAGGTTAAACACATTTTAAAGGAGAAAGTGTGAATGAATAAGAAAAGAGTGTAGCGGGTTCTTATCTAGAGTGCAGTCAGTATAACCACGGTGTGGTGCCGGGGTCGCGGTACAGCTGTCCGTCCACGTAGAGCCGGTCCACGGCGATGACAGCACGGGAGCCTTTCTGGATGAAGCTACGTCGAACTGGGAACAGGACCTTGCGTCGTTCCAGGATCTCTTTGGGGAACTGGTCGTTCACGCTGAAGTCCGTTCCTTTCAGCTCTCTGCCGCGACTCTTCACCTGTTCCTTCTGTTTGAATTGACTGAATTTGGCCACAATAGGCCGTGGTCTCCCGGTCCGCGACCGCGCGCTCCCCAAGCGATGTACTCTATCGAAGTCGATGTTCTTTACGGTGTCCTCCGGCAGCTTCAGGTGGATTTTAATGAAGTTTTTCACCGTTGCCTCTGCGTCCTCTCCGGCAGTTTCTGGAATACCAGAAAACACAAGATTATCTCTCATGCTACGGGCTTGTAGATCGATAACGGACTCTTTTATTTTTTTATTTTCAATGTTTAGCTGGGTCACGTTATCGGTGAGAGATTTAACCGACTCCCGTAGCGTGGCATTTTCAGCGGCAAGCGTTTCCACCTGCCGCTGGCTGAATTCCAGGGATTCTCTCAGAGATTTAAATTCCCGGTGTAAAATCTCCACCAGGGACAGCCTCGCATCGAAACTGGACAATCGCTTGTCGATTGACTCCAGGATTTCTGCGATGTCTTTGCCGGCAGGCGATGTTGTACCGGGGGAGTCTGCCTGGCGACTTCTCTTCGATGACGGCGTCTCGATTTTGGCCGGGGAAGATGCACTCTGGGCCTTATGCATTACTAAATCTTGAAAACAGCGGTCGATGTAATCTTGGAGAGCATCTAAACTCTCCCCGTTGTCCTCCAGGGTGTTAGAGATGATAAAACAGATGTTGTTAGTTATATGACAATTGATTAGTATATTTGGTAATACTGAAGCTTGGAAAACCTTTGTTAAACTCTATGCTACCATTTGCTTTTTTCTCCGCCAAAATCTCCGGCGTCTGACGTCACCTACAACATCACTTCCGTCACTTACCTCCTCACTTCCGTCCTCTGTGCTTTTAATGTTCGCTAGGGCGGTGTCTGTTCTGCTGTGTTCTTCTGATCTTCAAACCCACACACAATCACCTGTGGCTCATCACGGCTGATGATTCTCAACTGCATTTAAGGCCATGATGGCATGCTGTTCCTCGCTAGTCCGGCTCTTTCTCTTCTGTATTTCCCTGTGTTCCCCAGTGCTTTGCTGACATCTCTCTATATCTCCTCGTATAGATGTCCCGTGGACCCAACTGGAGGAGTGTGATTGAGAGTGGTCACAGTGTTGGATTGGGCAGTGTGAGTGTTTCTGTTTCTTGACTGTACAAAGAGTAGAGTGAACATGTGTTTCCCCCCACTACTAGCCCTGGACTCTCCCTTGGATTCCCTGGAACCCCTTTTCCCTTGTCACTATATAAATGTACATAATCTCACGGGTGTTGTAAATAAACCCTCCTTTCGGATCAACACATATACTTTATCAAAACTGAAACCTGTGTGGACCATTTGACTACATTTTGCTTTAAGTTGGTAAAGTTGTCCATAGCCATAAGGATAAGAGCTGATGGAGTTTTGAACAAGTTTCACCAGGATCCAGAGAAAAGGCACTGGAGAGAGCTGTGCTGGTCTAAAAACAGACTGGAGTGTGCACTTTGGCCTGATTTCACTGCCAGAATTATGCGGGAAAAAATGTGATATGTAATTACTGACAGAGAACCTGCTGTAATGTCAGAATGAATCAAGAAAAGAGAGAAAACTGCACAGACAAGCAGCAGAGAGTGAAGATTATACAGTAGTTACAGTAGCTGAAAATGGAATCATGCCTGGACTGAATGAAACTCAAAAAATGTTACAGCAGAAACACAAACAGAAAACTGAAAATAAACTTCAAATCTGTATTTCAGAGGTTAAGAATACCAAAACGTGATTATGAAGTAAGCAGTGGATGAGATTTTAAAATGTGATATCATTAAAATATTAAGCTTTAGTTTGTTTCACCGGTTTTACTTTGTTCTCCATCACTATGACAACATTTGATTACCTTGAAATGCTTTTACAGACGATTACTGTCTGACTCTTCAGTGCCAGCAATGCAACAAAATCTACAAAGTTCCTGCCTGCATACAAATTTAAACCTTTAACTAAATCCTTCCTCTGCATTCCCCAGGTCACACCCTCCTAATGTTCCCTCATCCTGCCTCATTAAAAAAAAGGAAATGGGTCAATTTCCGTGGAAATTTTTGCCTGAACACCTGAGGTTAGCAAACTCAGTATCTACTTTTTAATCACTCCCAAATTCTTATAAAAGCAATTTTACAAGAAAATTCATTTTATAAAAAATGTAATAAACCAGATATAATTGCTGCTCTACAGTTTCTTCATTGGGTTCTTTATTTGTATTGAATTTATTACTCCTACCTTATTATTCACAGGTTTTATGTTTTTGTTGTTGTTCTAACTGTGTGAACTTTATGCTTAGGTTTATTATTATCATCATTATTATTATTATTCACAAAGAGAAAGAGGCATCCACCTCAGAACAGACTGATTGACGTGCCTATATATCTGAGCAAAGAAAGCTTCTACGTATGACGAGGTGTCTAAATCCACTAGAAGCTTGCATAGATAACCAGATGTTCTCTGACAGCCAAATCTGAGCTATAGAGTGATGTTTGATTATTCCTGTGACTGTAAGACTCCTTGGAGGAACTGGGATATACAACATGGTTTCAAACTGGTTGCTGGAAAGCAGACAAAGAAATGAGGTCACAGGAAATAGGGAAATAAAACTACGAGAGCCTGCAATCTGTTGGAGAACATCAGCACGAACCAGCCAATAAATATTATGAACCGAACAAGAGAACTCGGATCAGATACAGGAATGAAAGCAAGAGAAAGATAAGCTCCACCCACAGGTGCACCAGCAAAGACATGCCAGCCCTCAACAGTCTAAGAATTTTTAATTAAAATGAGTCTAAAACTCTGATTTCTCCCTCTAATCTAAATCTGTAATGTGCAGCTTTGATCAGAACTCTTTCTCACTGAAACCTGGGAGAGAACCAACAATGGTTTAAGTCCCGCAATTCCTTTCTGACTAAAAACACATAAACACAAGTTATGTTCCCCCACATGAGAGTCAGCCTGCAGCACTGCGGAGAAACAGAAGGACGACACAGCATCCTCCACTAAACCAGCGTTGCCACAAGCGCTGACATTTAAACAAAGTTTGCTAGCAGTGAAATTTAGTTTCTTTGGTCTGAAACAAGTAGACTCTGCTATTGTTGTCATATTTAGGTTCCCAGTGCCCATCCGTACCCAAGCCACATGATGCGCAAGTAGATCCTTAATTATATAGAGTTTGGTGAGTCGTGATTGCCAGGTTTGAATTTTTGGCAACAGCAGAGTCACAACAAGGCTTCTGCACCTTTATTTCAGCATGCTGGATTTGAAGAAGACTCATTTAAATAGTACCTCTCATTCAACCCCATTAACCTTGTTACTTTTTTTTTTTTTTTGCTTCTCCTTGATTTCGTTTTTATTGTCTAAGAGCTCTGCTGGTGCAACATTTTATAATTGCATCAGATCCTCTAATATGACCATGGTCACAGCTAAATTTATCCCACGATTGAAAGCATAATTTGAAAGGAAAACAAACAACGACAACAAACGGCGTCCTGTATTTTTGTTAGTGCCACTATCTCCAAAATATACATCGTACGGAGTACGTCTCACTACCATGTTGTAAACCCATCCCTCACACTCACCTCCATCCAATCCACCCTGTGTGCACACTCTTTTTCACCTCGTGTGTGCACACCATTCATTGCTTTGCTTAAATACCTCCCTCTACTCCTGGTAGTCACTCCTGTAGTAACTACAGCTCTGCACCTCACCCTTATTCTTGAAAATCAGTACCAGCGCATTTTATCTCCACTGCTCTGTATCCTTTCACTCTCGAGGACTTTGCTAAACAATCTGGTATTTATATTAGAAATCTAAGAAGCTTAAAGCTTGTAAATATCATTGATGGTAAGCTGAGGGTATACTTTAGTAGATTTGACTTAGCCAGGATTTCTTTATGTAAGCAGGCAGGACAAAAACTAAAAACCTCAGAGATGATGGGCGTGATATTGGTGGCTATGAACTTTCCCTGTTAACTCAATATCTGTGCATGCTCATATAAAATGGGGCATTTCACACATCATTTCACTCTTATTTTGCACAAAATTTACCAATTGAATTCTGCGTGCTTCAGCTACAGACATTACCAAAGTAAGATAAAGATCTCTAAAGTACCAAGAATAGACTTTATAACCCAAAACTGAATTTCCTTGAATTTCCCAAACAAGAAAACTAGGGCTAACTGACAATTTGATGCATGCTTTTACATACACTGTGCAAGTTCAACTTCTGAATCTGCTAGCTGGTCTACCCGGAAATGCTTTAAATGAACTACAACTGGTTCAGAACTCTCCTGTCAGACTTCTTACAGGACCAGAAGTAGAGATTACATTGCACCTGTTTAAAAGTTCTTCAACTAGCTGCCTATAAGTTTCTGTACTGATTTTTAAAACATTTGCACTTACTTTTAAACCACTTCAATATACATATCTCAGAAGCTGACAGTGAACACACGTCATGTGTTGCATTGCAGGTTTGTGTCTGGTGTCAGCATTTTCAGTTTCCGCGTCTTTCCTGTCCTGTCACGTGTAATTATCCTCAGCTGTGTTCCCCGTGTGCTTCCACTTTCCTCATTACCTTCTGTGTATTTATGTCAGAGTCCCCCTCTGTTATGTGTCGCGTCGTCCCTCATGCTGTGTGTTTCCCAGTGTGTCCTTGTGTGCATTAGTTCTATTAGAGTTTCCCAGTTTAGTTTAGTTTAGTTTTGCATGTTTTTTCCCCTGCCAGCCAATAAAGCTGTGGTTTTTTGAGTTTATTCCTTGTGTCAGTGAGTTTGTGTTTGGGTCCAATCCATGCCTGCACACAGCCGTAACATGACAGGTAGTTGCCAGGAGAATGGTACTTGTCTGACTGCACTGCACCAAGTGTACAGTTTGGTGGACAGTGTTAGTTTCAACGACAGGAATTCATAATGTTTCAACATACTAAGACATTTTGGACAATTTCATACTTCCAATTTTGTGGGAAGAATTTGGGGATGCCCCCTTCCTACTCCAACATGACTGCAATGTCATGTTGGAGGCATAGATTAGGCATAGATTAGCGAGTTTGGTGTGAAAGAACTTGACTGGCCTGACCTTAACCAGACAGAACACCTTTGGGACGAATTAGAGCAGAGACTGCAAGCCAGGCCTTCCCATGCAACATCAGTGTCTGACCTCACAAATGCACTTATGGACCAATGGTCAAAAATTCCCATAAACGCTCTTAAACACTATGGAAAGCCTAGACAGAAGAGTTGAAGCTGTTATACCTGCAAAGGGTGGGCCAATAATTATATTAAACACTATGGAATAAAAATGGGTTCTGGCTCAAGTTCATATTGATGTGAAGGCAGATGAGCGAATACTTCTGGCAATGTAGTTAATACATCTGTTAACTGTGAAACTGTTAAAGGATTAGTGATGTGTCGGTCGCGAACGAAATGGCTCTTAGAGCCTGTTCTTTGACGTGAACAACGCGAGCGTGGTTTTTTTTTTTCTTTCTCTCACCCTCTCTCTCGCACTTTTTTTCCACGTCACTCCCCACGCGAGCCTTGTGCTTTGCGCTGGGAAGAGGGGGGAGGGGCTGTAGTTACGCTGGCAGTAGCACAGGAACAGAGCGGGAGGGAAAGAGAGAGAAAGAGAGCCAAAGTTTATTCATACAGGCCCATATGACAGAGAATATGCATCTTCTTTTTGTTTTCGTATTTTAATTTATATTTAATTGTGTTGTGGTTTGCAGTGTTTTGTGTTGTTTCACTTTAAATTTGTTTAAAAGGAAAAAGCTGAAAATTTAAATAGTTAAAAGTTGAAATGTAAATAGTTGGTTTTTATATTTTATAATTTATTTATTAAATTTTATGTGGAGTGAATAAATAAAAATATATTTATGGTGGCCCCTACAGACAAAACACGTACAAACTCCAAAACACAACAGAAGTGCTCCAGTCTAGCTTTGTAGTGGACTACTCTGGAAACATATTATATAATACACACACACACACACACACACACACACACACACACACACACACACACACACACTCTCACAAAACCCACAAACACACACAAAGAAATTTGATGAAAGCATGTCACTGTGTCCAGGAAGTGAGATGCTACAGCCAAACCAGATACAGGAAGTGAAAAGCCACCCAGTCACTGTGGAAACTGGAGGTGGAAGCTAAGAATACTCCAGACTGGTGTGTGTATATGTGTGCGTGTGTGTGAGAAACTCAACTGTGGACAGCGTGACAAAATAAAACCAGGAAGTGATAAAAGCTCTGAAATGAACAATTTTATATTTTTGTTTTCAAAAACATGTTTTAATCCAAGCTGTTTGTTCCAATGCTCCTCTTATTGGTTATTTTCTATTTTATTTGGAACATTAAACTAATTTTTGCACAGAAAGCAATAAAAATGTCCCAGATGAGGAACTCCTTGGCTTCCGTTCTTATCCTGCTCAGTTCTGTAGACTGCGAGAAGTGACTGTTTTCACTTAGGAGCTTTCCACTAGATTAACTGTATTATTCCTACTGAGCTTTGTGTTTGTGTTGCATAGACACAAAAGTTATTTGTTATAGGTGGTGGATAAGCAGCTCCAGCCACATAAAGCCAGAGCCCGGTCTGTTTCACAATGTATTTTCTTCCTGCCACAACAACTGCGGCTTCTCCAGACTTTGTTTATGGAAGATGCAAATTTCAGACAGAAAAATGTCCAAACTGTGGCTGCTTTCACTATCATTTAAGCTGAGTCAATAACAGCAATGAATTAGGTTTAACGTGATTGTTGTTTCACTAAATTGTGTGAATGAAACGATCTGGCTTGATTCTGACTGCCAGCTGGTGTACTTTAAACAGCTCCTTTTGGCTGTTTTTTTTTTTTTTTTTTTTTTTTTTTTTGCATTTTTCATGGCACTAAAATTGGGAGGCCATTTTAACTAAAACAAATTACAGAAAATGTAATTTTACCCTATAGAATCATGCAATATCATCCAAAATTGAGAGCATATCCCTCTTAAACCAAAGACCTGTTTTGAGCACTTACACTGGAAGATGTCTGAAAAGCTGGGTTTTAAGGCTGCAACAGAAGAACATTTGTCTCATAGACACGTCTGGTTGCCACCCTGCTATGCCTACCCCTAGTCGAAAAGGTTATCATCCATTCTACACAGATGATGATCAAAGAAAAAGTAGCCCAGAGTGTCACACTTCCAGTGGTTGTGTGAATAATTGCATGAAGAACAAAATAAAAACCCAATGGAGTCTTCACCCCAGTAACCTTTTACCTTAAGTTACCTTTCTAACATGTGGTTAAGTTTGTGGAAGGGTGTATTTTAATGGTCTGGGAAAACCATTAACCTTTTCTAAACCTAACCATGAGGTTTTTGGTGCCTAGACATTACTAAATTTATAAAAAAAAATAAACAGTGAAAAACAAACAGTCAAAACAAAATGTAAGCCAAGAAGGTGAAATGTGAGAATACATTGGGCGAAAGCAATGATCAGGAAGAACTCTAGAGGTCAAAAAGTAACTAACAGGCTCTTGCTAGATGAGAGCTGTAACTGTCCAGTTGGCAATCATATTGGGCCATCTGTTATGGTCCCTGTGTCCGCAAGGCTACATGTGTTGTTCACTCTTTCTCTTTCTCTCACCTCTCCGCCTGGGCGGAGCTCACCGCGGGCTCCCGCCCTTGGCCCACACACCTGTTGCCCATTATGTGCTTGCCATTTAATGGCATGCATTTAATGGATGCAGACAGTCTCATCGCTGGATGATTGTGCGAGACACATTAGTGAGCCTCTAGCCTCAGTAAAGTTTTCGTGTGTAAATCTGTAATTCAGCTTAACCAATCTTTCTTGTTAATAGTTTTCCCGGACCCGTAACCTACCCGCTGTGTGGACGTGTGTGGAGAAGAGAGCGTGTGTGAGAGAGCTTCCCCTTCCCAGATTTCCCCCCCTGGACCCTATGAACTCTGAATTTCCCCCACTGTATATATTCTGCACCTGGTGATTGTGTAAACAAAACTCTGTTTTTTGGAACTGAACTCTGCTCTGCGCTTGAGTCCCCACCATCGCTTGAGCCACCATCTCTTTGCAGAGGGAAGAGTGAGTTCTCCAAAACTAGGTCTAAAAAATGAACCCAATGTGGGTACCTTATTTTTATCAAAGCGGGGTCTGTCACTTCTCTAGACCAAGCAATGGTTAAACACCATAGCATACCTGAGTATTATTGGTAACCACATCCATCCTTTATGACCTCAGTGTGCCCACCTTCTAGTGACTGCTTCCGGCCTGATAATGCACCTTGCCACAAAACAAGAATAATCTCAAACCTATTTCTTGAACGTGACAAATGACCTCATTGCACTCAAATGACATCCACAGTCACCAGATGTCAATTTAACAGAATACCTTTGGTGGTACTGAACATCCATTCAACACAATCGACAAATTTGCAGCCATTGTATGATTTTATCCTGTCAGTATAAAAAATAAAACTTCAGATAATTTGCTATCATTGAAGTGTGTTATGTCCTCGTCAATCTAGTAGGTGACGTCAGTGGCTTTATCTTTTATATACATCTAATTATTCATAATCTATTCCATGATAACTGTCTTGCCACGTCTCACATGTTTAGTATAGCAGTCTTACCCAGTGAGGAATAATATTCTTTTCTGAAATGATGGAATAAGAGAGTTTCTTAAATTTAAGATTAGATTAGAAGTAGGCTTAATGGTTTATGAGAAAATATAAAAAATATCCGACCAAAGGGATTTAATGTTAGCACACTTGAAGAAAACCATGGCATTTTCAGTAAGAAATCTGCATAGGTTTTGTGCAATTTTGTGTACTTTGTGTGTTTTCTTAATGTGACTTGTGCTGATACGTTTGGAGCAGCTGTTGCAAACTGAACTCGCAGAATAGATGAGCTGCGGCAAAAAGATGTTAGTATGAAGTTTGTCTTCAAATTCCTCCTGTGCCTGCACCATTTGTGAGGACATGTGTCAAAATACAACAGACATATATGCCTTCACAACATCGACACACACACACACACACACACGCACAGTCTGGGAAAGTCCTTATGATAGCAGGTTTCACACTCTTCTCATTTATGCTTTGTTCCACAGTCTGACAGAGTGTTCCAACACATTTATAGCCTGGGGAGTGCGTGCGTGCAATTGTTTCTCTGTGTGTTTGAATGACTTTGAGAAAATGCAAATGGAAATAAAACTCCAGATGAAATTGTTGCTGTTCTAACAGCAGCCAGACCACGTCGGCTCTCTCCCAGGACTCATTAACACTCTTAAATATATATTTTTAATGATAAGACAATTTGATAGACTGGTGTTCTGTTAAAGCTTTAGCAGCAATTTGTATTACCACACAAATATTCTGAGGTTGCTATTAAAAGGAATATTTCCACACAGAGGCCCCTCATATGCATTTTACAACTAGCCATGAGGTGAAAATCACCAATGACCTCAGCTTTGCATACAACTGTGACTGTCTACATGAGAACATTTGGGAAGGTGTCAAAATGAACCAATGCACATGATATACACTATATTGCCAAAAGTATTTGCTTGTCTTCCTTCACACATGTGAACTTGAGGGACATCCCAATATTAATTCATAGGGTTAAATATTATGTTGGCCCACTCTTTTCTGCTCTAACAGCTTGAGCTTTTCTGGGAAGACTTTCCACAATGTTTAGGAGTTTTTTTTATAGGAATGTTTGACCATTAATCCAGAAGTACATTTGTAATGTCAGACACTGATGTTGAGGGAGACCTGGCTCACAGTCTCTAATTCAAAGGTGTTTCTATCAGGTTGAGGTCAGGACTCCGTGCAGGTCAGTCAAGTTCTTCCACGCCACACTCGCTCATCCATGTCTTTGTGGACCTCACTTTGTGCGCTGATGTACAGTAATGTTGGAAGAGCAAGGGGCCGTCCCCAAACTGTTCAGACAAAGGTGGGAGCATGAAATTGTCCAAAATGTCTTGGTATGATGTTTTTTTTGAGCAAATCCATTTGTTGATTAATTATTAATTCATGTACTAATAGGGACATAGAATAGAGAGACCAAATGTATAATAATCCACATTTCATTGTTTTACTCTTTGGTGAAGTTGAGGATACAATATTTTTCTTTATTTTAAATAATTGTTTGCTAATTTGTTGTTTGCTTGTTTTCTGGAAGCTGACACAGTCTCTAAGGGGATAGAGTTTTAGGGATAACTGGAGGAGAGAAGCTGCATTGAGGCATGTAAGACTGCAACTCTCCTTCCTGGTCGAAATTCTGAATAGTGACATTTTGGGGGATTTAATAAGTTTGGCCAGATTTGTAGAAATGAAAGCTGCTCCAATCAAAGTGGGATGGATACAAGACCAGGTTTCACACCGAAGGTTACCCAAATATTTACAAAGCTTACGCCATTTATTATGGCATTTATTTATTTATTGGACACCACTCAGGCAGTCAGAAATTTAAGGAGAACATGCGGCTAAACCTGTCACTCGTGCTCTGATTTAGGAGGGGCCCAGAGAGTCCGTCTTTGTTACACGCCGACTCAATATTACATTTAGTGAACTCTGACTGACATATGCGAATTATAATTTACCCTTAGCCAGCAGTTTAAAATTTCCTTCAATAGAACCCAAAAGTGCAAAGCAGGACACTGGCTTTGAAGAGAGGAAGCACTAGTTTCTCGCTTCATTTTGTTCCTTGCCAACCTTCTTATCTTAGTTCTTGTTATTATTTTATATGCTTGCTGTGTTTTATATTTTCTGAGAAACAGCAATAAATGCTGTAACAGTGAACAAGCTGTAGAGAGTGTTATTTGTGGTCATGTTGGGGGCCAGCTGAATCAGTTTTTATTGGTGGAGCACAGAAGACTGTCAGTATAAATCATTTAGTTAAGTATACACACATACATTTGAGGAATGCAACAATGCAATATGAGTGCTGACAGATATGAATAGTCAGACAGAACAAAACAGAGGCTGAATGCATGCAAATGGTACACTGAGACAGATGATTAAGACATGCTCATGCACAATCAGAGCACAAACGATACAAACACATATAAACAGGTTATAAAATCTTTGGTCCTTTCTTTGGGACAATTTTATTGAACCATGAAACAACACTTTTGTGATTTTCCAAATAAACATTTCACACCACCAAAATTTGTTTTTGTTCCCAGTGTTGGAAACTGTAGGAGGCCTTATGGGGGACTCAGCGTCCCAGACCAGTCCATCCTCCACTCTTCATCTTTGATGTTTTTACTGCTTTATTTTCAGCTCATAAGTGGTATAATCTGCACTCCCAACACCTACTTAATGATCTCTATTGACATTTAGCAATATTTTTCATTCACATAATTAATAACCAATATATATGCTGTATATATTGGTTACAGTATTGAAGATACTTAGAAATAACGCACTGGGAGATAAAGTGATAAAGAAATTTAAAAAGCTTTGCATTAGAAATTAGCAACATAAAGCAACATACAACATAGAGAAAAGACAGTAAATGATCTCAGACACATAAACATCTCTGCTCCAGGATAAAAACGTGTGCTAACACATTTCTCCCAGGCACGTCTGAAGCTGTTTTATTCCCCTTCTTTCCAAATATGTATCTTTCTCTAACACACATGCACACAGTTACATGTCTTGATTTTGTAAATCTATGCCTTATATTTGGTTATCAATCAATATGTCAAAGCTAAAAGTAACACTGACCTTTGTTTCTTGTATGTAAACAAGCAGATGAAAATAAAACATAAAATATGGAGAATGATCTGTTATTTTCAGAGGTAAAAATGAATAGAAAATGCCAGAGGTGGGACCAAGTCATTGTTTTGCAAGTCTCAAGTAAGTCTCAAGTCTTTATCCTCAAGTCTCAAGTCAAGTCTCAAGTAATGTCAGGCAAGTCAGAGTCGAGTCTCAAGTCACTGGTGTAAAAGTCCGAGTCAAGTCACAAGTCTGAAACTTTGAATTTCAAGTCCTTTCGAGTCTTTAAAAAACAAAAAACGAAAAAAGAATGTTGCAGTTATGCTAAATGTAAATATTAGACCATGTAATTTTAAAATCTGTGTTTTTCTCAACACATGACAAAATAGTGAACTTAGAAAATATACACAAATTGTGAAATTGCACCTCTTTAAAATGCAGCTCAATTAAACCTAGCTCCAAGAATAATTTTCACCGACAGTTCTGAGATAAGCTGCATGTTATTCTTGGATGCGGTTGTAGGACCAGCTTTAAAATCGCATGACAAAAATATCATACACATTAAAAAAAACTGTATCACCAACGTAGCCTGGACAACATTTGCTAGTTAGATGAAGTCAGCTATCTCATCTTAGCATATTTATATGCATATTTATAATCATATGGTTCTTGGAGTGAGTGCATACACTCATGAAGTTTAGTAACTTCAGGTCACTGCAACAAGCCCAGGTACAGTTTACCGACGGATGGGTGCAGGACCTTGAAATGCACCGTGTAGAACGAAAGACCATCGTACGTATCATAAGTTTAACAGTCTCACAAATCGTCTTCATAAATACACATTCGTTAACCGTTTATTAATAGGACCTTTGAGCTCAACGGTAATTAATTAGTAGTGGAAATAATTTCTGGTACGCGTCACAGAAATGTAGCAGTGACAATAATATTGTATGCTGTAATCGTACTGGACAATTAGTGATACAAAACAACAGTTTTATCCTGTGAATAAAAGTATATGTTTTTGTCAATGTACCATAATAACAGAAGCGAAACGCAATATTGTGTCAGGACAATTCACTATTTATGCACAATAAATAAAGGAGCATAGCGCCACAATTTCTGTTCAGCGCCAGACTTGCTTGTAACCTATATCACCAGTTATGTTATGAAAGTGACGTATTAACTACTAAAAAACACTGACCTTTGTGTAAATGCTTGGAGCAGACTAACCTGTGAGCTGGAGTGTTCTGGGACGTTATATTTGACCTTTGAATGGCTGCAATCCAGACCATCCGTCGCGTCTTTGTTACTTCGGAAACATGGCTTGAACAATTTCTCTTCAACGACGTAATCCGATAACAACCGATCTCTTTACCCGTCGGCTTCCCGTGGCTGTCATGCGACCGGCTACTGCAGTTAATAATACAACAGCTTCTTGACATTTTTGTGTTTCTTTTTATCGCTGTGTAACTGATTTTAATTGAAAGCCTGCGTGCGCTAGTACCGCTTGCCACGAGTTCCCAGAATCCTTTGCGGTTCTACCCGTGAATGACGTCACATTTTCAATCTCTATATAATATGCATGTTAAATTTTATATTTGGGGTGAAATATCAAGTCTTTTCAAGTAAACCGGTTCAAGTCCAATTCAAGTCCCAAGTCATTGGTGTAAAAGTCCAAGTCAAGTCACAAGTCTTAGAACATTATTTCAAGTCAAGTCTAAAGTCATAAAATTAATGACTCGAGTCTGACTCGAGTCCAAGTCATGTGACTCGAGTCCACACCTCTGGAAAATGCTCTTGATGGACTGGTGACCTGACTGGGGAATAATCTGCCTCTAAACCTGTGACAGCCCTCCTGTGACCTGTGAGCAGTTAAGACATGTGCAAATGAGTGGGCATCATGTGAGATGTCTGCTGCATACTCCTCCCAGTTAGTTTCCTTGCCTAAACCATTAATTTATCAATTTTCTTAACCTGGTGTCTCATTTAGGCTCATGGAGGCAGGGACTGTGACTGAGATAGACTGTGGGAGGAAGCCAAAGTATCCAGAACCAAAAAGCTTTATTGATAGCCACTGAAGTTTCTAAAATTGTGCCTACATTTTTAAAGATTATTTGAAAATTGCTTAAGGTTAATCAACAACAAGGACAAATCTGATGAGCTGTATCTAAAAAACAAACAAACAAACCCCTTAACCCCTCAGAAGGGTTTAAAAAACCTTTAATTTGAGCAGTAAATTAATTGTAAAATTGTGACTGAGGACTCATAAGTCATCAGACTTGTCTGTACCTTCAGTCTGATGAGACATTGTGTTTTTGTAATCAGTGTCAGAGAGAATGGAGGGACGATTGATGTGAACAGATAAACTGAAACAACCATGTACCTACATAATTGCACTTAAAAAAAATGTGTCTAGGTCATCAATCAGAAAATATCTTGTTTGTGTGTACCCCCTTGATGCGCCACTCTTGTGATTATGTGTTCTGTGCATGTACCCTATGTACTCTAACGGTAATGCCATATTGTCAAATATCAACATATACAGATTTAGACATTTTCCTGTAATTGCAGGGGGAGCCTTAGAGAAACTTTACCACACAGTCAAATCAGGGTTGATGATTCTGTCATCTCAGTGAGACTAAAATACAAATTATAACAGTATTCAAAGAATGTCTGTCTGGATACAACCAGTTAATTTATACTGTATACATTGTGCAGTCTTTACCTTACAAATATATAAAGTGCTCTGAGATAACTGTTGCCATGAATGAACCCTAAACGTAAATAGAGCATACAAAACCCAGGTTTTACTTACATACAACGAGGAGAACATAAGTCTTTGTATTGTAACCGCTGTAACGTCACCCTTTGGTCTGTGTTTTGCTTTCTAACTTTCAGTTTTAGAGCCAGAAGTAACAAAACTGAGATGATGAAGTGGTGTGCTAAGTTTTCAGCTAATGGTAGCCAGCTACCTTAGCAAGCTGCATTTAAATGCAATATGAGTGCATTGCACAGACAGAGTTATACCTGTAATGAGTTCCAATAAAAATACACACAAAATACTGTAATTCCATTGCACCAGTGCCAACAACACAGGTTAAGAAGTTTATTTCAGTAACTTGAATAAGCTGAAGTGAAGGCTTTCACAAAGCTAGCAGCTAAAACTCACTATATCAGCACCAATCTGATTGCCAGTTCAACATATAATATTCAATTCATTTGAATTTTGGTTGTTTAACCCAGTATATATATATAAAAAATTTTTTTACTTAAAAGTATATACTTACACTGTTAGACACAAACAGAAAGCGTGGAAAAAGAATATAGACTTGGAACTAATAGAAGCAAAAGGACGATATGATGTTGATTTTTGCAGTGATGATTTAATTGGGAAATTTGGGATGTAAAAACACAATTATTCAGAAATCTAAAATGCTACAAAGTTATTTAGGAATTTATATAGAAGTAACATAATTGAATACAAAGTAGATCTGCTAAAACTGGCATGATCTCTGTTATTTACATTAGTCTCCAAGCACACAGGCCTAGAGACTATTCAGTGGACCATTCAAATACTCCCCCAGTTAATCACTAAGCAGCAGTAAACCTGTGAAGATGTAAAACAAAAAACAAGACCGTTTGGCTTCAAAGGAAAAGTTGCATCTTTGGAAACCTTTATTTTAAAGGTAACCTACTCTCTGGTTTGTGTTTGTAGACATTAATGTCTTCTGAGCAACAACAGCAATCACAAGATTTGGTGACCGCTTTGTGGCCAATTTAATCTGGTGCCTACCAGAAACCTTCAGGAAGCACTTGACCTAATGAGCGGACTTCACCAAAGGGTTGCTGACCAGTCTTTAGGCCTATGTGACTGAATAGGTTGCACTCTACTAGGATAGTCTTTTGTAGGAAATCCAAAAAAAAAAAGCACTGCATTAACCTAGTCTACTTGAAATAAAAGCAAACATTATTTCAGCTCTGTGCGTACTGACCTCCTTTTGGATTCAGAATCAAGTGACTACAAGATCATCCTCATATTGTAAATTTAGACAAGTTTTGCAAAGCCTACAAGCTACTAAGACCTTAGAACTCCTAAGATGGTAAACATGAGATACTGTGTATTTTGTCATAGATTGTTCTGACACTGTAAATTGTGCACAAAAGTGGAGCTTATGAAACATCACAAACATATGAAAATCCCATGGTTCCAGCTTTTAAAATATATTAAATACAACTTTGTTGTTGTTGTCAAAGGAGCTTGGAAAGAAAAGCGTCTGGACTTCTTTAATTAAGTTGCTTGAAGACGTTTCACCTCTCATCTGAGAAGCTTCTTCAGTTCTAAGGTCAAATGGTGGAGAGTCCCAGATATAATGACACAATGAACACACCCGAAACTCTGGCTGATTGGGACCCACGCCCAGTTTCACACCTTGGCTCAGGCGATTAGAGGATCATCAGGGGGTTCTTTTGTCCCTCTGTGGGGGGTTACTCCCACTAGGTTTATATCTGGGACTCTCCACCATTTGACCTTAGAACTGAAGAAGCTTCTCGGATGAGAGGTGAAACGTCTTCAAGCAACTTAAAGAAGTCCAGACGCTTTTCTTTCCAAGCTCCTTTGACTACGATGACCTGGATGACTGAGAACCTTCACAGACATTTTGTTGTTGTTACTGTTATTGGAAATATAAATTATTTATATTTAATGACAACAATGTTAAAAAAATTTCCTTTATGCTGTATGCCACTAAATGTTCTCCCTTTTGCTTTAGGCAGTTATCAGTCAGGTTTAGTTCTAACACAAAAATGTCTGCATACACAAAGAAGGAAAAAACTAGCACCTTTTGTTTGACAGTTTAAGACAAATCAAATTGTTGATTATTCACAGAGACCTCAGTCAGATGATTTTGTTCTGTCTGTAAGGAAGCTGAATCACTGTCATGCCACCTACCACTATATGCTGCTGTTTTTAACCCAGAGCTTGTTACTACATGTTCTTAAATTAACTTACACACATAGTGAGCTTGTGTGTGTGTGTGTGTGTGTGTGTGTGTGTGTGTGTGTGTGTGTGTGTGTGTGTGTGTGTGAAAGAGAGAGGCAAAAAAACAAAAACAAAACGCATTCATATGCTTCTGTCTGGGTTTCAAATGTCTGCATGCCTTTATCCACGTATTTGTCTTGTGTTCTGTGTGTGTGTCTGTGTGTATTTGCCCCCGACACCACCACAGCACACCACCAACCACAGGAAGAGTGGGAGAGAGAGGAGAGGTGGACACCATGGAGCGGTTAACCTCATGACATCACAAGTGCTGAGATGATTGGCTGCTGCCAAAGGCTGGAAGGTTTATAAGCCAGCCGGTAGCCCTACTTTCAGCAGCATCATCACGGTGAAGCAAACCCAGGAGATAAACTAAAGACAAATCACGTCTCTGTGTTTCTGCTGCAGCCGCTGAACCCCTGAAGCTTCCCTCAACTGCAGACAAGGTCAGAATGAATTCATGACAAATTAACATTATATGTAATATATGAAGTTCTTGTCTGGTGTTTGCATTCCTAATGTCATGGTTAGAGGTGGGAAACTAGCTTAATGTTTATACAAGCTCCTGAAAATGTGCTTTTTTTTTTTAGCTTGAAGAATCTATCATTACAATGTGGAAATGTGATTATCAGGTCCTTGACTATATCTGCTGCACTCTCTAGTGCATGTCCAAAAGAATGTACACAGTCCTTTCCTGACTTTAGTGTCCCCACATTCTTAATGATACAGCACTTAGCTATACTTTTGAAAACAGTGTGCTACCTGCTGCATTTTGCAGAAGACTTTCCTAGCTTTAAAATGTCAAAAAGACTCATAAAGAAACATTTTTCCTAGTCTGATATTTAAAAACTGACCGACTGGTACAGAACCCAATCCTTTATGAGAAAGTCCTCTACACGTCATCATCTAACACCAGTGTTGTACATAACAAATAAATGTTACAATGAGAGCAAATCGTCGTAGCAAAGCCAGAAATCATGTGGAAAGTTTTAAGCAAAAAGCATAGAGCAGTTGGAACAGTTAGAGCAGCAAATTAAAGCTTGTTTTTGTTTTTAAACTATCACACTTGATGAACCGTGTAGGTGTCCACATACTTTTGCATATGTATAGGATCTCTTTTAAAGAAATTTGTTTGTAAATGACATTTTTTTTAAATTTTATGATTTTTAATTTCACTATTTTCCCCATAATTAAGCACTAAATGTTAAAGTTTTTGAATAGTTTTAAAAGGCAAATGTCTTTTATTTAGCAAATAAAAAACAAAAAAATTAATTTGTAATGTAATGGTGTAAATAGCCCTTTCTTTGGAAGAAAGAGAGACTTCTAACAAAATCAATCTTAGCTTTTTTTTTTTATTATTCATATTGAAATGACCTTCTCAGGAATTTAAATCAATGCAGAGCAAACTGATAATAAACCCACAAGAGAGTTTGGTTATCCGCTGTGGAGTTTATTGCAGTATCTTATGAGAGTTTGAATTACTGTCTGTGATTGGTTTGAGTCTGTGCAGCTGTTTGATTGGTTTGCCACCAGGGATAGGAAGAGGAAGCTGTGGGCACCAGGAAACCAACTCAGTGTTGACTAGTGATGCTGACAACACGCATACCCACAACAATGCACTGCCAGCTTAAATTTTTGCTGTTAAATATATTTTTGTCAGATATAAATTTAAAAAAACAAAATCCAAATATTTGTCTCTGCTTCCGCTCAATCTTCTGCTTTTCTTACACATAAATTGATTAATCACTAAGCATATTTTAGTCTGGTTCGATCTTCAAAGAATAATCTGTGTAACTAGATTCAGGATCTTTTACTTCGAACAATGAAAACTGTTTACCACAGACAGTTTTGAATGATGGATGGACAAATTGAGACCTGAAAAAAGTCCTTAGCAATACAGACTGGGGGAAATTAAGAGACTCCTGTCAGCCCTCTTGCACTGATAATCTTCTTCACTCTGAATATTTCTTCATTCCAACTTCCTTGCTGCTATAAATCCTGGGTAAACATTTTCAAGTAAAAAGAGGATAGCTTATCTAAAATTCACAGCTGCTTCCTGGTATACTTTCACATGTTTTTTTAGGGTGCTTAAGAAAAAAGCATTGTAAGTTAATGCAATATTAGATGGACAAGTGTTTTATTAAACCCAGTTTGTCTCTGAGATGCTAAAAGTTCAACAAAAGAGTGACTTGTTTGAAAAAAGTACCAGTCACCGGTAACCTGCACCAACCCAAAGAAAAACGCTATGGTTTCAGAGCTCACATAGCATGTAACTTCCTATAAAACCACAATGTGTGTTGTTTTTTTAAATTGTTGGTTTTAATTTAATAAATAAGATAGATGAAACATGTAAATTGCCTTTAAAATTGCTGGCTGATTGGTTACAATTAACCCTGCTTCGACTCTTTAAGTTAAACTAACTCTTAGCATCACTTGAGTGTACAGTTCTAAGAGCAGTATCAAACAACCTAACCACGACAGCAATAAAGCTAAACCCAACACCTAACCTAATCTTAACCCAAAAACCAATTCTGAAATCCTAAAAAAAGCTATTTGTAAAAGTGAAGTAAAAATCAAACTGTCCTTACTTTAAAGGTCTAAAGCAGTGGTCCTCACCAAGATAGAAAAACAAGAACAATACACACACTTAAAGTTACTTCCATTCCACATGTGCATGTGTGGTTGCTTTTCATGCAAAATCAGCACTTATTTCCCAAGCAGCCCAAGTTAGACCCAGAAAGGACAGAACAAAAATGTCCATGCTTTCAAGGTCTGAAACATAATCCTCACACAGTGCAATATACAAAAATACACGCATACACAGCTACAATTACTGCCACCATACATATGAGGTTGTTTTAACTTAGTCCTGAAATCAGTCCAGACAATAAAGAACAAAATGTCTTTATTATACTTTATTCTCTAGGTTTAAGGTTAAAACTTGTTCTCATAAAGAATGAAAAAATACATGCTCGCATACAGCGACAGAGACATCTGACATTATGCAGTTGCGCTGTGGCTTTCCATTTATAACTTAGTGAATTACACACTATAGGAAAAGTCCATCATTAAAGATAAGCACTTAGACTGTTCCTCCCACAGCAAACACCAACATTAAAGCTTGTTAAAGAACATGACGAGAAAAGAGAAGAAGGAACTAAAAGACATGAACAAAGACAAAACAACAATGAAATAAACCCACTAACAAAATGATTCACATTGTTGCATTGGCTGTGCTTTATTTTTTGGCTCAGCCCATGTACACCAACCACCCTGCTACTGAAAAGTGTTTATTGAGCCTTGACTGAAAATAGTCCTCTACAAAAACACAAAAAGCATCACAGAATAATTCATAGTATTGCAAACTAGACTCAGGCAGTAGAAAATCAAACAAAGTCATTTTTCTAAAAACATTCTCGAACAAAATGAATCTCCTTCTAAATGGTACCTGTTATTTTTCTCCTGTCTTTTTTTTTGGGCTCCAAATTAGTTATGAACCGCCTGCTCATAGTTTGAAAAACCGTGCTTCATAGTGATGCGATTTTCCTGCTGTGATGACAGAGAAAATGTTTTACTGTATCGAACTGAGTCGTCAAAGGCACATAGCTCTCTTTAGCTTTGTAATTAAGGCCTTAATGACTCCCTGGGACATACCAAGGACGGTTAACAGTCATGTGACTGTACAGCCTCCGCTTTTAGGAAGGAATCTGGGTGAGAGGCTGACATGTCATTGTGTTTCCTGTGAAGTTATGGCTTTCAGACGAGTATTTTGGTGCCGAGCGCTTTGTATCATGATTATGATTTATTGTTTTATTGTGATGTTTTATTGTGTGACTTCAAACTGCGTTTTTTCTGGCTTTCTCCTCCAACCAGGCATCAAACTGAGACAATGAAAGTGGCTGTTGTGTTTGTTCTGCTCTTTGCCACAGTTCTCTGCCGGCCGGTGAGACACTTTTGTCAAATCAAAACTACACCCAGATTAAAAATAGATAAATTAACTGAGAACATAACATGTTTTATCATGCCATTTTGTCATAAATTTCACTCTGGTCCCTTTGTTTTTCTAGGCGAGAAAACTTTCCAGTTCAGAGAGCTCTGAGGAGGTGGTAAGTATTCCAAGAGAGGCCGGTGGGAGGTGGTGAGAGAAAGAATGAGACATCCATGGTGTTTTTCTCTTCCACAGGTGAGACGACCAAAACCTCCAGCACTCAGAAAACAGGCGCCTGTGGTTCTTAAGGCTCGTCCCCCACCTGTGCAGGTAAAATATTCATTTTTTGTGTCCATTTATCATTTTGTCAGTTTGCTCTCCTCTCATTCTTTCTTCTCTCTTATCTTCCCTCCAGTATCTTCTCCTTATTTTGTCCTTGCAGTAATGGTTCTCCTCTAATTCTCTGCTGTCTGGGCTGTCAGCCACTTTCACCTACTCACTTAAATCTCACAAGGCACATATGTGATATCTGATAACAAAACCTATTCAAAGTACTGTTTTATGGGAATTCAACAATATTTTACTACATGTTTTATTGTTACATCACAAAAATATAGTAAAAGTGTACAAGTATAATCAGGCAAAAGTCAGAGTAAGGCAGAAAAGTGATCAGCTAATTATTAAAGTTTAATAACTGCACAAACACAATTACCAGAAGGCCAAATAGGTAGATTTAAAATGCTTTTTTTGATTGGCTAAAAGTCAAATCCTCAAAAATTGTTCAAAGTAATGTGAACAATGTAAATTATAAAAGGGACGGTACAATATCTTGGACACACCAATATGTTAACATGAGGCAAAGCATCATATTTTTAGATGCACTTCATCTGTGGCTATGTGGTACTGGTAGCTGGAGTTTAGTGAGACTACGGGTAAAATCTTTGTTATACAGAGCAGAGAAAGGCAGGAGAACTAGGATTTTTAAACTTGTAGTTCAATATCTCATTCTGATTTTAGCTGCGAAGTAGAGATGCAACCTTTAAATAATCTCCTCTAGCTGGGTTCAGCTTAAAGTACAAATTTTATAAAAGCAATGAAAGAAAACTAAAGGACGATTTCAAAGATTGTTTCTTCCAAAGAAAGGACTCTTTACAGCAATGATGATTAATCACATTCATTGCACGTCTCCCATCTCGCAGAATGTTGTAGCAGCCGCGGCTGCTGGTTCAGATGAGAGCGCAGAGACTTCAGAAGAGGAGGAGGTGAGAGATGAGCAGCAGAGGTCAAAACAGTGATCATTTATGTTACAATGCATTTATTGTTAAACTCTTATAACATTGTGTTTTAATGGTTGTTGCAGCATCAGCAGCAGGTGGCAGCCGAGGCGCTACCTGAAGTCAAATCTGTCGTCACAGACACAACTTCAGATTCGCCCTCTGTTAACAACCAGGACAATGAAGACGGTGATGATGATGATGAAGCAGAGGAGAGTGTGAGTAAAAATGTCCTGTGAAAACCTTTTCATTACTTCTTTAAATAACAGGAATTTATTATTTCAAACAATTAGTCTCATGTGTGTCACATTTCTCAAGCTTAAGTTTAGATATTTGTGTCAATAAAAATTTTAGATATAAAATGTATTTTAGCCATGCCGATGAAGATATGAGTCATGGACAATTTAAACGAAACTACTAGAAAATCAGTAGGAATTTTTGCCAACTTCTATATCTTGTCTACAGGAAACAGAGGAGGAAGAGGAGGAGGAAGATGAATCCAGCGACAGCTCAGAGTCTGGTGAGTCCTCCACGCCTGCTCCTTCTACAGTAGCCCCTGTGGTTGTCACAGAGACACCGGCCCCTGAGTCGACTGATGAGCCCATTGTGGCCACCGTCGTCACCGATACAGCCCGCGGTGACAACCTGGGAGGCTACCCCAGCGAGTACAAGTCCATCGTTTATGTGGAGGAAAAATCCTACCACAAGGCTCCCGGGCCCTACAAGTCCTATGAGTTTGAGGACACAGGAAAGAAGACAGCCTATTCAATGACCGGCGGCAATGAGGTGGAGAAGCTGCCAAAGGTGTATAAGGTACAGTTAGCTTTATCAATTTCTAAAAGACTGAACCAGAATTGGTCCTTAAAGTTAGCAGAATCCCTAACCCTCATTTCCGATTACTGCATTAAAAGGTTAAAATATAATGTTGATAAATATGCAAACTAACCCTCACATCTCTCCTTTGACCTCTAGACTATTTATGTCAACTCTGAACTCCTGGAGGAAGACACCAGCACCCCTGAGGTGGAGAGCCAGGGTCTGGATGCGTCCTCTGGCACATCTCAGGATCCGGATCCCCGCCAGGCCGATCTGGCAGAGGAAGAGGAGAGCACCAGCACCAGTGACCCTACCACCAGCGAGAGTGAAAGCAGCAGCACCCCAGAGGAAGAAGAGGAGGAGGAGGAAGAGGAGAGCGCCAGCACCACCAGTGATAGCACCAGCCAGGAGGCCGAAGACGAGGAGAGCCAGAGCAGCGAGGAGGCTACAGCCACACCTGGAGCTGCTGACGCTGACTCCGATGAGAGTGACAGCACTGAGAGTGACTCTGATGAGGAAGGGGCAGCACCTGACACCACCACTGACATCCCGGCAGTTATCACTGCCAAATAAGCCCATCTAGGAAATAGAGTGGGCGGTGGTGTCCGAATCCTCCCGAGCCCTTTTCCCCTGCAAGGTCCAATAGGGATGACCAAGGCTGAATTATTATTGACTCATGTTTTCAGCTGATATTTCCATGAAAATCTGTGCATCATCTAACAAAGCACATGTGTTTTGCTCTCTAGGGTTTTGGCTAAATAAACCATTAACGCCTTTATCCTGTGGTCCTTGTAAATCTCATCTTTGATCCAGTAGGGGAAAAGAAGTTAATTGAACTTTAAAAATGACGACTGCTACCTGTAACAGGAGGTTGACCGACCTCATGATCTTTGCCCCTTCCCCTTCTCCCTTCTCTTCCAGCAGGGTACAAGGTCAAAACTGATAAAGAACAAAAACGCTGACAAAGTTGAGTCCTCTTGTCTACACTAGCACAAAACTGCCATTTACTATTAATTAATAACTGCAATACGCAAACATACAAAGTTCTTATGCTTAATAAATAAATGCAAATGCACATTTTATATTTAAATACATTTGTAATACTTGTAATCATTTTGAAAATAATCAAATTTAAAACTGACATTAAGTCACACATTTGCTGCCAGTGTGGCTTAGCTTTTTTGCTCGCTAACATTACATTTTGCTGGTGTAGATAAAAGGATCCAGGCAAAGAACAAAAAAATTCTTCTATTACAGGGTTCAATCAGATATAGATACAGTACACACATACAGACAACACAGCCCTGTTTATTTGCACAGTTGCTACCTACACTACATGTTGTTTGTCCCATGTTGTTTACTGTAATGTACCATAATGTACCATTTCTAAAATATTAATAAAGTTCTTTTTCATAAAAAACCCCCATCTTGGTTGTGTAAGCATAAACACTATTCTGAAGTTTACCGCATAGTCCTGTGAAAAAGTTTACACAAGACTCTATGTGGTGAAAAACTAACTGCACGGCACGTAATTCAGTAGCTCGCAGAACTAGCATTAGCAGCAATAACTACAAGTAATGATTTTATATGACTTGATCAGTATCTCACATCATTTCCCCCCCACACTTGATCCAGTTTATTTAAGGTTGCAGGCATTCATTTATGCACAGCTCTGTTGAGGTCCTGTGGCTACAAAACAAACCCAAATCATCACACTTCCACCGCCATGCTTGACAGCTAGTATGAGGTCTTTGTTTTGATATGCTGCGTTTGGTTTTCACCAAATGTGGCGCTGTGGATTCTGGCTGTGGATATGGATTTGCAAAACATCTTTGCTTCACCAAAGGACATTGTTCTAGAAGTTCAATTTGATTCAGTTCTATTCAATAATATTAAATAATGGTAAATCACATACAAGGTCATCTCAGGGCACTTTATATTATTATATTGTAAGGTACTGGCCCCACAACAATATAGACGTGACCCCAACAATCAGAAGATCCCTATGAGCAAACAATTTGAAGTCTTTTACACATGATTGCTATGTTGCTAAATACAGTAAGCAAGGCAACAGTGATATAGAGAAATACAAAATTATTAAAGTGGAGAAAAGTAGAGATCGTAAACAACTGAAAGGTTTGGTAGACTTGTATCCAGCCATTTTTAAAAAAGTTTAAAGGGAACAATCTTAACAATTAATGTCACTCATGTCTGTGTGGTAACTTTGATGCTGGAGCCTAACAAGTACTGAAAAATATTCTCATAAACAAGGGAATCTGAACAGCTGACTCTTTCAGTCAAATTGGAAGCAAAACTACACAAACCACAATACTGCTCAACTTTAATCTCAAATGTTAATGGGTTATAAATGTTTTTAATGGGTAATATAAAAATATATATATTAAAAAATAGGTTATATATATAATTTCTCCTCATGCAGTATTTATGATTCAAGAGAGAAATTAGCTATAGTACTAATCCTTGAATGGTGGGCCTTACTCCCTGGTGGGTTATGAAACATACATTTTTCTTCCCCACAATAACAACAAACCAGTAAACAACTGGAAAATTATAAGTTAAAAGTGTTTATGTATTATTTGTAAAATCAATGCATAATTCAGCTAGTGTGTGATTGTGATTTTTGGTACTGAAGTCAAGTTTTGTTAATTTCCCCGTTTCTTTAAAAGTTAAATCATGAGGTCAAAGCCTGGCCCAGAATGAACCCTGGCACAATGTATAGGCTGAATCTAAAAGACTGTTTGCCCAGACTTCGCCTTCCATTCTGTTTATGTTCTACTGTCTGTCAAATGCGTAATACACACATTTAAACACATGTGCAGACACATAAATGCAGACGTTAGACAGATTGCAGAGTATAATCAGTTCTCCCAGACTGCAGCAGTGAAGATCCTCAGGCAAAAAGACAAGAAAATTAAAAATAAAGTAAAGTGTGATGCTGTGCTTCTCAAGACTGTGAGCTGCATAATGTTGAGAAATGTACAGTGCAATACTGAAACAACACATCTTATTATGCATTTGATATGTCATGCCCTGAGCATATGCAGGACTGAAAACAAAGAAATGTGCTCTTTAAAAAGAACCCTGATTACAAATATATTTGTAGTTTCAATTTCATGTAACCTTAATTACTAGACTTGTGCTTACTTTTGGTCTCATGAATTTTGTATAGATTCGAATATTAATTTATTTTGTCTATTAAGTTGTGCAGGATTACCTTATGTCTTTGCAGAATTTGGTCTTTTAAATTTCCATTCATACCTGCTTATGCTGGTACAGTTTCAGTGTTACATCATCTGAGTAGTACGTTGGGAAGAAGAGTGAGTCTTGACTATAGGAGATGCTTTCAAGAAAAACAGTGCTTTGCCATTAATCCACAGCCCAAACAGTAACAGGTTCAAATTAACAAGAACATCGGCAATTTCACTATTCTCTTAATAAAAAAATTATAAAATCTATAAAAAAAGTGTCATAGCATCCATCCAACATGTTCACATGCTCAAACATGGCTAATAATAACTGGGCTTGTAGGTAACAGAATAGAATACTTTTATTGTCACTATACAGTTGTACAATGAGATTGCGAGCATCTCCAACTCAGTAGAAACATGTGTGTGTGTGGGGGGGGGGGGGGGGGGGGGGGGGGGCACAGTTCTGCAGCACTATATACATATGAACAGGACTAACAGAAAAAAAATAAATAAAATGTAAGCAGGCTGAACAACTTGAAACCAGGGTGGGAACTGACTTTCATGATGTTTGCTGCTCTGCTGAGGCAGCAGGAGGAATAAATGTCAATCAGGGAGGGGAGAGGGCAGCCAATGATCTTCTGTGCTGCCTTGACTGCACTCTGAAGCCTTGCTCTGTCCGCCTTAGTGCCTCTGCCGTATCATACGCAGTATGTTAGCAGGCTCTCAATGGATAAGTGGTAGAAGGTCAGCAGCAGGCTGGAGTCCAGCTTGTACTTCCTGAGGACCCTCAGAAAGTGCAGCCGCTGCTGGGCCTTCTTGACGACCCCTGAGATGTTGTCTATCCAGGAGATGTCAGCGGAGATGAGGACACCAAGGAACACACTCCCCGTTGATGTATAGTGGGGCTAAGTCAGTGCTCTGCCTCCTGAAGTCGACAATGACCTCTTTGGTTTCCCTGGTGTACAGTGCAGGGTTGTTTTCTGAACGCCATGCTGCCAACTTCAGGACTTCCTATCTGTAGTCTGCCTTGTCTCCCTTTGAGATGAGTCTGACTACCGTGGTGTCATCAGCAAACTTGATGAAGAGGTTGTTGTGGTTAGTTGGACTGCAGTTGTGGGTATAGAGAGAATACAATACCTGGAAATACCTGGAAAACATGTAATGTCTGCAAATTTTGAACAAACATAAGTTTGAGTTAGGAAACAAACTAACTAACAAACAAACTAACTAACTAACTATGAATTTTAACCAAGAAATTCGAAGAATTTTTGTTAGCATTTAGTCTTTGGATCAATTTTCTGCTTAAAATTTAGTTAATTGAATTTATTGATTTATGTGTTTAATGCAACACATCTCGGAACTATGGATGAGTAGAAGGTAGGAAGCTCCTCAAGGAGATGAAGACTGGAAGCTAAAATTAGGAAAGGATGAACTGAGGTGCAGAAGACAACATGACGTCCATAACTGAGGCTCTAGAAAGTGCTAAATACATATACCAGAGAGATATGTAGGAATGTGTTTGTGTAGGAATATGTTAAAACTAATTCAGACAGTATTTGAGCTAGCACAGAAGCTTGAATGGGCTTGCTCGAATTTATCTATCAGATTTTTAACAATCCTTTGCCCCATGTCTTCCACAGACAACCAGATGTTCTCAGTTGCAGATATAAAAATCTGTAATTTCCTTTTTTTTCTTTTTAGCCCTTTTAGCTTCCCATTAGTTTTGGTTTATTGTGTCATTTTTCCCAGTGCATCTCTTTTACGGTTATTATTATCCTTTTGAATATTATTTGCTATTAGAATTTTGAATTTATTGCCCTACTTCTTATTAAATCATTACAATCACCACTTTTGTTATTGTTAATTTTGTGTTTCAAATCATATTTATTGTTTCTTTGATCATTTTACTTGCAGATTTGACTCTGTACACATCCTAACGGTCGACTTCTGCCAAAAACTGAATTCCTCAACTAACAGAAACTGTAATAATTAACCATTCCCACTAGATGGAGCTAGACAGGTCGTTGTTATAGCTCAATGCTGAGCTTCTTATCCACCCAGCTAAGACAACCCTATTTTGGTTCTTGACGAGTAATCCAGGCATCACACAAACAGACATACAGGCATAGGCTATAGTATTCTTTATTTCTTTTTTGCTTTATTTCCTAAAATCTGTAGATTAACATAAAAAACAAGAATCCATTAATCTGTTTTTGTTCTCTATAAATTTAAAAATTCAATTTGCCAAATTGTGTCTGTTCTTTGAATTTTTGTGGTGATAAATTGTCATTTATTGCACATTCCTAAGAATAAAGGGATAAACTACAAATAAAAGCGTTTTGTAAAAAGTATTTACTTATTTACAACTCTTATCTATGAGTCACAATTAGTGTGCAGTTGGACCTTCACATCTGATTTCATAACAAAACCTTTAGAGATGGTGATAACGAGACTTCGTTAACTAATGCATGATGTCCATAGAGCCTCAGCCACTTTTTATACAATTACAATTAATCAAAGAATGCTTTCAGACATGTAAATGATTGTTTATTGGGCCCAAATGTATTCTGCAGCAGGACAAAAACCCCAAAACACAGCCATAGTCATTAAGAACTATCTTCAGTACAAAGAAGAACTGGAAGTGATGGTTCGGCCCCCACAGAGCCCTGATATTAACATCATCGAGTGTGTCTGGGATTACATGAAGAGACAAAACGATGTGAGGATGCCTACATCCGCAGAAGATCTGTGGCTCATTCTCCAAGAAGAATTGTTGCTGTTTTAAAGGCAAAGGGTGGCCACACCAAATATTGATTTGATGTTGATTTCTCTTTTGTTCATTCACTGCATGTTGTTGGTTGATGAAAAATAAATGATTAACACTTCCATTTTTGAAATCATTCTTTATTTATAGCTCACCTGCCTAAAACGTTTAATTTAAGAATTAAATGATGATATAAATATGACCATATTTTTTTTATTCTGTATGGATTTTTTTTCTTTATTAGAAAAAAAAAACAGCAGTTGTTGTATAATCAGGCATATTAGGTCCAAACAAGTGCAAAGCAGTATAAAACAGTAACAATCAGCAACATTTAGGTCTTCTTTTGCCTCTCTGTTCTACATTTAATCTGTGAACATGTACATTTATAGCGTGCAATTACAGAACCCCACTGTGGTAAGGACTCACCAGCATGTACAGACAAGACCTGACGCGACACACCCTCCCCAGTCTATAAACACACTGCTGTGGGATACATATTCTGGATACCTCACGAAGAGTAATAACCTTTTGTTGTTGTTTTGTAAAATTTAATCAGTAACCATCGCTTGCCTTGGATGTTTTTTCTGCTTGGCCACATATCTTTACACTTCCAACATATCAGCAGATCTTTCCAGAAAACCTGAAGTTAATTTTAACACATTGTAAGAATTGTCCTCAAAGCTGCAATAAACATGCAAACAGAGTATTTTCATTTAATATAATTAAATATTTAAGTGCTTTTGTTTGTATGAAATATGCTATGAAGCAATAGCTTTTACCTAAAAACTGCAGGTCATCCACTCCATTTCATAGGACTAAACAGCAGTGAAAGATTAAAAATTCGTCTAAATATACATTTAGTAGCACACACACACACACACATATAAAGAAACATTTTCTTTACTGACAGTTCACAGTACTAGTAAGCATGAGTGAAATCATCCATTTGAACCAGACTTCACACACTTTGCTTTTTGTAACTCTGCAATGTCTCTAATGTTAATTTAAAATTGGCTTTAAGAAAGTATTGCCTTATCATCATGCCATCACATTCTCTGCCCTGTTATTTAGACTTCTAAATTTAAGATGTCTCTTAATTCTGCTGATTGCATGCTAAAAAGGGGGAGTTAAAAGGTAACACAACCTCTGTTACTTCTTTAAGGGAAAAAAATGGATTCAAAATAATTCAGCATCCTATTGGCACTTCTCATTCTGTACACGTTTTAAAGAATCAGATTTTATTGTATATGTCCAATGTTTCTCAGTGTAAACCAATGTTTTATTGCTGTCTTTCTAAGTTACTGCAACATGCAAAGCAGAGTTCTGATTGTGATGATCCGATACCCATCAAACCAGTGCATAAGCACTTCTTTTTTAAAGCCATTTTTAAATACAAGCAAAAGAATTTATAAAAAAGCAAACTGGGAAAAAATATGAAGACTTTATTTTTTCTAAATTGGATAGAAAGTGTCCACAGGCGGCTCACTAAAGTCAAACATTTGTTCAACAATATGGCTCTCGTTGTCTGACTGTTGCTCAGTTGTCTCCTCTGTTGTCAGTAATGGGAGCTGCTGTTGGAATCAGCACCGTAAAGCACTGATCGCATGTTGGTGTGGCATTGACAGATGGGGTTGGCGTTGCTGGAAGGGGCGTCGTCTTCATCACAATTGGTTGGTCAGTACCCATTGTGCTTACTTCAGGAGGGACTGTACTCCCCTCTTCAACAGTTGTCATCGCAGTAGAGGTCGTGACTGGCGTGGTCACTTCGGGATCGATAATCTCCTCAGAGGACAACCCCCCCTCCTCAGATGATTGACTTTCTGAAGATTCGCTGGAGCTCATGGAGTTGAAAGCATCCCCAGTGAACCTGTGGTGATAATGTTGGATTTTGTGGTCGGGGATATCGGCATCATGATGCCTTCTGAAAGCCATCTGTGGTGGGAAAACCAAATAATAGAGACAATACCCTCAGATTCTGTTAAATAAGCAAAAATCTGTGTTTGTCTGACAGAAAAATATAATTTTGATGACGGTGTTAAAAGGTTTAAAAACACTTTTAATGTAGCCCCACAATTCGCCGAAACATAAATTTTATGTCCCTTAAAGTTACAGAGAAATGTTTTAAAACGATCCCGAAACAACCATTAATCAGCACAGACTTCTTACACGCTACTGTCACATTTGGAAGAAAACATCATTCAACGTGAAAATATCCCAACAAAGACCAAATGTATGAATAGAATTTTTCATTTAGGACAGGTTATAAATGAAAAAGATGGAAAATTACCTTACTGTGATATAAGTTGAGGATAAATGCCACGATGAGGAAGTATCATAAAATAAATTGAAAATTTCAAAAAAATGTTTTTTATTCATAAAAAAGGTAGATTGAAACTGGTTGAAATCCAGTAAACAATCTAAATGCTCAAATGGACTAAAATCCTTTGCACATAATCCTATTTGTTTTATATAAACATTTGCGTGCTGTTGGATGTGTGGTTTGGGAGTATGTAGGCTGTAGTTGTTTGGATGGCACTAATCCCAAAGTGTCATCCCAAATCATAGCGTGTATAAAAAGATGGACATATCCGCTGTGACGCCGCCCACTGGTTTGTGAAACCCCGCCTTTAAGCCTTGTGGCTGAGCATCTTGGTGTGTTGAAACAGGGCGGGATGAGGGTTTATCTGCTCATAAAACCAAGGGATACACATCTGTATGATAGCTATGCTGAAAATTACAGAGTAGATCAGCACAAAGTAATTTACTGAGCAAACTTCATGTTTTGTGTTTAACCTAGTGGTTCAAACCTTAAAATCAGCAGCAAAGTACATCTGACTTCTTTTTGAAACCAATGGAGTCACTCCCCACTGTTCATTTGAAGGACTGCAGAGTGATGTCATGTTTCAGACCAAGACCTATGCCAGTAGACACTATGCATCCCAAAGTGTTGGCTAGTTTAATCAACTAATTACTCAAGTTGAGGGTCACACATCCCAAGGGGCACAGCTTCCTGTAACGCCAACAAATTGGTAGAAATCTATGAAATGCGGTTGAGTTCAAGTAAAAAGTGGAATAAAATGGAGAAACTCGAGTAAAATATAAATATCTCAAGTATCTCAAGCTGAGACAGATGGCAAGAAAACAGCTTAAGTGAGGAAGATAAGAGAAGTTTGCGGTTCCTTTGCGGGTTAACTTACTGGCTTGGCAGATGTTGTTGTAAGAAGGGCGATGACGAGGGCGGTTTTCAGAAGTTCCATTTCTGATTGATTGCTGTCTGTGAAGGAGGGAAACCACAGAGAAAAACAGTCACACAATCCAGAAACAAGACACTCTGACAGGGTGGGCATGACGGATGTACACCGAAACGTGTTATAAATGAAATTAAAATTTAATTAACAGTTGTTCATAGAAGCAGTTATCATCATCAAATTTTATAAAGTATGAATTAAAAAACAAAATACAATCTGTTAAACTAATAATAAGAAGAATAAAAGAAAAAACTCACCACTTTCTGGTCTGTAGTTTATAAATTCTTTTAAATCCTCTGTAAAATCAATCCAACTCTCTGCTGCTGTTTGTTGTTTATCAGTGTGCAAAGGTGTGTGACTTCAGTGGAGACAGTGGCTCATATATACTGCCTGGCAGAGAGCTGGGCTGGGCATGGCTGTGACGAGGACCTGAGAGAAGGATTGAGTAATACTGTGTTTTCCAGGGCCAGAGTGAAAGGGAGGGACAGGACAGAAGGTTTTTAGCACACAATATAACTCACCAAAATGCTACAAAATTAGCACTGAGATTATTTATCGTGTCTGCTGAGTTATGAGCTTTACTGGCAGATGCTTGCATTGTTTTGATGATCAGAATTAAAGACGGGCTCTGAGTCTGTGTAAATACCTTCTTGTAAATGAATAATTACACCTCAATGAGTTTAACGGGATATACAAATGGGAGCTCAGCGTGAGGGGTTGAAATTGGATTTTGCTCCAATTTCAAACCCTCACTCTGAGCTGTCTTTTTATTTATCATTAAATCATTAAGTCTGTTAAATCTAATTTCATGCAAACACTAAGACCTTTACAGAGTGTTGGAGCTTAAAGAACATTTTGCTGTGATCTTTAATCTGTGATCTTTAAAAGTGTTAGCAGGTGTCGTAAAAGGGGGTATGTTAGGCACAAGGGGGTGATGAAGGTTAAGTAAGTAAGCAGGATGTGGAGCAACAGTTTTCTGACCGTCGTGGTTTAGTTGTAACATAAAAGGAATGTAAAGGGAGCTCCCACCAGAGGCATTTTTTTTGGATTTTTCGGTTTGTATGGAGAATAATTGTTTTCCTTTTTTACATTCACCTTGTTTTTGCTACCGAAAAGCATACAAGCGATTCAAGAAGAGCACGAGTCAGAAACTTTACGTCCTGCAGAAGCGGCAAAGAAGGACCGAAGGTTGCCGCTACACAGAGCATTGCTTTTGTTATTCAGGGACGGTCAAACTCAGCTGTAGTTAGCATCTCTGTCAATTCAGTTCAATTCATTTTTATTTATTTGCCACAAAATCAAACAACAGTTGCTTTATATTGTAAGGTAAAATCACCCCAACAACCATATTACCGCCTATGGCCACAGTTCATGTAAAACATGCAGTCATCATGAGAAAACAAGTAAAACACCAAAATAAATAAATGCAAATCAAAAAAGTGAGATTTATTTCTGTGCATCCTCTTGTATGCCTCCCATTAACAGTGTATATAAAAGATGGAGAAAGCCACTGTGACAGCACTCGGTGGTTTGTGGGTCATGTTTTGAAGCCTTGGCTTGATTATTTTGGTTTCCTTATTTTTTCCTTTGCTTGAACACAACAATCCAGGGTTAGCTCTCTGAGTAACTGAGGACACACTTACTGGAAACTTATATATATATATATTTTTTTTTTTCTTTTTTGTGTCCCGTTTGGATCTTTAGCCATCAGAATTGTTGTCTTAAGGCCAAGACAGATGCCAAGCGGATTTATTTTACCAAGTGGATCATCATGGCCTTGCCATATTGGTCCATTTGATTGACCTTTATTATAATTATGAATTCATTTTATTTTCAGATGCTACAAACGGGACAGACATGACTGGGGGATAGGACAGGGAGAAAGAATGAAAGAAAGAGAGGGAGGGAGAGAAAGAAAACCAAAGGGGAGAAGAGACAGTGAGAAGGGGGGGAAGAAAGAAAGAAAAAAAGAAAAAGAAAAAAAAACACCTGGATCACCTGTATGGAGAAAAAAAACAGAAGAGAAAGCAAACAACAAAGAGCAACATAATAAAAAAAACAGCACCATCACAATAAACTAGCTAGCAGTAGATATCAGTAGATACTAAATAATAAACGATATTGTGCAGCACGCAAGATAGACAGCGCACAATGTGCTTTGAGGCAGCAGCCAAGAAAGGTGTAGTCCGCGTCTGTGAACACCCGTGTGTACACCTGTGTGCATACCTGTGTGGATCAGCATGCTTGTATTCAAAAGGTTTCTCCATGTAACGATCTGCTAGGGAGTGTGGGGAGCCACAGCCCCGTCCACCAGGGTATGAAGCAGGTATGGAGGAGATCCAGGCCCCAGATATCCAGAGGCCCCAGAGTACAAGGACCCGAGGAGGACCACCAAAGGGGGGGGAACCGTGCCACCCTCCTGGGAAGAGCTGAGTAGAACCCCAAAGGAGAGGTCACCCCGCAGCTACGGAGCAGAGGCCAGAGGGGGTTGCAGTGGCGTGCCCGCGGGCTCTGCTGGCAGCCAGCTGTACCCAGAGAGTCTAAGACCCAACCTGACATATAGACACAGACGAACAGGCACACGTGGACACAGACGTGCATTCCCACCCCATATGCACAACCAAATACTCGGCACTCACCCAACGTGTAGACAGACACAAATAGACACTGCACAGACAGTCGCACTCCCCAAACATACTCTATATCCCAGGTCCAGGTACCCCCGCCCTCAGAGGGGCAAGCCGCACCTAGACCCAGGAGGACCCATGTAACCCTTCTCTCTGGGGTGGAGGCAAGCGGACCACCTCCTTATCTGCAGTAGCAGGGAGGCCCCGCATCCCAGACCCCAGTCTGACGGCCAGCACCTCCTCCCAGCCCCCCAGCCCTGACGGCTAACAGAACCGGGGTGAGTGAAGACCTCAAACCTCCCTACGCCCGCTCATATGTAGTGTTGCTGTGTGCTGTTCTAAAGTGCATTTAAAACTCAGGAGAGCATGGTACTAGCTTCCTCTCAGAGAGCAGCACGGCTCTTCCTGAAAACCCTTAGTGTCTAAATGCATTTAAAATTGAGGGTAGGGCACCAGCGCCAGAGGTGGGTTGGAGTACACCGACCCTCCTCTGGATGCTGTAAAACGTGCCCACCCCCAAGGCCCTATATGTATGTGTTATGTGAGAGTGTGAGTAATGTGGATGTCTAGGTTGCCGAATAAAATTGAGGCACTTATATATTTTTTAAAAATTAATTTAACAATTTAAATTTACATTTTTTATTCTTTATTTTTGATATCTTTTTGTCTTTTATTTTAGTAAATTTGTCTTTTTTTGTGGGCATTTGTGTCCAGGCAATGCGCACCATTCACAGATTTTTCACTTATCTGTTGTTTGCTCTATATAATATCTGATTTTCCTTTGGATGTGATTAATCATGAGACTGTTATAGGTGATTTAGGAGGACGCTGCTTAGTGTTTAATTATCTGATGAAGAGCTGGTATGCAAACAACATCACTAGATGTGATAAATAAGTAATATGGATTTCTGCAGAATGCGAAAACATTATTTCATGGAAAAACTGTTTATTAAATTCACACATTGGTTCAATGTTCCCTCTAAGCTGCGCACATGCGCAATTGCGCACTGCTGGCATGGTCTTTGCGCACAGAGAATCAGAAAAAAAAAAATCTAACCTGAATTGAAATTAAAATTAAAACTTTAACAATTCTGTTTTGCAGTGTTAGTGACTGGCTGCTCCCGTATGGGATTAGAACGATGCCACCTTATCCCATAGTCCAGCCAATAATACGATTCACATTCGTATATAGGCAGCTAGTCAACGTCGTTGACAGGCTATGATAGCGTCCTCGTGTGCCGACACCGGTGTTTTAGCTAGCAAAGCGGCGTGGCTGATGTGGAGTGAAACACGTTAATGACAACGTGTACAACCATTGGAGATGTGAGCAGGACAGACGGAACAATAGACAGAAAAACTGTGGACTTTATATCAGTTTTTAAATTGTGTTGATAGGCCACGTAAAACCAGAGTTACGATAAAAATATCTGCAATGTTTGGTTTTCTTCCTGAATACTGTCGTTGTTTATATTTACTGCGGGAAGAAACGGTAAAAACGCTTGAAAGCACTCTCTGCCTATGAGCAAAACCATCCCCCCCCCCTCCTCCCCCCCCCCCCCGCCTTTCCTATTGGTGGAAAAATGTACCATGTCGACCAATCAAAAAATGATATGGCAGCATGGCATTTAGTTGTTTAGGAAGGGGGGACGTTTTAGGAGTGACGGCAGTGCTTTGAGATGTGAGAGATTTGCGACGTTTAGCGCAAACCTTGTGTAGTTAGTGTGTAGTGTAGTCAATAGTTTTGTTGTGTGTGTCAGAACAATGAGGCGACTGCTGAATGTTACAGGTGTTACAGGAGTGATACATCTCCTGTTGTCAGGCCTGCAGGTATCAGGCTGTTGTTCTCCTTTATCTCATAGTGGACAGAAATAATTTTTTGGACTGGCACAAATATTTGTGTGGCATCAAATTTGATGCAGAACAGCTGATTGTTTTGAAAATAGTTTGAAATATTTATTTTTAAAAAACGCCTTGGCTGCATTTTTAGGTAAACAGCTGCAAAAAATGTTGTTGTTTGCATAACTCAGTTACTTTTTTGAAGAAGTAACTATATAATTAATTGCCCAGCATTGGTCATTATATACTGTATTTTGCAGACAGAGAGTTACAGGACTCTCTCCCAGACCACAGACTCATACTCATAATACAAGTCAGAGCTTTATATTAAAAAAGAAAGAAAGTTGTGTTTTCAAAATTGGAGTTCAAGTTATTTTTACTTCCAATAGTGTTAACATACTACACAGGTCATGAACAACATTTTTTTTTAAATTTTCATTGTAAGTGGGCTAAAGCAGTTAATTAAAAGTAGTCTAACATGAATGCTGTAATTTGATTATTTTAATAAACCATGTAACTTGGATGCTGGCGTGACCACAGTGCACACGTCTGCTGTTGCTCACAGTGGTCCAAGGGACCGCTCAGGGAGTTTGTGTGTTCGCTCAGACACATGAAAAATTAGAGGAAACATTGCATTGGTTTCTTTTACGTTTTCATCTGTTCATACTAGAACAGATGCTCCTGTGCTCTTAACATGGACTTGTACTTGCCGTCATTCAGCTGAAACACTGAAAATTTAATTTTGAAGGATTTTTCAGAAGTGGACAAAATGCTATTAAGACTATCATTTGGGTTTGTTATCATTATTAATGACTGGAGGAAATGTTCCAATGTATTAACAACATACAATATTAAAGGCTTGAGAAATGTAAAAGCAGTCTTCATGAAAATTCTGACTGCAGAAAGAGGATTTCAAAACAATGGTGATAGAAGTTTTGACTAATGTTGTGGTAAAGGTTGGACTTAAACTTGACGCAGCGAGAGCAGATGACAAAAGTCAGGTTGACATGGTGAAAAATGACCCAACACAGAGACAGACTGTTGAGCAGTCAGTGGAATGTTACAGTCGAGACAGAGTGGAGCTGTGCTTTGATCACACCTCTATGTGTGTGTGCGTGTGTGTGTGTGTGAAGTAACACTACTGTGTTACTTCATCACCCTTTCCAAATTTCCTCTTCCTGTCTCTTCTCCTTGCAGAAATCATGCAGAGAACTGCAGATGACACATGAACAAGAAGAATTGTGGAAATCTTCACGTCAGACATTTCAGTAATTCTGAAATAGTTCATACCTTATACATAACCTCTTTTACACTTACAGAGCAAATATATAGAAAACAATTAGTGAAACCTCCAACCCAGTGAAAATTGCAACAGACATTGCAGTCTACTTCTTCTTCTAATGTGCTGAAGAAAAAGTTGTCAAAGTGTAACATTCACTGGCTTTGTGTACACAGCAAAACATAATATTGGCATTACTCACCTGTCTGAGTTGTTAAAACACGTTAATCGTGTAATGATGATGATAATAATATTTCTACCTAGTTAGTCAGCTCTTTTGCAAATTAAATTCAGTTTTTTTCTTTTTTTTTTACATTCAGCTATCCAGTTATGTACGCATGAGCAAGTAGTGTTTGCCAGTGTTATTACATTTTTATTCGGTATTAATTAGTTCTAATTCGTTTTCCAGATTAGATTTTTCATGTTTCAGAAAAGTCTAGTTTTGGTTTAGATTTTAGATAACTAAAAGGTTTTTCTTTTTATATCTTATTTTAGCTTTTAGTTTAGTTTTAGATAATCATAATAATAACTGATGTTTAGCCTGTTCAAGAGTAATCTACAACTCCAACAGAATGCATCTGGTTATTTGGTTCAAGGCAGTCCAGATTAGGGATGGGTATCGAAAACCGGTTCTTGTTGAGAACCGGTTCCCACTGTTTCAATTCCTTGGAATTGTTTGCCATTTTTGCAAACGATTCCCTTATCGATTCCAGTCGCCCCGAATGATGTCACCACGTTGCGGAGCGTCATTTACCTGGCAGGAAACATGGCGCCTAAGCGGCTCAAACGCTCAAAAGTTTGGTCATACTTTACGAGAACGGATGAAAACAGGGCAACTTGCAATACTTGAAAAGTAGATATTTCTACTTAGATTAGAAGTAGATTAGATAAATAGATTAGATAAGTAGATTAGATATAGATCTTTCATTTAAGGGAGGAAACACTATGAATATGCAAACGCATTTGCTCACAAAACACGTGATAACCTTAAAATGAATGCCGTGTTTTTAATTCCGCTCCGGACTCGTGAATCTCAACCCAGCAGCAGCGGTAACATTTGCAGGTTCTCTCCCATTAATGCAACAGGTAAATAATCAACTAACAGTGCATATTATGTTAGCGCAATTTGCCTTATTACAAAACCTGCCATTACTGTGCATTTAGGTGACCATGATGAGAGAGACAGACAGAGTCTGGCTCAGATGCTGGCAGTTCTCGCTGCAGTCTACCGTTAGCGTCTTCTTTCAGGCCAGGATAGACGAACGTCACCGAGCCGGGACTAAGTTTGTGGTCAAAGGCTTGCACCCATTTGCCACAGCAGATGCCCCGATTTTCGGTAAGTGAATGTGTTTAATTGTAGGCAGGGACATTACTGGATATTCTTGTGTAATTGCTACAAATAATTTATGTTATACTTTGTTATTGCTACAGAAGAATGTTTATTTTATTATTTTACATTTATAATTTTTTTTCCTGGGGACCCTGTGACACCTCATTGAAGAGCCGTAGGCTGGATCTCTTAAGATCTCACTGTTGGGTTTGTAAGGCCATGTTACTCCTAAATTTCTATCTTGTTCAAAGAGAAGATATAAAACAAAGTTCTAAGCTCGTCGACCTTAGTGTTCTCCTTTTTTAAAAAGAATCGATAAAGAATCGAATCGTTAAACAGAATCGAAAATGGAATCGGAATCGTGAAAATCTTATCAACACCCATCCCTAGTCCAGATTACTCCATTCAGAAGCTAAAGAACTGGCTGCAGTGAGGCCGAGTGGTTAACCAGACCACACAGTTTATAAAAGGTGGATTTGCAGTTATGTGACAAACAGTTTTCACATGATTCTATGTGGTTGGGTGAAACTCTTGTACAGCCCAGGATTCAGTAGCTTGCAGAACCACTTTTACCAGCAACAACTTGAAATAATTGTTTTCTGTATGACTTTATCAGTCTGTCACATCACCGTTCACTGAGGATTATAGGGATTTGTTTATGAACACCTATGTTATGGTTTCGCCACAGGTGTTGCGATGGACTGTGATTGATGCAACATCTTTTTGTTCTTCTTCTTTTCTGTTTCAGCTGTTCTGTTGTAAATTTGTCCGGTTGCATAAACTCAGTCCACCTTTAGCTGTTGGACGGATGGTCTCACATTTGACTCTGTATACAGAAGAGTTCATAGCTGAGTGAATGACTGTAAGGTGCTCAGGTCCTGTGGCTGTAAAACAAGCTCAAATCCTCAAGCGTGATCCCCATACTTAACTGTAGGTATAAAGATCAATTCTTTAAGGTGTGGGAACCATACTTGAACTATGTGGAACCTGATGTTTCTAATATTATGTTACAAGGATTCTCTTGAGTGTTTAAACTGTAATGGAACTGAGCTGTTTTTTTTTGTTTGTTTGTTTTTTGTTTTTTTTTTGTGTTTAGTTATCAGTTTGTTGTTTGTTTTATGTTTGTTTTATGTTTGTTTATTTTTTTGGTTTTGAATTGTACACTGTATTATGTTATGTAATTATGTACTATTTGTGAAAATAAAAAGTTAAAAGGGGAAAAAAAAACAAAAAAAAAACTGTAGGTATGAGGTATTTGTGTTGAAGCACACAAAAAATGAGACTTCTTAACAGAGGTGTGGACTCGAGTCACATGACTTGGACTCGAGTCAGACTCGAGTCATTAATTTTATGACTTTAGACTTGACTTGAAGAAATGTTCTAAGACTTGTGACTTGACTTGGACTTTTACACCAATGACCTGGGACTTGAATTGGACTTGAACCGGTTTACTTGAAAAGACTTGATATTTTACCCCAAATATAAAATTTAACATGCATATTATATAGAGATTGAAAATGTGACGTCATTCACGGGTAGAACCGCAAAGGATTCTGGGAACTCGTGGCAAGAGGTACTAGCGCACGCAGGCTTTCAATTGAAATCAGTTATACAGTGATAAAAAGAAACACAAAAATGTCAAGAAGCTGTTGTATTATTAACTGCAATAGCCGGTCGCATGACAGCCACGGGAAGCCGACGGGTAAAGAGATCGGTTGTTATCAGATTACGTCGTTGAAGAGAAATTGTTCGAGCCATGTTTCCGAAGTAACAAAGAGGCGACTGGATTGCAGCCATTCAAAGATCAAATATAACGTCCCAGAACACCAGCTCACAGGTTAGTCTGCTCCAAGCATTTCCACGAAGGTCAGTCTGCTGTTGTAGTTAATGCGTCATTTTCATAACATAATTGGTGATATAGGTTACAAGCAAGTCTGGCGCTGAACAGAAATTGTCGCGCTATGCTCCTTTGTTTATTGTGCATAAATAGTGAATTGTCCTGACACAATATTGCGTTTCACTTCTGTTATCATGGTACATTGACAAAAACATATACTTTTATTCACAGGATAAAACAGATTTTTTGTATCACTAATTGCCCAGTACGATTACAGCATACAATATTATTGTCACTGCTACATTTCTGTAATGCGTACCAGAAATTATTTCCACTGCTAATTAATTACCGTTGAGCTCAAAGGTCCTATTAATAAACGGTTAACGTATGTGTATTTATGAAGACACTTTGTGAGACTGGTAAACTTATGATACGTACGATGGTCTTTCGTTCTACACGGTGCATTTCAAGGTCCTGTACCCATCCGTCGGTAAACTGTACCTGGGCTTGTTGCAGTGACCGGAAGTTACTAAACTTCATGAGTGTGTGCACTCACTCCAAGAACCGTATAATTGTAAATATGCATATAAATATGCTACGATGAGATAGCTGACTTCATCTAACTAGCAAATGTTTTCCAGGCTACGTTGGTGATGCAGTTTTTTTTTAATGTGTATGATATTTTTGTCATGCGATTTTAAAGCCGGTCCTACAAGCGCATCCAAGAATAGCATGCAGCTTATCTCAGAACTGTCGGTGAAAATTATTCTTGGAGCTAGGTTTAATTGAGCTGCATTTTAAAGAGGTGCAATTTCACAATTTGTGTATATTTTCTAAGTTCACTATTTTGTCATGTGTTGAGAAAACCACAGATTTAAAAATTACATGGTCTAATATTTACATTTAGCATAACTGCAACATGCTTTTTTCGTTTTTTTTTAAAGACTCGAAAGGACTTGAAATTCAAAATTTCAGACTTGTGACTTTACTCGGACTTTTACACCAGTGACTTGAGACTCGACTCTGACTTGCCTGACATTACTTGAGACTTGACTTGAGACTTGAGGATAAAGACTTGAGACTTACTTGAGACTTGCAAAACAATGACTTGGTCCCACCTCTGCTTCTTACAGATAAAATGAGAGAAACTGCAGTTTTTGGTATTTCTGTTTAAACCATAGCTGTGGCAAGAAAACATTAAACTTCTCTTCACTTTGTCTTTTAGCTTGTGTAACTACTAAAGGAATATTCAAAATCATAAAATTTTACTTTGTAACTTTTGCTTGCTCAGCCCATGTAAGCATTTTGTGACATTTTACAATGTTAAAGGGTCTTAGGGCTTAAAGTAAGAGTCATTATCCTTGTCATGAAATGATGCATGAATTCATACCTGTTTAAATGTTACCACATAGACACAAGCCAGTTAGGAAACCACTAACTAATGGGTGTTATGTGGTCTTTTAGAGCTTATTCATTTTGACTTCCTGACATCAATACAGTTAAATTATTTATCAGGGCATAATCATTACCACAGATAGACAGACACTGGGTACCTTCAGAGTCATGAGACACTAACCAACTACCTAAATACTCACTCATGGACAAATTTAGTGTATTTGTCTGAGTCAGGCAGAGAAAATAACACATTCACATCCTTCTTCTGGCCAATGATTAGGTACCAGAAGCTCTCAATAAAGTTTTGTAATTAGACACTTTTGGGGGTGGGGGTGGGGGAGTAAACAGCTTTCCTATATTAGTAAAGTTAAGCATTTCTTTATTTAAACTGTAAAAGTATTCGCTGAAAAAAACTCCACAAAGACTGTCTCTGCTTTCATAAATGGAGTTTTTACTTGGTCAGTATGTAAAGTAAAATGAAGGTAGTGTTGTGGCCTTTTGTTGTTGTTGCTCATATTCTCCTTGCTCAAGGTCGGTGTTAAACAATTTCCAATATTACATGAAATCCTGTATGAGGTACAGAAAACCTGGTGACAAAATTTCGCAATGAGAAATTTGCTGAGCAAAAGTCTTGAGTCACTCCACTCTTCTCTATATTTTGCTACCGAGGAGCCAGACTTTTGTCTTATTTTTAAAGTGGTCTTGAGCAATATTCCTCCAGCTTTTCTAATGATTTTTCAAAGATTATCTTTAAATCTTTTCTGCTTTTTTCTTGTTGAACCACTTAACACAGACCTACGAATCATTCAAGCATAAAAAGGACACCTTATTCAAGGGTCTTGTTGTTGTGTCTACACAGAAGAAACAACTTCACCAAGAGATACTCTGAAGTTGTATCTTTAGGCACTTTACTAGCACTGTGACATGAAAGCAGACAAGCCAGTTTCTTAACAAAAACATTTCTGCTCTGAACTGGAACAAAAAACCCTTTTTTTTTTTCTTTTTTTTTTTTAGAGTAGACAGGGTAGACAATAGACAATAGCTCCTCAGTTCACAGTAGCATTGCTCTGCTAACATGCTAACAGCACATTTGAGTTACTCACCCCCTCCCTCCTGTGCTGAATCATAGCATGAACGAATCACTCAGGACTCACTCACCCCCTCCCTCCTTGCTCACAGCTTCTTCTTCTTCTTCTTGGTTGGCAACCAATGTTAAGGAGCATCACCGCCCCCTGGCTCACAGCTCAGTGGACATTTAGATGAGAAAATATACATTTGACACATTTGAGGAAAATACTAATAAAATAAAAATAAATAAAATAAATGTTTCCTTTAGAAATATTGCTCTATAAAAATAGTTGTTTTTCTTTTTCAATCATTCATCTTAGCAGTAGGATTTACACGGAAAGAGAAACAAATTAAGTTTGAGTGAAAATGTACATTTTTTGCACTCTCTGGTCAACTGACTCAGTGACTGAAATGACTCAGAAATCTGATTCACTTTGGTGAGTGACTCATTCAAACTTGATTCAGTAAAAAGAATCGAATTTACCATCACTAGTGTGCAGATTGTAACAGAGGAGGTCTCTATTGTAGCAGCTGTAGTGACATTCGATATGTATTCATGTACAGAGTCTTATTATATTCCCTTTGTTGTTTTGGAAAAACATTAGAAAAATTATTTTCTTTCATATTTCTCTTTTTTGTAACGCAAATGTGCTTGCACCTACTATTTTTCACTGTCTGTTGTTAACTCGAGCAAACATAAGTAGTCATTATTAAATACAATGATGCCACTTTGGAAGCCCCGAGTGGTGGGAAAGGGGCGAGACATCCTCAGAGATGTATCACGCCCTGTTCATGTTGCATCTATGTTATCACCATCAGGACAGAAGTACAAGATTGTAAGCACTTTCACAAATGTCTTGCACATGGTTATTTTTTTTATGCCTTGTAGTTTAACTCTGTTGAACACATCCAGGTGAGATATGATATTGATGTCAATTGCAAATAGTTGTAGTCCAGTGCTTTCTGCGGGACAACAAGCAATACAATGATATAATATTATTCTAGGTTTCTGCGTTTTCCCAAGACCCCAATTTTTATTCCTGAAAAATGTATAGTGTAGCCTTTGCACAATTTTGTCTTAAAGCATGTTGAATGTAGAAGCAACAGTTTAGAGTATTGATTCTGACAATTGCTTTATGGTATTTGTTGATGATCGAACTTTATTTAAAATGAATAAAATCAATGTTTGATTGAAAATTCTACTACCAATATCCAGCAGTAATGCATCTATGACAAATTATGACACGTAGAATCTCGTGTTTTAACTTTGCTTATTTCCAAGGTTGTTTTTTCATCTTTACAAACAGTTTAAAATAAAATAGATGTAATAGTCCATGTCAGTCTGGGTTGTAAGATGTGAATAGAAATGCCATTACAAATCCTTTAGTTGGCTGATAACAGGGTACAAATCTGGGTCATAGATCCCTACTGATCGTAGTCTATTATTGTTTATTTTTACAACATAAATAAAAAGGTTTCCTGGGAAACTGTGCTTTATTGTTATAGATAGAACTGTCGTTTTGAAAACAAGTGGTAAGGAGTTGCTCTGTCCATCTATTAAACATTAAACACCAGAATGCCAGCCCAACCTTTACAGCAAATGGGAGTGTGCTTTTCTCATGATATTGTGACTAAAAAAGCATAATGATTCACAGATAATTAGTTTCGTTCAGTCATCACGCTGGAAGGCATTTTAGCAACACAGTCAAGATCCGGCTCGCCAAACAGGACAATGGAAAATCACAAGCATTCCATAAGAGAATGTCATTGTTTACATTATGGAGGGAAAACTGTGGGAAACTGGAAGAAAGGGCTCTGCTGTCTGGATTTTATTCATGTGTTTGGGACCAGGGTGCTCATTCTCCCCACCTCACCTCTCAAACACAAATTCTTGTGACTAACACTCACTGGCCTGGCTGAAGGTTCAGCTAACAGGTTAAACAGGTGGAGGGCTAAATGGAGCGACTCCAACCCGAGGCCCTGTGCCACTATGTTAGGTATACTGTGGTACTACCTGCTTGCTTAGAACTGCCTTATTTCTTCATGGCATAGACTCAACAAGGTACTGGACCATTCCTCAGAGGTTTTAGCATCGACACAATTGCTGCAATTTTGTCAGCTGTACATCCAAATCTGTTCCACCACATCCCAAAGGTGCTCTTTTGTGACTGTGGAGGCCATTTAAGTCCAGTGAACTCACTGTCATGTTTCAGGAAACCGCTTTGAGATGAATTGAGCTTTCATGTTTCTTGCATCAAATTGTGACCCTACCATCCAAACATTACAGGAGAAATCAAGACTCGTAAAACCAGGCATTGTTTTTCCTTTTTTCTTGTCCAGTTTTGGTGAGACCGTGTGAACTTGACCCTAGGTTCGTGTACTCAGTGACAGAAGTGACACCTGGTGTGGTCTTCTGCTACTGCTTTTCTGCATACCTTAGCTGGAGGTTGTGTCTCCACTGCAGATCATCTTCAAGTCATCGGATGCACTCAACCGCTGTTGAAAAGGACCAGTGTGGCCATCCAGTCTTCTCCAGATTATCAGTTTACTCAGTGTGGTATATATGGCAGTCCAGCTAAATTTTTTTACTGTCCATTAACAAATCTTCTCCTTGTTTCCAGTTTTTACCCAGCCCACCTTGGATTTAGTCTCATGTGCACCCACCCACCTCAGACGCCACTAATCTCCTGTCACCTTGGCTCACCATTCACCTGTGGTTCACCTGCTGTTTTCTGGAACTGCCCCTCGTTCGCCTGCTTGCGCACCCACTGTCAAGGTCCTCTTAAATCAAGGTCTCTTCCACTACCTCCTCCCCTGCCGGTGTATCAATAATTGATAATAAGCTAGTGATCAAGTTGCACTGTGGGCAAAGTTGTAAGGCTTCACAAGGAAAAATAATACTTGGATTACAACAGATGATATATCACATTCTGCTCTGATCTGTTCTGATCCTTTTTGCTTAAGTCCTCTGAAATTTTGGACATTGTTTAATTGCTTTTGCACCTTTTAATACGCCAAAAAACAAAGCAAGTGATATGTGAGCCAGCTGAAGCTTCCAGGTTCTATTGTGCACATGGGTTTAAGTCATAGTTTAGGCCATGATTATAATTTATGAATCCATGAACCTACTCGGGTCCAAGTTACATACATTTTGTCATCAGATCACGAGTGCAAGAGTTTGACATTCGGTTACCTGCTTGTCCACAGACTCTTACAAAATGATCCCCAGGCGGTGAACCTGAAGCAGACTTCAAATGAGTATAGCAGGACTCTTTCCTCGACCATAGTGACTCCAGATGTCATGTTACAGCAGGGTATAATTAGCACTTTGCTGGGACATGGTTAATGTGAGCTTAATGCAGCACAGGTGAACTTGTGACCTTCTATTAGATGAAATACTAATCAAGACTTTCAGGTAAGGACCACCTAGGATTGGGGGCCAAATGATCATACTGCTCATGATGTAAGGTGAAAACATTTTCAATTCTTTGAACATTTTTTGTTAAAAAGACAATATTCTTGGGATTGGGTGTGAAGGATAGCCTGTCATTATCTGTCAAACTGTGGATTCAAAAGGAATTGTTTGTACAAAATTCCAATAGTACAGAGAAGTTCTTGTATATACATATCTGTAAGAAACAGTCACGTCCTCCTGTGCAGCTATGCGTTTGATCACCAAATTATAATTTCATCTATTGTAGGCACCACAATGGCTAGAGCTGGCTGTCAGTTCAGATTAAGGAATGATTTAAGGGAAATATTAAACATGTCAGTGTCAGCACCACCCTTCTGTTTGGACCAATAAGCTGGATGTTTGATGTGAGAGTCATTGCTTTACCTGATCAGCACTCACTTGTTTGGATGTGTTGTTTTAGAAGACTGCAAAACAGAAGGTCTTGAATCTAACTAGAACTTGGAGGATGAAGAAACTATGCAGTCGGGACTTGTTGATAAAATTAAAAAACGAGGGAAACGTGTATGAAATATGTCGTAATGGAATGTTCTCATTAAGTGTCATTAGTGGTTTGATGGTTTTTGAACCTGATGTTCTTCTGATCTGTCAGTCTATGTGTGTGATTACTTTAATACTTTATAACACCTTAAAAGATCAACCAAGACATAAAATGTAATGCCTGAGAGGAGCTGTTAAACACAGCAGTGGATGTCTGGTCATAAGAATAAATAAACCTTGCTGGCTCATTCAAGCAGGTTTCCATGACAATCCAAACCTTCTCCTGATTATTTAACTGCTCAGTCCACGAAACTTTCAGTATCTTAAAATAAGGAAATCCCCATTAAAAATGTAACCGGATGTTGTTGTTTTTTTGTTTGTTTTTTTCAAATAAATGCATATATATATTTATGAGGTGTAAATTATTTGACTGCAATATGATGAAACACATTAGAGATAATGCTGAGATTTTATCAGAAATGCAATTTATTAAAAAAAAAATCCCCCCTGAAAATTCACACATCAGGATCATATCTACGGCTTTAAAAAAATCTTGAGCCTGAGAAGGGCAGTTCAGCTCGACACACAGAACAATTGTGAGACTTATCTTCTCATCAGGTCCCTGTGCTGAGCTGCCATCTTTGACTGGAAGCCTCTTACATTTGATTCTGAAAATCTTGGAGTTATTTTTTGAAAACAGTTATTTTGTAGAACAACCACTGGACTTAAATCTTTAAACTGAGACCCTGATATGATTCAGAAATGCTCCCTGGACCTGACTGGCTCCTCTTTAACTTTTGTATTTCCTTAGCCATGAAGACGTCTGTACACCATTGGGCATTACTTGAACTGGCTCCTACAGTTTGAACTGATATGGGTCGAGACCACAGCGGTTCTTTACTGACGTTTGTTTTAGGTGATTGTGGTGTCCAACAGTCCTCAAGTTTAAGAGCTTAAGCACAGTCATAATCTTTCAGAGTGCGGCTGTACTTCAACATGTTTAGAATGATTACATGATTTTTAAGGAAAGAAGCTGCTGCTGCTGCTGATGATGATGATGATGATGATGATGATGATGATGATGATTATTATTATTATTATTATTATTATTATTATTATTAGTTATTTTCTACTCAATGCTGGTAGTTCATTTTTAACCGTTTATTGCAATCTCTTAAATAGTATTTAAAGCATTGCTTTAATTTAAGTAATCATTTCAGCTTGACAAATTACTCTCTGCATGTTTTACATGCCCCTAGTGTAACAGAATGTCCTAATCTTTCGTGTATACTTTAAAACAGGAAATGTTAGGCCTGCTTATAAAGAAAGATATTTAGCAGTTTTCAATCTGTTCCACTCCATCCTTTGTTTTTTCCATTTTACAAAATCTTATGACTACTGACATCTAGTGGTAATAAAAAAAAATTCATGTGCAACTATTATTTGTGACTAGAACTCCAAGAGTTTTGGCTCTGACTTAGATTAGAGTCACCATTTGCACTATAATCGTAATAGAAAACAGACCCAATGTTTGTTTTCCTACCTGATATTCAACTCACCTGATGGTTTTATATGATGTTATCATGAGCTATAACCCATTATTAATTCAAAAACACTTACACTATTCTAATTTACCCTAAGATACTGTGCAGGACCCTCATGCTCCCAGGCCTCTGGGAGAGGCCCACAGGGACAAGAGGGGAATTAAAATATATGTATATATATGTATATATGTACCAACACACGCGCACGCACACACGTACAATCTACATTCAAAGACAAACAAGTAAGCTCATCTCATACAGATGTCACTGAAATTCGATATTAGAAGAAAAGAATATTAAAAATCACCTTATATATTGCAGAGTATTTGTTTGTGTATATGGGGGTAGGAATGCACGTTTGTGTCTGCGTTCGTCTGTGTCTATATGTCAGCTTGGGTCTTAGACTCCACCTCTCTGGGAACATCTCAGGCTCTCTGAGGTATGGAGGCCTATCTCCCCTCACCACACTCCCTGCCAGTGGCTGATGCCCTCAGATGCCCTGTGGCCCAGCTGAGCCCCTTCTGGGGGCTGGGGTGCCCTCAGGCCTCTGGCCTCTGGGCCTGAGGCCCGGTCCTCTCTGGCACAGCTGGCTGCCGGCAGAGCCCGCAGGCACGTCACTGCAACCCCCTCTGGCCTCTGCTCCGTGGCTGCTGGGTGACCTCTCGTCTGGGGCTCTCCTCAGCTCTTCCCAGGAGGGTGGCACGGTTGCTCCACCTGGTGGTCCTCCTTGGGTCCTCGTATTCTGGGGCCTCTGGATGTCTGGGGCCTGGATCTCCTGCTTCATGCCCTGGTGGACAGGGCTATGGCTCCCCACACTCCCTAGCAGATTGTTACATGGAGAAACCTTTTGAATACAAGCGTGCTGATCCACACAGGTGTGCACACAGGTGTACACACGGGTGTTCACAGACACAAACTACACCTTTCTTGGCTGCTACCTCAAAGCACATTGTGCGCTCTCGATCTTGCGTACTGCACAATAACATGTAATATTTAGTATCTACTGTTAGCTAGTTTATTGTGATGGTGTTGTATTTATTATGTTGCTCTTTCTTGTTTGTTTTCTCTTCTGTTTTTACTTATCTCCATACAGGTGATCCAGGTGTTGTGTTTGTTTTTCCTTTTATTTTTCTTCCCCCCTTTCTCACCATCTCTTCTCCCCTCTATTTTTCTCTCTCTCTCTCCCTCTCTTTCTTTCATTCTTTCTCCCTGTCCTATCCCCCAGTCATGTCTGCCCCGTCTGTAACAACCGAAAATCAAATAAATTATAATTTAAAAAAAAAAATCACCACCTTATAAAAGGACACTTAAATTAAAAATACTACATCAACATCCATACTATTCCCACACTTTCCATATAATAACTCAGTTACATTATTTCTTTTATATTATCAATTGCATTACAGCTTCATGTCCTGCACTTTACTCCCAACATCCCGTTAAAAGAATATGAGTATGCATTTTTACATTCACGTAACATACTCTCTGTCCAACAGATGCCATTGTTATACATTATGTGGTGCCACATTACAAATGTTTAAACTGAAATTAATGAGCCACGAGTCCATAAATTAGTGTCACTAAGGTAAACAGTGGACTTCATGACCAAGGGAACTCATAAATATCTGCAACAAATTTTATGGGAATACATGAAATTGTTAACATGTGGCAGACCACCAACAAATATTTCATGACTTTCCATTCACTAGTTACGCTGACAAACACATCACCACACGGCTCACTGTAGTATGTGTGACTGATGTCGCAGTTTAAGAGGTGAAGATGTGAAATGCGTGTCATATGCTCAGTGAGGCATCTGCGTTGAAGTGACATATTATTTTTTTAAACTAAAATTTATACAAGTAATCCCATTGAGACTCTAGATGAAGAACAAAAACCTCACAGTATCTCATGAAGAAATATTTTATAAGATAAGATAAGATGACCTTTATTAGTCTACTGTCTACTGTGCAGGGAAAGGTTTTTTTTTTTAATATATATATTGTTTTATTACAATATCCTTCTAGTGTATTGTTGAATTTCTGGGTTCCAATTTGGACAAAATGCAGCACTATAAATGTACCAATAATGAAGCTTATGTATAAGTTCATTGAGGAAGATCAGCAGTCACACATCTCTCTGCTCCACAGTTCTTTAGTGGCTAATCTAAGTTTTACTTCACTTTCACTTTCCCACGCAGTCAAGCTTATTGCTGACATCACTGCTCTAGTCCAATCATCTTTCTGCCCACCTTCTTCAGGCCAATCAACCTCAACTCTGCGTACTCAAAATCTCACCGCTCATCTGTCATTCTCCCTTGTGCAACCCACCTCTCCCCCATCTCCGCCTCTTCCTTTTTACTCAGGCTCCATTCAAGCCTCCATCTTCTTCTCCACCACCAGCGTCTAGATGTCTCCAAGGGGATCCTGCCCTAATCCCTGTCACTGCTGGGACTGTGATGCGCGATTGGGGTCTAATCTCCAAAGAGTCCTGTATATCAATAAATCGTGCTCAATTCCTTTTAATGATCTCTCCTTATTGAACACCCTTATTCACATTAAGTGAAACGAGCTGAAGTAAAAAAAAGGTACTGAAATAAGATAAAACTACATAAATAAATAAAGTATTTGGTCATTTTCCAATGTCCATTCGAATTATTTCTTACATTTGCTTTTGTTAGCATATTGTGCAAATCTCTGACAGTTTTTTGTTTCTATTTCCTTTTCTGCATAAAATAGCATGATTTATGCCCGTGCATAATTTCCATCCCAACTTGCATAATACTGCAGTGTTCCTTCAAGTGCCACCATGTGGGAGTTTAGAAGACTCATTCAACTGCTGATTAGTTTGGCATGTTATTTTGGAACATATACATATACAACATGTTGTGTATTTTGATATTCAGCTGCCTGCTTTGTATGGTGTTGGCTTTAACCACAGCTGTGACGTTCAGAGAATTTTACTTACATTACTTTGAGGTCAAACAGTTCTGTGTTACACACTGTTGTCCTGTGAGGGGGTGGAACAAACCACCTCTATTAAGTGAATATAGTAGTTAAAAACAATATTAAGTGAATATAGTAGTTAAAAACAAAATTGTTTACATTAACTTAGTTATTCAACTGGATAAATGTGTATTTTGCAGGCTTTATAAGCTGAAATTCAGAGGGCACAGAGCATTCTCAGTTTGCACGTTCGACAGTCACTTACATTGTCCAGTTTTAAAACTAATCTTTTTAATTATGGGCTATTTTTGGGGTGTTTTTTTTTTTTTACTGTTTTTATTGATTATGTGTATAGTTTTATGTACAGCCTAGTAGGAGTGATTTTTTTAAGTACTTTACAAATAAAGATGATATTGATATTATTTGAGTTAGAGACCTTCTGGTTGTGTTTTATTTGATATTTCTAGTAATTCTGTCATGGTCCTGGGCTTTGCCCCAGTGCTTTGTGTTGAATATTTTGACTTCTTCTAAACCCTTTGTTTGTCTGTATTCATTGCTGTGTAACCCTCAGCTTTACGATTCCTTGCTCTGCTCTGACCAGGCTCTGTGCTTATTTTTGTCCTCTCTGTAAGTTGCCAGTACTTCAAGTTAAAGTGCTTTCACATCCTGTCTCCTCCTGCACTTTGGAAGTTGGAAGTTAAAACTATTGAAACCAGATGCCGTGACGCATCAGTGGGCAAAAGTGTCCCAGTTTGGTCAAAAATGAAAGCTCCTCCTGTTTTTCCTCTTAAATGAAACAAAGTTCAAAGTCCAAAACATTCCTACGGTGGTACGTGACAATACTATGAAAAAAGAAAAAAGAAATGATTATGTTTTCTTTTCTTTTCTCAAGTGATTTTTTTTATGAAAACACTAACAATTTAAGGGGCAATAAAATCGGTTTTCATAGAAAAACACAGATTCGCTGCATAGCTTTGTAAATGGAGTTTAGTCAAAACATATGAACTTTTAACATCAAACCAAAGCCAGATTAGAAAAATCCCCAAAGGTATTTTCCACTTCTGCTTTTTTAAATGTCGACAGTTAACCAAATGTTGTAGGTTAAACCTGGGTGTTAATCATTGTCTGGCTCTAGTTTGTCCTGGATAACTGAAATAAACTGATTTACACACAAACAGGTTGTCTTTGTGAGGTTTTCATTTGCCTTTGCAAATGGGGTCAAACAACTATAGGGCACATGTGCACTCATGGCCACATATTATAGTCAGGACATTCCATGCAAAAGATAACTTGCGCACTACATTTGAGTATATCTTGTGTTAAAAGATTATATGGAGACGAAACGTGATAATACGGTTACTTCCATTCAGCAAAGTCAGCTTTACACAGAGAATCTTAAAATCATACAAAGTTAAAACTTTGCACGATTTGCTCCTTTTCTAGCATCACCACAGTTTCGTTTATATGAATGAAACACATTTTTATACACCCACCTGTTTTTCAGACACCAAACTGAGCTCATGGTCCTGAAGTTAAAACTGCTGAAACCAGATGCAGTGAAGCTTCAGTGGGCAAAAGTGCTCCAGTTAGGTCGAAAATGAAACCTCCTCCTGTTTTTCCTCTTAAATGAAACTAAAGTTCAAACCGTGGTTTTCTGTTCTTAGTTGTTAGCGCATCTCTTATGAGTGAGTGGGCGAATGCAGCTTTTTGGTGGTTTTGAAGTTAAAATGTACTGTTTTTCTCAAAAATGATGCCTGCAGGTTCATGTTCCTCATGCTTTTCATTCTGGATTTGGTCCTTTTAAGGACTCAAGTATGTCAGAAATAATAAACAGGTTTTTCTATTCAAAGCTCAATATTGTTACAGGATTTTTTAAATTCCGATCTTTAAATTTCGCCCATTTAATTCTTATTTGTCAAACTTTGTAATGCAGAATTTAATAGGAAGGAAAGACGTAATCTCTGTTTCATCCATAGCCTCCCTGTTATTGTTCATTTTGCAGTTTATCAGCCTGTGGTTTCCAAACTGTTGCAATGAAGCGTGAGAGAGCAAAGGGTTATTTCCTGTTGTCAGAGCCTGGCACTTTCTATGTTTGATGAAAGCGGTAAATGAACCTAAACCATCTTAATATCCAGGACAAATCAACAGCTCAGTATTTGCTGTGTACTGACACTGAACTGCTCAAATTACATGTCTGAATGATTAGTGTGAGTGATACGCTGTGGCTCATATTCAAATGGTAAGTTTAAGTCGTTGTAGTTCTTACTTCTTATCCAGATGTTTCTGATTTCTAATGTAAATAATGGTAATTATAAAGGACACACACATATACACACTGCCTGGAGTATTTAGAGCCTGATAATAACAGTGCAGCACAGGACTCTGCTCCCTCTATTATTACTGCTGCTGCCCGGCAATGATGACAGAGAGGTGGTATAATAAAATACATTTCAAATGCTGTACTTCAGTTTTTTTCTTTTTCCTCTATCTTTACAATATAAAATATCTATATAAGCTTTACTTTCATATACTTTCTAGAACCTCATACATAAATATATCACTTCAAAATATAAATATCCATTTATGATAATACACACATGATCAGGTTGGTGTTGTTATGATCACAACAATGGAGGAGGATGATAATAATAATGATGATTAAAGTTAAAATTATTATTCATTTGAATTCATTTTTCTTTATCACACACATATGTAGCCAATCCAGTTACAAATCACACATCACACACATTCAACTAACCTGTCTTTTGTTTATTTTGCATACACTGTTTTCCCTTCTCTCGTCCTGTTCTATTATTAGTTTCACATTTAAAGAAAAAACGTTAAAAAAATACTTCATGTACTCAAGAATTCCATTTTATGTTGCTTTATTTATTGGGTTGGGAAGAAATATTCCTTCATCTGCAACTACTTGTAACTTTGCAGCTTTAGATTAGAATTGTTTAAAGTAAAATCGGAATGATTTCCCTGCAAAATGCTCCATTACTCGAATTTGTGAATCACAGGCCTTCTTTCCACCAGATTTCCTCCAGTCTTTCCTCTAGACAGCCCTGTACAGCATTTCGGGAAAATGGGTGTCATGTAGCAAAGGAAACAGAATAGTCGCAAGTACTCTATTTTGAGCGAAGAGGCAATCTCTGGGGCTAAAAAATGCGGTCAGTGCTGTGATGCCCAAAACTGCATTTCCTTTAGTGGCCATTTGAATCAATCCCCACAGACTCCTCTCTTAAAATAACTAGATTTACAGCAGAAATAAACATTTATAATGGACAGAATTTGACCTTTTCAGAGCTTCTGTGGAAATTATTAAAGAAGAAGATGGACTAACGAAATGACACAGACAAGCTGTGTGTGGGTGTGGGAGGAGGATTTCATGGGAAACCATGAGAGAAAGAGGAAGCATGGAAGCAGTTTGGATGGGATGGCAGTGATGGCAGGACTATTATTAAAGCTTCCACTAATAAATGCTCTGCAGTCTGCTGGGCAAAGAGATGAAGACATCACACCGAATGTCAGCATTTGTGTGCGTGTGCTACACATGCTGTGTTGTCGTGCCATTTTATTGGTTTCAGATAATTACTGCCATCATGCTTTTGTGTTTAGATAGCTGCAGTACTTCTTCTGTATACTCCACAGCTGAAAAGTCTGAAGCATTAAAGTGCGCTGGGTTTAGCTTCTACATTTTCCACAACATCACTCAGATTGCTGTTGCCATAATGGTGATAACACTGACTTTAATCACCTTTATTCACCAATTTATTCACAAACACACATCTATCGAGCTCATTAAAATATACAAACAGTCAAAACAGCAGCCTGGCTGACGACAGAAATATCCCAGAAATATGAAAACAAACCACATCTCAACACAGAATCTAGTAATTAAAATGTCACTCAAATATGGCAGATGCAGCTGATCAGGTTTGAGAGAGAGGTAACACCTTATTATGTGTTTTACTGAGGGCACACAAGATGTTTAATACAAAAAATGCATCTTTTAGCTTTTTGAATACAATTAAAGAATTAAACCTTGTACCCTCCTTTCAAAGGCTGGTCACTCTCTTCCTTTACATCATTCAGTTTGACACTTTTACACACACAATAAGAAAAACTAATAAAGCTAAAACATTTTATCTAAATGACTATATTTACTTCACTTAACATGGACACCTGGAGTTGTTAAAACGTGTCTCCATCTTAGATTTGCGATATATCTCACTTTTCTATAAATCAAAATTATTATGAAAATTGTATAATGATCAAAAGCTTTTCTCATCACTTCATTGGCACATTGGAAAGGTTTCTCTGCTGGCTCTTTATTATTTGCTACCGTCCGTGTTTTTTCAGTGTCTCTTGTAATGTTACACTGGAGCTGATCTTCACTGAGAAAAGTCATAACACCTGTACAAACACACTAGATAACCTGTGACTTTCCACTCTTAGAAATGTGATCATATATGAGAGTTCATGAAGCTAAAGCTCTTTGAAAAGGTACCTGAGAAAATGCTAGTAGCTGCTATTATTTGAAATAAATACTTTTTTGTCACATTGGAAATACAATAGCAGTTCGAGAAATTCAGTGCATTCGAGCAGTGGCGTGACTGGCTCGATGTCTAGCTAACACTTGAAAAATCTGACCATCGTGAAGTCATCATTCACATACTGTTAGCACATTCTGATCAGACTGGCTCTGCCTGCAGGACTTTGGATTTCTCTGGGATCAGAGGTCAAGCATCATAGGGGTCATACATTGGGTTGTTGAAGTTTCCTGTCATGCCGTAATCTTGGCTGTCCAGGAGACGGCCGTAGTTTGTCCGTCTGAAACAGAAAATACAAAGACGAAACGGAGTGAGAGAAGCAGTGTTCCAAACACTTCAGTGAGGGGTTGACCTTTCTCACTCTTACAGTGATCAGGAATTTCTAAGGGCAGTTATTTTGCTACTTAATGTGACCTGAATCTAATGACTGAGTTCATTTCTCAACCACAGACACACTTCTAGGTTAGCTTTACTATTTAGATCTGGAAGCCATCTTTTATACCATCAATGGAAAAAAAAATAATTTTAGAGCACGACTGACAAAGGATCAATCCCCTGGGAACTATCCTTTTGGTGACACATATGGGGGCTGCTTGGAGAAATGAAATCATCTGACTGGTACAATCAAATTTGGCTATGAACTATGAGCATTCAGCTTCTATAACACAAGTTGACTCACCTGATCTTGTAGTAGTAGAGCCCTCCCAACACAACGAGAACCAATACAATGAATAAAGAAACGATGGCTGCAATACTTCCTGGAGAAAAGAACAAAGAAATAGACAATAAGTCTAAGGGTTCCTCTTATAGTCTGTGGTTTGAGTCCAGGAGTTTGACTTGCCTTCAGGTTTTTATTGTTTCCTGTTTGGTTTCACTTGGGTTTGTCATTTCCTGTTTTGATCATTCTTGTTATTGAGTCTCTTTTTTTCTTTTTTTAATGGTGTTTAACTGTTTGTTTGTTTGTTCTATTTTGTGTTTCTTATTTTATTATCTTAGTACACTCCTGACTCCTGTTTCTAGTTGTGCCTCCATCTGTCTCACTCTGTCCTTAAGCCTCAACCCATTTGTGTTTCCTTGAAATTCTTTTTTGTTCGTCTCTTTCCGTCATTTCCTGTTTTACTTTGAAGGTTAGTTTCTTTAATGTTCTGTGTTAGTTTTTCTTCCTGTCGGCCCTTCCCTGATGTGCATTCACTTTTTGTCACCTGTATCTCTTTCCTCACCTGTTTGTCACTCCCAGTCAATTCTGTGTATAAATAGTCCTGTCTTCCCTTTGTTGAAGTGCATGTGTACTTTAGTGTGTGTTCCTTTGTGAAGTTTGTGGCGGATTTGGGTCCAACACTGTAATCCACAAAGGTCAGTTTCATAAGTCCTCATGTTTTTAAATCAGTACATGTGACATTATGGTTTTTGGTTGTTTTTTATTTTATTTTGTAAAACATGCTTTTAAATTAAACTGAAGTAGACTAACTGTTATTTAAAGGCTGCATGAAAATTCTCTGCAGGTTAGTGGAGGATAAACCGGTTAGTTTGCTCTACTGTGATGGGTTTAAAGTAAAGAACAGTGTGTGACCCAATTAAACCCCTGATTATACACATTTGCCTGTTTAGAGGCAAAGTCACCCTCTACAATGTAGGCAACAGAATATATAGATTTTTTTTTTCCTTCTTTTTCTTTAGATTCAAATTGAGTATAGTTAGAATTTTAAAAAGTTAGACTAAATTTTGTTTTCTCATCTACTGATATTATTTATTCATTATGTTAAATCTAGCTGAAGGTTCAGTTAGCATTGCACAAAAATAAAAATAAAAAACGCTTTTTACTTTCTTGCTTGGAGTAAATTCCAGAGCCTGTACTTTTTTACTTTTACCTGAGAAATAAGTTAGATCAGTACTTCAACTATTACTGGAGTATTTTTAGATGTAGTAGTTGTACTTCTACTTGTACATTTGCTAACTGGTTAGTTCTAGGTGTGTTTCCCCCTGTTTCCCATCCACTCGTTATCCTCAGTCTTCCTCTTCTTATTGTCGCATCGTCCCCATTTGCTGTGTGCGTCCTTGTGTATCATGGTTTGCTTGTAAACTCAAAGTTGTAAATGTTCTTTTTTTCCCCTTCTGCTTTATGGTTCCTAGTAACTAGATTGTGAGTTCCTTCTTTAGTTCACTCCAGTTTATTAGTTTACTTTTTATATTGGTTTGAAAGAGTTCAATGGAGTGGTTAGCAATCACACTACATGTGCACTGTTCTTAAGTCAAACCAAACCCTGCCTGGTTTCAATGGGCCAGGACAAAGTAGGGTTAACCGTGCGCACACATAATATGCAGTAATCACACTAAATTTGAAAAAACTGGTGGTCAGAGTTATGTTTACTGTTCAGATTCTTCAGCTAAGTATAAATTACTTAATGTGAATACAGCCTAAATATATAGGCTTTTTGTGCATGTGTTTGGTCATAAACTAAACAACTGGGCAGCTGTTTTAAAAATAGCAATCAACAAAAGGTTAAAGGACTCTGTAAATTACAGTTGAAATCAACCCGAACTCAATCGACTGATGTATCAGGAAAGCACTAACCAAAGAGCCACACCGCCAACAAGCTAAAATCAATCAGTCTAAAGTGTATTGAAAACTTTATTGAATGATTCTTCATTTGGGATTCATAAAATGTGTTTTTCCCATCAACTGAACACACCTGATGTTTAAGTATGTCAGTGGCCTCAGCTGACTGTACTGACTATGCAGAGATAAGCTAAAAGTCTCGAGAGGTGGTGGCCATTTTGTGGCACAGTGTACTATGAACTTAAGATAATTCTTAAGATAATTCCCAATGTCTAAAGTAACTGATCTTTGAGCTTTAGTTTTGATAAGTAATCTCCATGTGAGAAACTGGATGAAATCAGCCCACCTCAAGGATCTTATGTTTCTATTTGTTGGCGGCACAGCCTAGAAAAATATTCAGCGATAATCAATAAACACTTCCTTGATAAACAAGGCTGCTCTTAATACTCTTACTAGCCTTAATTTCAACATTAAATGACCTGCTTATTGCTGACTATGTGCCTCAGTTTATCAGAAAGCTGTCTGATCTTTGAACTGAGTCTTTAAACCTTTGATAGGTGGCACGCTTTGGAAATAGACACTGAAAATGCATTCTGTTATTTTCCAAAGAATGGACTGTAACTGAGCAGTGAAGATTCTTTGACAACACAAATCACCATTTGGAACTGATCATGACCTGCAAATTTTTATTTATTTATTTATTTTTTAAATACAAACTTTTAGTTTAGGTGTTATTGGTGTTGAAAAATGTGTAACTGCTCATAAATGATCACCATACTTTCTGGGCCTTTTTAAGTAACCAGATGATTCATATGAAATGAACCAAAGGGAATGACATGAAATGACATACATTATCAGGTGCACTAGCCAATGATAATGGGAAATAAGCAGTAGGTTCCCATTTGTGGAAAACTATTCTCTTTGCTATAAATCTCTTAAAGTTATTTTGGCTTTAATGAGATTAGATGGTCCAAATGCCCATGAAGTAACGTAAAGAATGTTTTAGTATACCTTATAATGTGATCTGAAAGTGATGATAATGACTGGATATTGTACACTTAGTGAATAAGCAGAGAAAGAACTAGCATTTATTTAGCTGGTAAGGACTTTACTATGAAGTAAACAAGGAAGCGTGAAAGGAAACTGTTCACATATTAACCACAGACTAAACCACGCTGAAAAGAGGTCAGTCACAGACAGGCAACAGAAGGGCTGGGGTAGTGCATGAGTATTGCATGCTTTCACTTTGCTCATTTAACAAAAGAACTATGAGTACCTGTGCCACTGTGTTTGTAAATCCTATGTTCTGGTTTACATCAGATTCAGGTCAGACACCAGTCATTTTGTTAGAGTACGTGCCCTTTACTGGCAGTATACTGTAACTATTCTTTGATTAAAACCAAAAGTTAATGAGTGACTTGCATACTAGAGATATCTGAAGGAGTACAATAAAGATAAGAAAATAATTTATCATTTCAAGGGAACACACAGTGGGTGTCTTGACAGAGCATCTGCAATAAACACAGAGTTGTCTAGAAAGGGCAGGTACTTGGGTAACAAGTTTTGGTGCAGTGTAATGTGGTACTATCTGATCAAATATGTGGCAGTGTCTCAGGTAAATGTTGTAGCATCCAAACTACAGGTTAGTGTTATCAAAAAAAGAAGAAGAAGTAATAAATTATATATGATAAACATTGAGTATACTTCCTTACTTTACTTTACGTGATATGTCTGATTAATTATCAGCTACTTGGAGACACTTGAATAAGAACAAGTTTTGCAAGAAACAAACAAACAAAAACCCTACACTATAAGTAAATTTCAGAGGTGTGTAAGTAATTTTAAGTGCATAATTTCATGTATTTTACTGGAAAGGAGACATAAATTACATTGTAAGTAGTTTTAAATGCTATGTTTATGGTATTTTGGAGGAAATTTTAAGGAAACAAATAATATTTTCCATCTGTCATCCTTTGCTGTATTTTTGGAGGGGTGCAGGCCTTAATCTTTCCATTTTTTATGCTTATTTTTTAACATCTTTATTTAATATTCATTATTTTATGTGCACAATATATATTCTGTTATCCATTTTTTTAAATTACATTATAATTTTTCCTTGCTTTCCCCCTTATTTGAGTGTAGCTACCTGTATTTTTAGTTAAATATAATTACATAATTTTAAACACAATACATTGAAATTCCATTTAATTATATGAGCATTGAGGCCTTGCTCTTGGGTCATTTTTATAAAGTGTTACCTTTAATCCTACTGAGTTTGACATTTTAGGAGTTATGAGTTTGGGTATACCATTTTTAACACTGGGCACTTATTAGGTAGACCTGTTCAACTGCTCACTAACACAAATCATCTAATCTATCATATGATGGGAGCTCAATGCATTTCAATATGTAGACATGGTCAAGACGACATGCAGAAGTTCAAACTGAGCATAAGCAGGGTGAAGAAAGAGGATTTTAGTGATTTGAATGTAGCATGGTTGTTGGTGGCAGATGGGCTGATCTGAGAATCTCAGAAACTGCTGATCTGTTGGGATTTTCCCACACAACCATCTGTTCAAAGGTTTACAGAGAATGGTCCAAAAATGGCCCAGTGAGCAGTAACTCTAGGTGAAAATACCTTGTTAATCCCAGAGGTCAGAAGAAAATAGCAAGACTGCATCAAGTGAAAAGGAAGGCAACAGTAACTCGACTCAACTAACTGGCAGTTTGTCAGCTTTCATGGTGCCAAGAGGATAAACTATACATTTTTTTTTAGATCAGATTTCTATTTATAACTAATTAGTAATAATGTAATGCTTCTATGCTAAACTATGATAAAAATCTACATGATACTGTCTAGTCAAGCTCTGGTTATTGATACCATTTTTGCATTCAGGCTTTTGATGTTAGATGACATTTTTCAGTCTTGATGTCCTCTTGTCAGTGAAGATACACTGGTTTCTGACTTACTGTCATGTAGCAGAATTGTTGTGGGATCGATCGGGAAAGGAAAGGAAATGCATGAAATAGAAAGGATAACTATATCTGAGCAATACTCCATACCTGAGCTTAGACCTTTGGGCTTGTGTTCATCTTGCCCCACAGTGGTACCCTTCGTGGTGGATCTTGGAGAGGTGGTGAATCCAGGAGTGGTAGTAGTTTCTGGGATTGTTTGAATACTTGCATTTAAAGTGCTTAAGGTGATTGTTGTGTTGGTGGTTTGGGCGATGTCGGTGGTGCTGTATGTTTGGGTGGCGCTCGTGGGAGTAATGGCTGTGCTGGTGTTTTGAGCGATGTCAGTGGTGCTGTTTGTTTGGGTGGCGCTCGTGGGAGTAATGGCTGTGCTGGTGTTTTGAGCGATGTCAGTGGTGCTGTTTGTTTGGGTGGTGCTTGTGGGAGTAATGGCTGTACTGGTGTTTTGGGCGATGTCAGTGGTGCTGTTTGTTTGGGTGGCGCTCGTGGGAGTAATGGTCGTGCTGGTGCTTTGGCCGAGGTCAGTGGTGCTGTATGTTTGGGTGGTGGTGCTTGTGGGAGTAGTGGCTGTGTTGGTGCTTTGGGTGAGGTCAGTGGTGCTGGTGTTTTCAGTGACACCTGCTGTTGATGTCTCGTTAAGGCTTGCAGAAGTTGAAGGTGGTGCTGTGGAGGTTACTATCTGTTTTGTTACTGCACAGAATAACAGCAGACCTGCAATTCAAGACAGGAGATTTTTGTAAGGTGGTGAGAATGTGATATATGACATTCCTCCTGCTTTCGAATGTAGACTTTGGAATTTTCCTGTCCTTTCTTTTCTCTCTTAAAATGATGGTAAACTAGTATTTCGGAGCTTTAGAAATCGATAGTAACGTGGACCCCTTCCATATGTACCAGGTAGGATTGAGAATGTTTTAGCTGATAAGTAGAGTGTCACACTGAAAGTTCTTGGTGTTAAATGAATTTCCAAATAGAAATTAGAGTTAGGTAGTATTAACCCCGATTCTTGTGTCCCCGTGATGGAACAGAGAAAACTGACTCATAGTGTGTTAAAACATTTATATTTCTTTTTATTCAATCATCTTCCGGAAGAGAGAGACCCCTACACAGCCCAAACGCCAGTTGCAGGATCTCTAACATTTAAATTTGCAACATGTGTGCTTCCTGGAAAGTCTTCTGCTTTTGGAATTCATGCAATCTGATTTAGGTTGTATATAGTTTTATAGGTTATTGATTTTATTTACTTCTCTGACTGATATTTAGTTAAAAAAATATAGTGTGCAGCTTTATTTGGAGTTTATTGAACTCGTGCCAATTAAAGGTACATTTTGGAAGCTGTTTTTATTTGTTTACAGGCTCATACTAACAGTACTGGTCCCAACCCTGGCTATATAGTAGGGTTGCATCAGGAAGGGGATCTGGTGTAACATCAGTGACAAATCAAATGTGTAGCTTCATCTTTGGTGACCTCTTGGAAAATTAGAGAGAAGTTGAAAGCATCTATTACTGAAAGTATTGATCTTTTTTGTGAAACAGTTTGGGTGTTTTGGCAAATACAACACTGAGCTGTTTTCAAGGACTAAAGACGGTGAGTTTGCATGCACTAAACTATGTTAATTATATAATAAACCCATTAACTACATATAAAAGATGAATTTAGGCCTCCAGGTCTGAAGCTAAAGGGGGAAGACCTTACATTCTTTCTAATGTCCTGTAGGCTAAAACTGATCGCAAAACTGTCAGACTGCACTTTTTTAAATTTAAGGTAGTTCTAATGTCACTTAGGTATGAACAGTATCTCACTTGCTTAGTCGGATTGAAGTCAATTAATTTTGCACAACTCCAGCTTTTATATATACAGTCCCCATCAAAAGTTTAAGACCACTTGAAAAATGGCACAAAATCATACTTTGCATGGTTGGATCTCAACAAGGTTCCATAGAGAGCTTCAACATGCAAGAAGAAGAAATGGGAGTGAGACAAAATATTTTTCTGAGCATGCAATTTATTGAATACAACGCTTAAACCAAAACAGTCCGTTTTACAGCTGATCAAAAGTTTAGGACCACACCTAAAAAAAAACCTGTTATCCCCAAAGGTTCTCAATTGGATTTAGATCAGGGGAACATGCAGGATGGTCCAAAAGAGCAATGTTATTCTCCTGAATATAGTCCCTTGTTCTGTGTACTGTAGCGTTGTCCTGTTGAAAAACCCCATTCGTTACTGCACAGATGAGGGCCATCAGTCATGAGGAATGCTCTCTGCAACATTTGGACATAGCCAGCAGCCGTTTGATGCCCCTGCACCTCCTGAAGCTCTGTTGTGGCATGTAGAAAACATCTCAGGTGGGATCTGCTTGTCTTGCCAGTAACACTGGAAACCATCAGGGCCATGAAGGTTAAATTTTTCTCATAAGAGAATAAAACTTTCTTCCATCTTTCATTGTCCCATGTTTGGTGCACTCTTGCAAAGTCTAAATGATCGGTTCTGTGGCGTTCAAGGAGACGAGGCCTTTGTAGACGTTTTTTGTTTTTGAAGCCCTTCAGTCTCCGATGCCGTCTGATGGTTATGGGGCTGCAGTCTGCACCAGTAACTGCCTTAATTTGGTTTGGGGATTGTCCAGTGTCTTGACAGACAGCCAGTTGGATCCTCTGGCTCAGTGCTAGTGAAATTTTTTGGGGTCTTCCACTTGACTTTGTTCCATAACCCTCAGGATCATTTAAGAAGTCCCAAATGACTTTCTTATTGCGTCCCACATCAGCAGGGATTGTGCGCTGCGAGAGACCCTGCTTATGCAGTTCAACAATAACACCACATTCAAAAAGGGAAAGTTTTTTTGCCTTTGCCATCAGTACGTCATGACAGTGTGACTACCTGACAGAAAATGACAATGAATCCACATTTGCACAGATTTGGCCTTTTAAAGGGATGTGGTCCTAAACTATTGATCAGCTGTAAAACAGACTGTTTCGGTTTAAGCATTATTTTCAATAAATTGCATGCTCAAAAAATGTTTTGTCTCACTACCATTTCTTCTTGTTGCATGTTGAAGCTCTACTTGGAACCTTGTTAAGATCCAACCATGCAAAATATGATCTTAAACTTTTGACCGGGACTGTATATTTCATACCTCTTTGACCACTACCATTGTGCAATCAGAATGTAGTTGGTCATGGTTAGTCATGATAATTTATCTGGCAGAACCATGAAAAAAAAAGCTCTCCCCATCTTTTGATTTGAAATTTAACATGAATAAAAGACCAGAAAGGCTGAACGTTTACAGTCTGTGTAGTACATATTTCATCACAGACACAGTCTTGCCATCAGCGTTTCTGTCAACGTAAAGGAAGTCAGAGCAGGGATCTAGTATGACGAATGTATTATTTCTTTCCTCCTTCGATTATAGTTGTTTGATCACAATTTTAAAAGTTTAATTTAAAAAAGAGAATCTAATGAAAATAAACTATCTACTTATCACCAGTGGGAGAAAGAAACATTAAAGTGATGATGCAGTACTTTGTGATAAAGATTCAACCCAAAGGTTCCAAAATAGTGTTGAGTCAAAAAAAGAAAAAAAACAACACATTTCCTGTCTGAGAGCTTTAGCACCACATGTCATCATCACTCAGTTTAGACCGGTAGAAATGTGTCATTTACTTCCTTAACAAATCAAACACTGAAAAAGCATTGTGTTGTGTAACTTCTAGCAGGTCTGAGTTTAACCTTCTTACACTGAAAGTTCACTTCTAACAAGCTATTTGAACCAGTGAAAAGAGGCATTTTAAAAACACTGCAAAGGCTGATTTCACCAAAGAACCTTCAGTTCAAATAATTTACAGATCAGCTACTGAAGGGAGTAATTTCTGCACTTATAATCTAAAAAAATACTAACAATAAACATGATAGTTCACATGGCTCTTCAATCACTTACTAAAGACCTTTATCTTAAAAACAGATCTAGGTAAATCAGAAAGGAGCCTGTTTTGATGTTTACTTACATGTTATCAGAGTTTGACGACTGACCCTCGTCATAGTTTTCCTTTAGCTGTATGTCTTCACAAACACTTTTGTGGCTGTAGCTTTGTGCTCTCTGCTCCCTGTAGAAAGCTGTAGTGTGTACGGCTGCTTGTGACTGTAGGTGACTAATTATAAAAGCCTGGGGGGGCGAGGCTTCGTGATGTCACTTCACTTTTCAAACCTCATGAGGCTGTGTTCATCAAAATATGAACAAACGAAGACAGGAAGTCTGACTAGAAATTGCAAAATTCATCTGTATTTGATTTTTTATAATGACTTCATCTTCATTTTTGATCTAAGATACGCCTGTAACAATTCGGAGATGAAGTTTTGTCACTTTAGTATATTACAAAATAAGCCTTAGCTGTAATCTTGTGTTTTGAATATCTGTGTCATTTATTCTATCTTATTTGGGGCTAGTGTATATGTAAATAATTAATCAAACCTTAAACCATTGATAATTGTAATTATTATTTTGTACCAGCAGAGAGCAGCACAAACATTTAAAACATGGCTCAGGCCTTCTCAACCAGCAGATAAGCTTATAATATACAACAGCGTTGATATACTTATAGACTCAAAGGTGTGAAATAACAGTGAAAACAAATAAATACTGTGTGAAAGTCTTCGTCCACCTCTCAATGCTTCCAAGGAGTCAGACTTATAATGTTTTTTAAAAAGTGGTCCTGAGTAATAGTTCTCCAGGTTTGGACGTTGGCTGATTTTGTTTTTGTTCAGCCACTTAATAAGACTGAACCAGTTTTTAATTGTATCTTCAGGATGTTGTTACTATAGGACATCATTTGTTCCAATCCGGTTGTTCAGTCTGATGTCACTAGCCGTGTCTGGGTCTAAACTCCGCTGCAGGTCCATATATCAAACGATCACTGTGGCATTACTGAGAGTTGAAAAACTGTCTAAAGTCTTTCATCTTTAATAAAATGATCAGCGTTCTGCTCTACCAGGTGTAACAATTGAGTTTAACATCCAGGCATCCATGAAAACGGAATTTATGACATTTAACGGAGTTAGAAGTTAGCAGGGAGTTAGCTCGCTAGCTTCTATCTAAATACAATATAGCATGTCCTGACTGCGGGGTTTTGGAAACAAATTAAAACGTACAGCTCTGTTATCACTTCCAGCATAAATGAAGACAGAAAACTAAACAGCAGTAACGTTTGTAGGGTTACTGAAGTTGGGCTAGCTGGTATATAATGATGTGCTGCGTGACCGCTAGCGACACAGCTACGTTAGCATAATATAAACAAGCTAACTTTTTTTTCCACTCGATAAAAGTTACCGTGAGTGTTCTCGGTGGTCAGGAACAAATGTAATCGCATGGCAGGATGCTGTAAAAGGACCAAACTTCAGCCAGGAGAACAACTGAGATAATCCATCCACAATACGAGGTTAGTCATTCATATACTGCTGCATGGGCTGGGCTGTAGTTACATCCTAAGGTTTTAAAAACTGAGCTTAAATAAATGATTAGCGGTAATAAAAGCCGAGGGAGGTCAACAGTGATCACTGGTTCCATCTGTGCTGGGATAAGTGGGTCCAATACGTTAATACCTATAAACCGAATTTTCTCTTTAAAGCTTGAAACCACCAATTTAGTTAATTGTTTACTCCCGACAGAGCTTTCTCCTTTTATTTTATATATATATATTTTTTTTTTTCCTTTTTTTTTTTCCTTTCTCTTTCTTTCTATCTGTTTTTCTTCTCGTTTTGTTTCGTTTTTCTCTTGTAAACTGTGTTAATTAATGCCTGTAATCATCTTTATGAGGTAATATTGTAGAAATAAAGAATATAAAAAAAAAAAAAAAAAAAACAGTGATCACTGACTGTTTTAGGAGCTTTTTGAGATCAAATAGAAGAAAATACATAACATTAAACATGTTAACAACACAAAAGCCATATTAAACGCAGACTACTTTAGACCCGGAAGTAGGATTCGTCGCGTCATCACTGAACAACCGGATATCTGTAGCTTAAAACTATTTATTGTATCATGGTCTCTCCTAAAGTGTTTTTGTGGATAATTGACTCCGTTTACATATAGGGGCTTTTCCCATACTTCACTGAACAGGTATGTGCCACCCTGCCTAGACCTCTTGCCCCTCCTTCACCCCTCCCCCATCTAAAATTTTCTACATCTGCCACTGGTTGAATCTATGAAAAACAGATAAAGATATCACAGTCTGAAGAACATACATTTATAATTTTGTACTAACAAGGTGAGTCTCAAAGAGATGTTTGCTGAAAATTTGGCATGCCTTGCATAATGTGCAACGTGGGTCAAAAGACGAAGTGGCAGGCCTAAAAAATAACCTATCTACTATCTATGAAAGATGCATCTGGGCCTTCAGGTGATACAGTTCTGTATCGATGGAAGGAAGGCACCGTCAAGAAGACAGAAAAGAAATTTTGAGGTACGCCAGATTAAACAAGAACTGGACTGAAAATCCAGTGGGCACAAGTCAGATGGACTTGTGGCCACTCCCCCTTGTAAACTGTTATTCCACATTGTTATTTATTGATTTTTACATTTCAATAAATCACTGCACATGTTTCCTATTTTCCCAGCAAAATGTAAAGAAATGAAGGGTGACTCAATACTTTTTTATAGTACTGCATTGCTCTACACAAAAGAGGTAAAGTTGTGCAACTGTTAATTATCCTGTTGTCTGTAATTTTTATACTGCCCAGCTATGCTGTCAGCCTTTTGTCTTTTTTATCAGCATCATTCTTGCAAGTATGTCTAGGATTGCATACTATTGTTTGCATAATACTGTATGTCTTACTGAATTCCACACTTCAATATCCGAGCATCAGTCTAAAAGGTCACCATAAGCTGAGCCATCTGTGATGTTCAATATAAAGGCCTGTAGAATTTTAGATGACTGACACATTAGATTTAGATATAATCTGTCAGAGAACTAGTATGACTCAGAACTTCCCCTATGGTTTCATAATATGTGCATGTGAGATAGTCAAGAAAAGAAATGTTTAAATTTCAAGTCCAAGTCTCCCACTGAATTTATTAACAAGTTTTCTAATGCTTTGTATCTTGTTTTGTTTAATATAAACAAGACCTTAAACATAATTTGTGATCACTGTAGGCCTCTCTGGATTTTTATTAACACTGTTAATGGGCCGTGCATCTTTAATCTCAGTTTTTAAAACCTCATGGTCTAACTACAGCCCACAGGCTCATGGATTGCCAGGCACTAAATATTTATGATGTTTTGAATAATCAAGATTTGGATTCAATAATATTTGTATGGGTAGGTGACGCTGAGAATCAGGATTTTTTCATAGCCAGTCATCCAGACCATGCAGCAGGATATTACTGACTAACCTCATGCTGGGAACGGATCATCTCAGGTCAGTGTTGGGTAAGTTACTTTTAAAAAGTAATTAATTACTAATTACTAATCAATATTGTATTTAAAATACTTATCTAATTAGTGTGTCTGAAAAGCAACTTAATTACTCAATAAGTAATTTAACTAAATACTTTTTAAAATCCCTATAAACCTTGAGTGGACAAACAATAGAAATTAAACTCTTCGAATAATAAATATATTTTTTTAAAAGACGGAGACTCTACAGCAGCGGTCCCTAACCTTTTTTGTATGCAGCGGTAGCATCTCTTCCATAACGTAGCATGCAATCATTTTTTTAAGCTCACCTTCAGACTCTTTCTGTGCTGCTGAAGTAAAATCTAGTTTTGCCTGCTTAGCAGGAGTTGCCGCGGTGTTATCCATGGATGATGAACAAGGATCAAGTGTTCGTCTATGCTCTTGTGTCAGGCGCTTCAGTAGATTACTCGTGCTATTAACAACGGCCGATAGTTTTTTCTCCCCAAGAGATAGCTTACATATTACTGTAATATTCTTGTCTGCTTGTTTCAGAAAAGTGAAGAGTATGTCCATTTCATAAAACAGCCACTCGCTTCAGCCGAGTCCGACATCTTAGAAGATAAATTATTGAAATTAAATAATGATCTTCAGCGAGTTTAATTATTTTACAATGTAACGCAAGTACATTGTAAGTAACTGTAATTAAAATGCCTAAAAATGAACAGTAATCAGTTACTCTACTTTTTCAGTGGAAAAGTAATTACAGTAATGCGTTACTTAGTAACGCGTTACACCCAACACTGTCTCAGGTGTTCTCTTAACTGAACTTTGGTCCATTCTTTTCCCTGCCATATGATTGCATTTGTCTCTGTCCATTGGGGACTCTCAAATTAACTTTTTTTTGACAGGAAGAAAGCTAACATTCACCCCCCACTTATAATAATAATAATGGATTGCATTTATATAGCGCTTTTCAAGGAACCCAAAGCGCTTTCCTTAGCTCTGTAGCTAGCCATCAGGTAGCACACCATTATATGCTAGCTACCCCAACTAATGTAACCATAGTAACATTACTGCTGTTTAGTTTTCTGCCTTCATTTACGTCTGAAATGATAGAGCTGCATGTTTTAATTTTTAGTGTTTTAACAATCCCTCAGTCAGAGTGTATAGATTACAACGAGCAAGCTAACTTTCCATTCCAAGCTAACTCGTTAAATTTCATAAATCCTCTTTTTTATTACTTTATTGTAACATGTGGGAGATCAGACACACTGAACATTTTATTGAAGTTGAAAGAATTTGGGCCATTTTTAACTCTCAGTGATACCACAGTGTTTGAATTTGGGAATCAAAGAAGAGTTGAACCTTTTGGTCTTATGTGTATTGTGGTAGTATTGCTGGTAGTCAGTGTTGGGGAGTAACGGAGTACATGTACCGCCGTTACGTATTTAAAATACAAAATATGAGTAAATGTATTCCGTTACAGTTACAGTTTAAAAAGGTGGTATTTAGAATACAGTTACTTTGTTGAAATAAATGGATTACACGGCGGTATTTTCTTGTTTCATATTGTGGCGGGTCAGGACTGTTTGGGTTTTGTTCTGTTGTTCCAGGCGGCAGCGTTACAGTTGCCATGATTACAGGGTGACGCGCGCCCTCTCTGCGACTGTGTGTTTCCTGGGTGAGAGAGCGCCTTTTTGTTGTGCTAAGCTAATAGGCAGAATGTCATGGGACCAGGTCATTGTGCTGTTTAGTTATTACTTGGCCTCATTTATTTGTCAATAATATTGAGCAAAAAACCCAATATCAGCAGCGAGGACAGGTATACCCACTTGTCGTCCTTCAACCTCTGCCTGACTAGGTAGTGTCCCGAAAATAATAAAGGATTTATTGATAATTTGAAAATTTTCTGTGGAGAATATTGTCTTGTTGCATCTCTCATTTCTACAACTTTGGCCAAATTTATCAAACTCCCAAACCATGACTATCCAGAGCTGAGACCAGGAAGCAGAAATGCAATCTTATAGGGAAATTATGTACCCCGCCTACCTAAAGTGAGCGTCTGTTATCAGATGTTGACAGTATCAAAAATGTGTGGTACAACCAGTTAACATTTTACATGCTGGTGTTTGTCCATCAGCTAGTCTTGGAGAAGAGTGAAGTTGTAACACACTAAGTGTGAAACCAAGCATTATAAACAATGAAAAATGTCTGCATCAGCCACTGTCTGTGCTTTTCATGGTCTATTTTTAATATAGAAACCATTTATATGTTTCTACATTCCTTTAGTTTGGCATATCTAGTCAGTAATATACTACCTAGTAATATGGTATTATAGGAAATTTATATTTATGTTTTTTATTTTAGAAAAAACTATCTGAGGCATAAAACCAGATATGGGCTGTACACATTGTTCCCCACATGTACCTTTATTTCAGCATTTCAAGGTGATGTGGAGGGTGGAGGAGAGTAAATCAATGACAGGTTTAGAGCTGTAACATCAGAACATTGTGGACACTTAGCAAAAACTGATTGGACAGGTTTTGAGTCACGTTCCAGTCATTGAGAAATAAAGATATAAGATATATGACAAAGAGCTTGCCATGAGCCTTTGAGAGCCAACTAATATATTAGCAGTGTTGGGGAGTAACGGAATACATGTACCGCCGTTACGTATTTAAAATACAAAATATGAGTAACTGTATTCCGTTACAGTTACCGTTTAAAAAGGTGGTATTTAGAATACAGTTACTTTGTTGAAATAAATGGATTACACTGCGGTACTTTCCTGTTTCATTTTGTCGCGGGTCAGGACTGTTTGGGTTTTGTTTGACAGCTACGTTCTGTTGTTCCAGGCGGCAGCGTTACGGTTGCCAGGGTTACAGGGCGACGCTCTCTCTCTCTCTCTGTGACTGTGTGTTTCCTGGGTGAGAGAGCGCATTTTCGTTGTTGTTGTTGTTGTTGTGCTAAGCTAACAGGCAGAATGCTACAAGAATGTAGCATCATGGGCAGTGTAGTCCGTGTTGCAGGGAGAATGGACTGCCATACACGTTATGGGTCTGTGAGCGCGAGGAGGGAGAAAAAGGGGAGTGGAAAGGTATGAGTTGTCATCGAGGAAAAACAGGAGCTGGAAGCATGTAAATATAATAATAACCACTTCAGCCAAGAAGAGTGCCTGACGAGCCCAGCTGTAAGTAAGCTATTAAGACTCGACTGCACACCGTGTTCATGTTTTCCTCCGAAAACAATAAGTTCCGTTGGAGCAGCCTTTCAACGCCTCTCTCTGTCTCTCGCTAGCAAACTTGACCCACACAACAAAGTAAAGCTATTTTTCGGCTACGAGCTGACAGGGACCCCGCCGTATTAGTCAGAGGTCCCTTTACTACAGTTCGGAGTCGCGGACCTTCAGTAATAGTAATAAATCACACAGCAATAGTACATTCACGTTGTTGTAAAAAGCATGATAATATATTAAGTAATCCAAAGTATTCAGAATACGTTACTGTCATTGAGTAACGTAACGGAATACGTTACAGAATACATTTTGGGGCATGTATTCTGTATTCTGTAATGGAATACATTTTAAAAGTAACCTTCCCAACACTGTATATTAGTTACTATTTGTCACGGCTGGGCAGCAGTCGTGTGGTGAATTGAGAAAAGGATCCAAAATGCAGGCACTGGCTGGGGTGCAAGTGAGTGTTTATTTACAGAGGTGATAAGGTGACAAAAACAGGAGGAGCAGAGCGGGGAGTAAACAAACCTAAACTGGGGAAAACTAAAGAACTCAACTTAAACCAAACACGCACGGGAGGAGGAACAAAATGCACAAAGAAAGATGGCAGAGAGACGCAGACTGAACACCGGGTTACACAGAGTAATGCAGCCGGACATGGCATTAACCAGACGACACAATAGAGAGCGCAGGGAAACACAGGGCTTAAATACACAGGGAGTAATCAGGGAATGGGCCACAGGAGGGAGACACAGCTGGGAGCAATTAGGCTAACGAGACAGGGGAGAGGTAAAACTGAACACACTGACATGAGACATGAACTTTCAGAATAAAACAGGAAACTAACAGACACAGAGAACCAGACAGGACACTGAACTTGACAGGCAGACTCATGACCAGACACAATAACACCATGGACAGACAGAGAGAACACGGGCAGGCATGAAACAAAAACACTAACACATAGCAAACCTAAACAAAAGACAAAACAGAATAAACGAGAACAAAGAATAATATAAAGAAACACAATACACCGAGTCCTCAGACTCAGGACCATGACACTATTAGTTTGATGTAGACACAGCGTAAGAAAAATGTAATTCCATGAATAGTAAATCGAGTGAATGCTCAGGCAAATTAGAGACCCATCAGATGTTCCCAGTAACTCAAATTAAGACCGAGCCAGCTGTGTAAATGAGCTAACATTAATGCAAATGTTAGCTGCAGGGTTTTTTGTGTGCATAAAATAGTAGCATGTGGGTTACATGTTATCACTAACATGCAATTTGACATGAAATAACAATTTTCAATTTCGTTTTTCTTCTGACTGTTTAACCTAATAAAGCAAAGGAGACTTCCTCCTTAAAGAGACTTCCTTTGATTTTTATATTCTTTGCCTCCCAGAAATATATCAGATACAGTTATCTTGGAAAGTCAAAGAACATTTTATTTAAAACAAACAAACAAACAAACAAAGAAAAAACCCTATCAGAAAAATGTAACATTTTCTGAGGAAGTCTAATTAATTTGTTCTTTTGAACTAATGAACACATACCGCTTCTGTATCTTCGAGCCCCAGAAAGTGAATCAATTTGAATTTAAATCTTTGTAGTCCAAACACAACACTGGAAAAGATCTGAATATACATAATCACCTTTAGTTCATATATGCCTTCACTTGGCACGAAAGCTGCTCCTGCAGTTTCTTTGACAGCTGAGTAACAATTACATGGGTAGCCTACTTCTGTCTCAGCAATCATTTGTGTAAACTTAGCACTTGACTTATGTTGAATTAAATTGAAATGGCATGAAAGACAGTTTGGGTGGAGAAAGGCATCCATGAGCAATTTGTTTTTGTAAAGATGTGGGAGATAGGTGTTGGGCACTCTAAAGTGGGTACTACACTAGCTGCAGTACCACAGTTGATAGGTTTGTAGCTTGTACCTATCCGCTGGAACGTTGAAGACAATATAATTACACTGCAAAGCAAGACACAAGCAGGCTGGTTTACTCATGCATGAGGGAAATCTGGCTGGGGCCAAGTGTCGTCCCACCACCTAGCCTCCATCAGACTCTCAGCTAGGCTCCCCATAGCACTCCTTTTATTGTGGTTACATGAATATGCATAGGGTCATTAACATATAACATCTTACATAGGTATACATGTGAACAAAGAATACTGTGTGTGTGTGTGTGTGTGTGTGTGTGTGTGTGTGTGTGTGTGAGTTCAAGGTGTGACCCTGTGAAGACTCTGGTGCTAGCTGGTGCCAGGCGTCTAGCAGATCTATCTGAACAAAGGCTCTTATACTTAAACAGATATACGTGTGTTTGCTATACCATATATCAGCAAGAGAAGATACGACCTCTCCTAGGAGGTGTGTGATCTATGCCAGAACACTCTGTAGAGGGAGTGAACGCCCTCCCCCTTCATGCTACACAGAGCTGTTACAGACCTCCTAGGATGAGACATTCTTTCAATCTACAAATGATTATACACTTCTAAGCATATATGGTTAAATATTTCTAAGCATAAATGACAATCAACAATACAAATCTAACAACAGTAGCTGTACTAGAATAGCTGAAATGTAGTACAAGTCTGATATCAAGTTAAAAATAAAATTAGCAATCATAAATGTAGCTCACTAAGGGTTTGTAATGTGAAATATTTAGTGTGGAGTTTAAAAGTATTCAGATATAATTAAAATCAAATACAATCATAAACATAGAATATTTTCACATTAAAAGTGCCACTAAGGCGGTATCTGATTAGATGTGCAGTTATCTAAATCAATCTCTCTTGAACCAGCTTACTCAGGTTCAAAGGTTTGGCTGTGCGATTCTCTGGAAAAGGTTTCGGTTTCCCTGAAAATGGTTCAAAAACTTGAACTGAAACTGTTGATTGACTGCCTGTGTCTACACCGGCGTGCCAATTTCATTTTTTAGTAGTGTTGGTGAAACAAGATAATGCAGATCCAGCATTACTTGTTCATTTAAAAGGATGATAATTTGAACTAGTAACTGATTATACTGACCATGAAGAAAATGATTCTTAAAAGATCTGTATGATTTTATACTTACAAATACTTACTAGTAATACCATCTACTACTCTATCTACTGTGGAGTGTAATTGTATTTTAGTGGGGTTTTTTATTTTAAAGCTTATAATTAAATCATTGTTTAACATAGTGTGTCATAGGTTTCCAGCATTTTCTTCATTTACATTCATGTTGATATATCAAAGGGGATCAGTTGCATTATAGCACAAAATATTCTCCCAACATTATTTCCACCAGTTATAAAGACTCTTCGTAGTAAATATCATTCATTCTCACATTTCTCCTCTTGTTCTGAGCATTTAAAATTTTTTCTTTGGTTTTTTTAACATTTAAATTTAGACTGGGCACCAACTCAAACATTCTAATGCGGTGATGAAAAACTTCACTTTCATGTGTTCAAAGTGTGCTGGCTTATCCTCATCACAGTGAGCCAGTACATCTCCCTAGACTGTAGACATCTTGTGCCGTGCGCAGCGCTGTGGATAGACGTGTGTGCCTGGAGTGTGACTGTAGGTGACTGATAAGATTAGTATGGGTGAGGCCACAGAGAAAGAGAACTGGATGTGTTTCTCAGGAATTAAGGATGTGTTGCTTTGCCAGGGGCTGGCAAGTTTAACAGCACTTTTGCAAAGTGAAGATAGTGAAGTCAAAACTAAAACACAAAGACAGAAGATGAGAACAACTCTGTATGAGTACTTGCCTTATTCCTAATTTTTTTGTGTTATTTTTTTTTTAATATTTGTCACATTTACACATTTCAGAACATCTAACAAATTTTAATATTTGTCAAAAGTAACATAAGTAAATACAAAATGCTGTTTTTTTTAAAAAAATGATGAGTTCATGTTTTTCTATGAAGAGAAAAAAGATATCTAAATGTACCTGGCCTTAAGTCGTGTACTTGACCACTTTTTTTGGAAAGCTTCAAAGATCAGTTTCAGTATTCACACCCAGGTCTGATTACTGCCATATGCTTGAATAAATAAACCACCTAAATACAACCTGTCTGACAAAGTGAAGTAGACTAAGAGAGGTCAAAAAGCAACACATCAAAACAGGATCTAAAGAAGCAGTTGAAAAACAACATCTATCAGTCTGGGAAGAGTTACAAGGCCATTTCCAAGGATTTATGACTCCGGTGACCCACAGTGAAAATCAATATCCACAAAAGGCGAAAACTTGGAACAGTGGTGAACTTTCTCAGGAGTGGCTGGCCACCCAAACCTTCTACAACAGTGCATCAATGACTAAACCATTAGGTCACAACAAAACCCAGAACAACAGCTACAGAACTTAAGGCTTATCTCGTTTCCGTTATGGTTAGACTTCATGAGTCGACAAGAAGAAAGAGAATCAGAATCAGAAGACTTTATTTATCCCCAAGGAGCAATTAACAAACAACCGAGCAGCATAAGTTGAAGATAAAGACAATAAGAACAGGCAATAGGAGTGAAATAATAAATACACAGAATATACAGTATGTACAGTTTTAAAATTACACAGACTGGCCTAAAACAGCATCCATGGGAGAGCTTCAAAGCAAAAACCACAGACGTACAAGACAAACGCTGAACTATGTGGAAGTTTTGATTCCCATTACATTTGGCATAAAACTAACACAGTATTTCATAAAATGAACATCATGAGAATATTCAAAAATAGCAGTGGTAGTAACATAGTGTGGGGCTGCTTTGCTGCTTCAGGGCCTGGAGGCCTCACTGTAATTGATATATTCTGCTCTCTAATAAAAAATCCTGAAGACGAATGTCCAACCATCAGTTCAGGCTCAGTGCAGTGGTTGAAAGGACATCAGTTTCAGCTTTCCTTAAAGGGGAGAAATTACTCCACTGTAGTTCTGAAAGGAAGAAAGAAATGAATTAAGCTTGTTAGGTGAAGTCAGAGTGGCTTTAATGTTGTGAATTACACATTCAAGCGACAGATTAAGCGACAGACTCCTGGTTTGATTTTGGAAGGACATACAAATCCTTTGTTGTTGTGTAAGGGAGATCATTTGATGTAAAAATTTGCCAAATCAAACGTGGAGCTACCTCCTGTGGTGACCCCGACTAAATAAAGGAGCAGCTGAAAGTAGCTTTGTAGGTAAATTCAGAGTGCATGTATAATAAGCTGTGTGTTGGCTTTACACAAAGACAGTCAGCTATTCTGTTATGGAAGAAGTAACAGAGAAGGGTTGTTCAGCTTTTGGCATCGCATAAATGATGAAGATCTTACTGCCATGAATGTGAACTGAAAATAAAATGGACAGAGAAGAATAAGTTGGTCCTTGAATAATTTCTTTCTTTCCAGGCCGTTTTTAAAGTTTGGCATGAGCTGATCAAACCATGTGGAGCTGGATAGCACTGTCCCAGTTCAAATTTCTGGGAGTGATCATCAGTAAGGTCTTTTCTTCGACTTCCACTGTCACCAGTAACATGACACAACAACCCCTTTGAGAAGGCTGAGGAGAATCAGACATCAACTTCTACCAAATGCACAGGGGAGAGTGTGCTGACAGCACCTGATGGCATGGCTTTTTATCAGAACTGCAGAGAACATCATAGGCACACAGCTTTTCTAGAGAGAAGGGCCAGTGAAGGGCCTCTAATATTATTGGAGACCGCAACCCTCTTTGAACTGCTGCCCTATGGCACACATTGCAAGACTTAAAGGATGTTGAACAGCTTCTTTTCCCACAGTACTTTGAAGATGCACCACACCTTAAATACCTCTTTGTGATCTCATTAGTACCTAATTTTGAATCTTTGCAAACAGAGGACTTTCCCTCTGGTGGCCTTTACAGAGAAGATACATTTAAACCTCACTGTCAGGTATAGCAGGTGTGGCAGTGAGGTTTACAAAAAAAAAGAAAATAACTGCAGATTTCACATTTCAGCTCTACGCAGTGGGCTGCAGGCGAACCTTTGGCGAGCTGGGCTGCATGTGTCACACCTTTGCTTTAATGACTCAAAATAAAACTGAAATTTGTCTGCAACCCAAAAAGGGGGAAGTGAAAATGGAAGCGACACTCAAGCATAAACACAAGTAATTTAAGTAATTTGAAAAAAGTAAACGGACCTAAAGCTCTGAATCTGTTATTTTGAGAAGTGTCATGAACCGAAGTTCCGAGCGCAGGCAGGACCCAGGAGCAGAACACACACACTAGGGAATGAGCGAATAAAGAAAGTAATCTTTTTATTGAAACTAAAGGTGTCCCGTGAGGGTAGCCAGAAAAACAACGGGTGAAACCAGATGAAACCGAGGGACCGCACAGGGAACGCCGAGAGCGGGGCTGTGAGAGGCTGTAAAACAAAAAGAGAGACAGATTACTGGGGTGCGGAAAAAAGGCAGCATACGAGGGAAGGTGGAGTGTGCGTCTCACGGTGATAGCCGGGCCGAGAGAACCAGAGGGGGGGTGGAGCTCCAAAAGGGGTCGAGACGGCGAAGCTGAATGTGAACCGAATCTCAGGCGGACAGGTGGACAGGCAGGTGGCTCAAAAAAACACGCCGAGTTGTGATCTGGGTACACAGGGAAAGAAAAACAGTGTTAGGTCCGATGGAGAGTTTGTCATACGAGTTCTTTTCCGCAGGCGTACGTTACCGCTGAGAGGCGACTACGGACTGGCGTGGAGCAGCAGGTAGGGCAGGATTAAATAGTCCACCTGGTGATCGCCTGGGATGGGATGCAGGTGTGGGGTTAGCAGCCACGCTCGTGGGCGTGGACATCCCAGCAGCACCCCGGACGCCGGGCCGCGGACCATGACAGTACCCCCCCCTCAAGGGTCGCCCCCAGGCGGCCGGCCGGGACCCCGCCTGCGGAGAGAAGCACGGAAAGCAGAGATGAGACGAGGGTCCAGAACGAAGGAGCGCGGGACCCAGAGGCGGTCCTCGGGGCCGTATCCCTCCCAATCCACAAGATACTGCCAGCCGCGCCCGCGCCGGCGCGCATCCAGGATCCGCCGGACCGCATAGGCCGGATGGCCGCCGACGAGCCGGGCGGGAGGAGGGGGCTCGGAAGGAGGGCACAGGGGGCTGAGGCGGACCGGCTTAAGTTGAGACACATGGAACGTGGGATGCACACGCCGAGAGGCCGGAAGCCGGAGCCTGACTGCCACCGGGTTGATGACTCGGTCCACTTCGTACGGCCCGATGAAACGGGGAGCCAGTTTGCGGGACGTGCCCCGGAGCGGGATGTTCCCAGCAGCCAACCAAACCTTCTGTCCCGGCTGGTAGTCAGGGGCTGGGGTGCGGCGACGATCGGCGTAGTGCGCCTGTCGTTCCTTTGCGCGCAGGAGGGCGCGGCGAGCGCAGCGCCACACACGTTGGCAGCGCCGGAGGTGATGAGGGGCCGACGGGACGGAGAGGGACAGGTCCTCTTCCGGGAAGAGCGGAGGCTGATACCCGAGGGACGCTTCGAAAGGAGAGAAGCCGGTGGAGGACGAGGTGTGAGTATTGTGGGCGTACTCCACCCAGGGCAGGTAAGTAACCCAGGAGGAGGGGTTTTGACTGGCTACGCATCTCAGCATAGTCTCCAGCTCCTGATTAAGGCGTTCAGTTTGCCCATTGGATTGCGGGTGGAAACCGGAACTCAAACTGACCTTGGCGCCGAGAATGGAGCAGAAGGTCCTCCACACTTGTGAGGTGAACTGGGGACCGCGATCGGAGACAATGTCCAGGGGAATTCCGTGGAGCCTGAAGACTTCCGTGACTAACGCTTGGGCAGTCTCAGCAGCCGAGGGCAGCTTGGCTAGCGGGACGAAGTGGGCGGCCTTAGAAAACCGATCCACAACGGTGAGGATGACACATTTTCCAGAAGAGGTGGGGAGACCGGTAACAAAGTCGAGCGAGATGTGAGACCAGGGCCGGTGGGGAGTAGTGAGTGGGTGGAGCTGGCCCATGGGATGTTTCGTGGATGGTTTATTACGAGCGCAGACGGCACAGGCAGACACGTAGTCCCTCACGTCCCGTAGTAGCGATTTCCACCAGAAGTGTCTGCTGAGGAGGCGCGCCATTCTGCTCACGCCCGGGTGGCACGCGAATCGTGCTGTGTGGATCCAGTGGATGACCGCTCCCCGGGCGGCGGCGGGAACGAAGCGCCGTCCCGGCGGTCCGGTCCCTGGGTCAGGGTCCCCTGGGAGCGCTTGACGAATGGTCTCCTCAATCTCCCAGGTGAGAGCACCCACCACGCAGGAGGCAGGCAGGATGGTGGCGGGGGGGGGGCGCCTCGCTGTCGGGGGAATACAGACGGGAGAGCGCATCGGGTTTGATGTTTCGTGACCCGGGACGATAGGAGAGTGTGAAGTTGAAACGGGCGAAGAATAGGGACCAGCGAGCTTGACGGGGATTTAACCTCTTGGCGGTTCTAAGGTACAGTAGATTTTTATGATCCGTCCATATAACGAAGGGCTGTTCGGTCCCCTCAAGCCAGTGACGCCATTCCTCCAATGCGAGTTTTACCGCTAGGAGTTCCCTGTCGCCGATGTCGTAATTCCTTTCTGCGGGGGTGAGTCGGCGTGAGAAAAAGGCGCACGGCCGGAGTTTGTTCAGGGGCCCAGACCGCTGGGAAAGAACCGCCCCGACTCCCGCGTCAGATGCGTCGACCTCAACAACAAACTGTTTAGAAGAGTCAGGATGGGTTAGAATGGGTGTGGACGTGAATAATCGCTTCAATTTAGCGAAGGCTGCGTGGGCCTCAGGGGACCATGTGAAAGACGCCTTGGGTGAGGTGAGTTGGGTGAGAGGCGCGGCCACCTGGCTGTAGTTTCGAATGAAACGGCGATAAAAATTCGCAAACCCCAAGAAGCTCTGAAGCTTCTTTCGTGTCTCCGGAACCGGCCATTCCAATATGGCTTTGATCTTCACCGGGTCGGTCTTCACCTGCCCACCAGCGAGGATGTAGCCCAAGAAGGAAATGGATGAGGCGTGGAACTCACACTTTTCCGCTTTTACGTACAGTCTATTTTCGAGCAGCCGTTGTAGCACGCTCCTCACATGGATGCGATGGTCCTCGAGCGTCTTGGAGAAAATCAAAATATCATCCAGGTAAACAAAAACAAACACGTTCAGGAAATCCCGTAACACGTCGTTGACTAGGGCTTGAAAAACCGCCGGGGCGTTCGTTAACCCGAACGGCATCACTAGATATTCAAAATGCCCTAGTGGGGTATTGAAGGCGGTCTTCCACTCGTCGCCTTCACGTATCCGTACCAGGTGGTAGGCGTTCCGCAGATCTAGTTTGGTGAAGACCGTAGCTCCCTGGAGTGAGCTAAAAATAGAACTAATGAGTGGGAGGGGATATTTGTTTTTGACGGTGACGTCATTCAGCCCCCTGTAATCGATGCACGGGCGGAGCGTCCCGTCTTTCTTTCCCACGAAGAAAAAACCTGCAGCCACGGGAGAGGATGACGGCCTAATACGTCCTGCAGTTAGCGACTCCTGGATGTAATTCTCCATGGTTTCTCTTTCGGGGCGAGACAGGTTGTATAATCTGCTAGAGGGCAGCGAAGCTCCCGGGAGCAGATCGATAGCACAGTCATATGGACGGTGAGGCGGGAGTGAGAGCGCCTCATCTTTACTGAACACCTGCTGGAGATCGTGATAATCGGGGGGCACGGAAGAGAGGTCCGGCGCGGGTGGCGGGGCGGGCCTCCGTTCCGTTGAGGCGGAGGGAACGGCTGACCTCAGGCAGTTCGCCAGACAAAACACACTCCAGCTCGCGATACTTTTTCCGGCCCAATCTATGTGTGGGTTATGTCTCTGTAACCAGGGGTAGCCTAGGATAAGCGGGGTGTCAGGAGCAGGAAAAGTGAAAAAGGACAGCTGCTCTTGGTGGTTACCTGATGTGATTAACCGTACGGGCGCGGTTTGGTGAGTTATGTATGCAAACACTTGGTTGTTTAATGTAGACGCAGGGATGGGCGGTTCGAGTGGAGTAAGAGACACAGCTAGCCTCTTAGCCAGCTTCTCATCCATAAGGTTCTGTTCCGCCCCGGAGTCCACTAACGCGGGGCATGTAAAAGTCTGATTAGAAGTCACGATAGTAACGGACAGTAACAATCGGGGTCTAGTAGTGCTTAGAGTGCTGCCCACCCGTATCCCCGGACTCACCGGTGGGCCGGGTCGTTTGGGCGGACCGGGCAAACAGCGATGCGGTGACCGGGCCTCCCACAGTACAGACATTCTCCAGCCCGAAATCGGCGTTCCCTCTCCTCCGGAGAAAGCCGAGAGCGTCCGATCTGCATGGGTTCAGGCGGGGGCGGCGACGGAGAGCGCGCACACGCAGCTGGGGGCGGGGGCGGAGAAACGCGAAACCCGGGGCGCAATACGGAGCCCATAGGCTTAGACCGCCGCTCGGCATCCCTCTCCCGCAAGCGTCTGTCAATCCTACGGGAAAGGGAGGCCAATTCATCAAAGGATCTGGTCTCCTCGTGAAAAGCCAGTTGGTCCTTCATCTGGTCATTTAACGACCGTAAAAAAACCCCACGAAGAGCCGAATCGGGCCAACCCACAGCGACCGCTCGAGTACGGAATTCAACGAGGTACTCCGCAATACTGCGCCGCCCTTGACGGAGCCCCAGCAACTTCTGCGCGGCATCGTCCTCCGATACCGGAGGGGAAAACGTAGCCTGGAACTCCTCCAGGAAGTCATCGTACTCGCAATCACGAATGGGGTGAGAACTTAAGTAGGCTTCAGCCCATGCTAGAGCACGCCCCCGTAACAATCCCACGAAGTGGGAGATCTTAGCAGTATCCGTGGGGAACGCATCAGGCGTGCGACTGAAAAACAAGGAGCACTGGAAAAGGAACCCCCCACACAGGTCTAGCTCCCCGTGGAAGGGTTCCAGCGGCGGAGGCGACACGCCGCGGTGCACGGGGTCGGACGGCCTAGTTTGTAATTTATTCTGAGTGTCACTGAGCTCTTGACAACGGTCTTGGAGAGACTGGAGCTGCTGATCGTGGCGACCGAGGATAGCGCCCTGTTTATTAATAGCGGAGCGGAGTGGATCTGCTGGGTCCATACTGGCCAGTCCGTACTGTCATGAACCGAAGTTCCGAGCGCAGGCAGGACCCAGGAGCAGAACACACACACTAGGGAATGAGCGAATAAAGAAAGTAATCTTTTTATTGAAACTAAAGGTGTCCCGTGAGGGTAGCCAGAAAAACAACGGGTGAAACCAGATGAAACCGAGGGACCGCACAGGGAACGCCGAGAGCGGGGCTGTGAGAGGCTGTAAAACAAAAAGAGAGACAGATTACTGGGGTGCGGAAAAAAGGCAGCATACGAGGGAAGGTGGAGTGTGCGTCTCACGGTGATAGCCGGGCCGAGAGAACCAGAGGGGGGGTGGAGCTCCAAAAGGGGTCGAGACGGCGAAGCTGAATGTGAACCGAATCTCAGGCGGACAGGTGGACAGGCAGGTGGCTCAAAAAAACACGCCGAGTTGTGATCTGGGTACACAGGGAAAGAAAAACAGTGTTAGGTCCGATGGAGAGTTTGTCATACGAGTTCTTTTCCGCAGGCGTACGTTACCGCTGAGAGGCGACTACGGACTGGCGTGGAGCAGCAGGTAGGGCAGGATTAAATAGTCCACCTGGTGATCGCCTGGGATGGGATGCAGGTGTGGGGTTAGCAGCCACGCTCGTGGGCGTGGACATCCCAGCAGCACCCCGGACGCCGGGCCGCGGACCATGACAAGAAGGGGATTAACAGGAAATGTAATTTCTACATTTTTCCATCATGTATTCTGAGCAGTAACACATTGCCTAATCATATGTTGCATCAGTCTGTGACTTCTATTATGTGCAGTATTAGTAGTCGTAGAAACAGTAGTAGCAAAAATCAGTATAATAGCACCACCCACACATTGGTGTTATGTTTAAGTGTGCAAACTCTGGGACTTGGAGTTTGGTTTCCTTGTGCATATTTCAGTTTCAGAAGATTGTTAACAGAATTTTAAGGATTTGTGGTTATCCTTGCGGATACTTATTTGCCAAGTTCATAGATTACACTTTCAAGCTGTTTTTAAAATATATTGGCAGTTAAATCATACACCAGTAGAGAGCAGTATAGTTATTTATAACAAGGCCTGTGTTTTCTTTAATTCTTTAAAAATTATAGCAGATTCTGGATTATCACAAAGGAAAACATGATCATTGTGATCATATGTCCGTATCCATGCTGCAGCCTCATTATCACACAGAAACACACAGAATCTAATAAACAATGAACTATAACTTGGAAATCTAGGAGCTTAAGATAACTAAATGAACTTAAACATAAACCATAAACCATCAAAACATTTAAAAACTCAAAATGATGGGTCAAATGACACAGGATCATGAAAAAGCCAGATTCCTGGGGCTTCAGGGTATGTTTACAAATGGTATAATGTCCACTGTGGAATGAATCAAGTTGTTTGATAAATCTTTTTTTATTTTATTTTTTTATTTTAATAATGTATAGCAATTGTGGCTCCAGCAGATCCCAGGAACAACATCTGAGATCTATGTCCAGAAGAACACAGTCCTAGGAACTGGACAGATTCTGTGCAGGACCCTCAAGCTCCCAAGCCACCAGTAGAGGACCTGAACTTGAAGGATAAAGATCTCCTGCAGGAAATTTTTAAAAAAAATATAATATCTCTAAGGAAGTCTGTGGGCATCATTTTATAATAGACACAGAATAATATATGCACATGTTATTCACACTAAATAATAATTTTGCAGCACATCTCCCCAGTTTTTGATGCACTCATGTGCTACGGGCCACCATGACTTTTCAGTCTGAGCGCTGTTAACTGCTAACATGCAATCATGACAACACAGGCTGAAGCAGCCAGGAAATTGAATCTAATAATTTGTGTTCAGTTTTTATAAGGTGCATGGGTTTTTGACATAGTCCAGAAACTCAAATTATTCAATCATGGATACAAATTGTAGAAACAAACCACTGTACACCACTGTGTGCATTTGCAAATATGCAAAGGTATGCTTGGCTCAGAGTGATGCAAAATTGATCATTAGAGGCTGGACTCTTTGCAGACATCTACGTCCCCTCTAGTTTATTGTGACTGCTTCAGCTTGTCTCCATAGTCTTGTCTGTACATGCATCCTTCAAACTGATTAGAATGTGGCATTAAAGGAGCTACTCGTACATGTCTGCAACTTTCTGTGTTCACAGTGGCTAGAGAGTACAAGGCCAGGATTATCCTCAATCTCATGGATGGACATCATGAACAAGAAGCTGTTCCATTTTTAGTGTTTCTAAAAGATATATAGATACAGCACCAGCTTTATTCTCCCAGCATAATAAAAATGAAAATTCTGTATTTGGTGTGCCACCCCAATATTTTTAGTGGCACCCATATGGCCACTCCTGTGTAAACAATTCTGGAGGCACCCTGCATTTAAGCAAGCAGGACTTGCCATCAGATTGGACTGATCAGTTAACAAACAAGACCTAACCTCCTTTGGATTTAAAAAAAAAATCAATCTATTTTTGTTTCTTCCCAAAACTAATGAAGTAACTGTAGCCAATGTAAATACGATCTGCATTAAAATCCTAGATTACATAGACCTCAGAGGGAGATGAGAATAACGGACGCCTCACCCAATGACCTTGCTGGGAAAAACTCCCTCTGCTCTCCGACCAATTGCCTAATTAATGGGCCTGGCGGCTGATAGCTCTGAATTAGTTTGCAAAACAAATGAGGGTGGCTGCTGCACCACTGAAACCTCTGTGGGGATGGGCAGTGAAGGAGGTGCTGTCATGAATGAACAACAAGACCCATACTTCTTTCACATTTGAGGAATAATTTCTATTTCGTTGTGTTTTATACCGATAGTCCAGGGGCTTTATTCCACTGATAAAAGAACAACGATTTACAAGCACAAAGGAGCAACAGGAGGGGTTTAATGTTCCTCCACCACAGTTCAACACAGGTGGACATTTGGTTTATCTGGAGGTTGAACCGGTGCCCACAGAGCCATTTTAGCCCTTTTTGAAAAAGAACTTTTTGCTTATACATCACAGGAGGTGTGTTGCTGCTGCTAAATACAAAGCGGGTAAGACATTAAAGGGATTTTCAGGTGCCACTTGATCAATAGAATAATGGGGGTAATTATCCCTCGAGTGGAGAAAGGTCTGCAATTTAAATGGACTGTTTGAGGCTGGAGTTTAGCCATCACTAGATTAAGTCCAGTGCGGAGGTGTCTGTTGTCTCTGTGCATGTAACAGAACCAACACAGCATCCTCCAATCATATTTGCTGATCATGCTTCTCATGAAGTTTGAAATAGAGGTACATGGTCATTTTACTGGAAAGCAGTCATCCTCCAGATAGAACTGAATGTGCTTAGTTAATGTCATGTGGAATCTACCTACTAGATTTTTACTATCATTTCACTAGAAGGGACAACAACGTCATATACAATTAGACAATGTTTGAAGCAGTTTGGGGAAGGTCTTAGTGAGGATCTCCCTCGTACCAGCAAAAGTAGGCAAGAAAATGAGAAAGAGGAAGGGGCAGTAGGGCACAGACATGGGAGCAAACAGGCTTATAGGGCAGCCAGAAATTCAAAAAAAGCTATCCCCAAACATGTTGTTCATGTGGTAACAGAGGAAGCTTATTTGTCCCAGTCCATGCAGTTAAGGCTGTAAGTTTTTGGACAAAGACACATCATTTTTATCATTTTCCTTGTGGTGTCCACCTCAGGGTAGCAATCAGGATGTGACTGAAGTGATGAAGGCAAAAGGCAAATCTAGTACTAGTGAGGTGGACTACTGTCCATTGACTGGTGGCAACCAGTGAATTTAGGGCAGAATGCTTTTGCAGTTTTCACCATCTTAATTTCCTGTGTTGTCATGTCGATATCTTTTAATAAGCTCTAAATTTTGAAAAACAAACAGCAGTGACTAAAATGTAAAAGTTATTTCATTTCATCCACAAGGGGAAAATAAATGCACAAAGTTTCAAGGAAGTGCATCCAGCAGTTGATGGATATTTCTTGCCTAAAGTAGAAATGTTTGTGCAAAATAAATTTTTTCAGAGTGCAGATTGATCACTTTGCAATGCTGTAGGATGAATACCGACTTTTTTTCCATTAAAAATAAAATATAATTTCCATTGGTGTCATCATTTTGTGCCCTTTTGTGTGTCGCTTTATCACCAAGAAGCCAGTCCAAAGCACGTTCGTGTCATGAGACAGTAATTTGTTGCTCTGGCCAGTGAGGATTTTCACGTATTAGCCATTTAAATCACGTGTTACTTAAAATCCACACAGAAATTCGACCCTGGTTTAACTCAACTCTCAACATTTTGGCCTCTATCTAAATTTTACAATTATTTCAAAGGTAATAAATCATCTCTTGTCAACTTGAGAAGAAGAAGGAAGTTCAGCAACAGGAAAAAAAAGATGGAAAAATATATGAAATTTCCAGTGGGCATAAACATAGCGTCAAATGACAAAAGGTCACATGGATATCCAGGGCAGGTTTACCTTTCTGAAAATGATTTGAAACATCATACAGCTGCTGCCAAATACAGCAGTCCCAGCTCTGCATATCTTAAATCAGCAATACTGTTGCTCTTTACAGTGTACAGAAGAATCAGCTCATCCCCTTCTACTCTGTGTACCGGTCTTGGAGATCACCCGAACTTAATGAGCTGGTGACCTTTCTCAGCATCATTTTGCAGACAGTCTATTGCAAAGTCATAATCTACACAGCAATACCAGATTGTGTGATTTGCATTTATATTGATGGGTTGGGAGTGTGATGTGATTGATGCATTGGCGGTTGCAGCGGCTGCAGTCTGGACAGGGGCTGATAAATGACATACTGTATCATCTAGGGGCCTTTTGGTCTCTCCAGCCAACTCAAAACATATTATTTCTGTTTCACATGCTGTCCTGATGAGGGTCCCAGAGGTCGCAGTGTAGACTGAGGTCAGTGTTGATGATCAATCAGCAGCTGCTGGGAGGCGATATCAACATAAGACATAGAGGGACATTGCTGCTCATTCTAACTGCTAATGACAATAACAAACATGTTATTAATGGGTGGCACAGCAACCAATGAAAGCAGTGTCACACATACATAATTATCCTTAACAGAATACTTTTTAAAGGGTGTCACAGTATGAACATAAGTAAAACTTTCAATTCTCTAACAGCACAAAATAGTTTTTAAACAACTATAAAAAACAAGTAATTCTTATATCAAAAGGCAGCATGACAGTAGAGAAACGGGTTTCTCATTAGCACCCAAATCTGCAGATCTCAGAGCCTAATAGAAAGTTTCAGCTCATCGTTAACAGTCAAACTATACAACGTACCCTATGTGCAGCTACACGCAATTAGCAACAAATTGTTTAAATATAGCTGTATTTTCCTCAGAGACTGATAAAGACCAAAAACTGAGCTAAAAGAGACTCAAACATTGATGGCATAGGGACCCCAGTGCCTCTGTCCCAAAGACTCGTCAATGATGCCCTGGCAACCATCACTTACTAGGAAAAGGTGTGTATTCAGGTTAGCAAGCATTTGCTGGTAGTTGCTAATGTGAAATTGTTTGCAAAGAGGTATATGGTCATTTGGCTCTCGGCGAAGGCAGTCGCACTTTTCTCCTCTCCTCCTTCCCCTTATCTTCCCTGCTTAGCCTCTTGTGTCCTTGTCTTGTTTCGTGTGTATTACTTTCCCTGGAACACTCTCTCACAGTCTGTTCTCTAAAACCTAAAAGAGAATTATGGATTTGATCAACTGGTCCACTGCATGTGGCGAATAAAATTTGAACTTGAACTTAGTGCTGAACCAAAAATCGTGCAATTTTAGACTTTTTTTTCTTGTGAAACAATATTTATAGGGGTTTGCTAACCTGTCTCTAGGCCTGTGTGAGTGAAGCCTTAGTCTTCATCACATTTGGCTTGCCTTTGAGGTTTTCACTTTGAGAATTTTCTCACATAAAAGTGAGAATTGGAAGATGTAAATCTCACCTATGTTTAGCTTGTCCACATTTGTTTTAAGTGCATCTAAAGCTTCAGCCTCATGCTCACACACTCTCCTGTCAGGAAATGGTTAAACTGATTTTCTCTGGCAGTTAGCGTCTGTCAAAGAATGAACACTTTGTGACACCTCTAATTCTCATCTGAGTGACACATGATTTCATCTCCTATCTTTTTGACTTTTATCAATTTTCACTTGTTGGCATTTTTGTCTTGTGTGACAGCAAAATTCCACATAAAGCATGCTGCTTCAGGCTTCTGTTTCTTGTTTATGTATTGCTGCATCAAGTGTGTCATTTTGCAGTGTAAAATAACATCTAAAAACCTCAAACTGCTTAAATAAAACAATCAATATTGGCCCAGCATGAACATTTACTGTGTTTTGTATCATTTGGCTTTAGACTATTAGACCTTGGAATCAAACCATTAAATCAAACAGATCTTAATAAACCTGAAGCGTCCCAGTAGCTATGCTAAATATATGCACAGTGCATATATTTAAGCTCCAGTTTGAACACATTCTCAATATAGAGTTATGTGAGAATGAAAATGCACCATCTATAAGTTTTTACATATCAGGACATAATAAAAAAATAATCTGGTCTTGAGCAGATCTTAAAATTAGGTACATACAAGGCTACGACAAAATACAGAATCAGTGTGTCAAAGACTAGCTTACCCTTACTGCTAGGTAATAAAAGGGTAAGAAGCAGCCAGTCATGTGCTTGACTAATTGATCACGAGCAAGTGTTGGCACCTCTGTAAGAGCAGATCTTTGAGCTGTCATGAGCTGTGTGCAGGCAGGAACGGTGGACCAAATGTGCAGACACTCAGAGGCAGAAATGTGAACTCAAAACAGCTTTAATGCTCAACTCAAATGTAACACAACTGAAAATACCAAAACAAACTTTCACAGGCAGCCAGACAGAACACACAGCATAGGATAAGGACAATCATGACACAGACCAAAGAAAACACAGGGCTTCAAAACACAAAGGGAGCAATCAGGGAATGGGAGACAGGAGGGAAACACAGCTAAGACAAATCAGGGAAAACGAGACAAGGGAAGCAAAACCAGATACATTAACAAGACACATGGACTTTCAAAGTAAAACAGGAAACATAGCACAGACACATGGACCTGACAAGGGGATACAGCTGACAGGGGAGGCAGAGCAACTGTGGAACACAGAGACATAAACCATAAGACAGAGAACTCTAAGAAACCAAAAGACTAGAAATGATAAATAATATAAAAAAATCAAAGTTCAATAATAATGTAAAACTGAAAACTCTGGGTCGATTACCCAGGGACCCTAACATTAGCAGTGTGCAGTCTTGGAGCATCCAGGCATGTTAACACAATCCCAAGGAGAAAAGACATCATCAAAGATATTTGCTGCCCATCAATCTGGGAAGGCTCATAAAACCCTTTCCAAACTATGTGCCTCATACTTGCATAACTGCCGCAGTCACAGGAACTGTCTGACAACTAAAATTTGTCCAAACTGAGTCATGTGACAGGACAATGTCACATGCCCTCAGTCTGATGGAAATTATGTGGGGGACCTTAAAAGAGCTGTGCATAAACGAATACCTGTGAATTTCAATGGATTAAAACAACAACATAAAGAAGAGCGGGCCAAAATTCCTCCACAACGATGTGAGAGACTGAGGCTTGAAATTGTTTTGCTGCTAGAGGTGGTGCAACAAGCTACTGAATCTCAGGGTGTACTTTTCACGTGCTGCTTCTGCAGTTTGAATTTTTGTTAAATAAATAATCACATGGTCTGATAAATTGTCTGCTCTTCATCCCAGGTTTAATTTAAATAATTTTAGAACCTGGTAAGGACCAGGTGAGATTTTTTCATCATGTTCTGATACATAAAACCTTAGAATTCAAAGTTCAAAGTTTTAGTTCCTTTCGTACATGGGTGCATATATTGGAAATGTTTGTTTCTGGTTACTTTTACAAACAGCCCCCAAAGCTGTCCTTGAATTTCTGTGTTCAGGTTTGGTGCAGCATATTAATTAAGGTAATGGCAATCTGTTTTATCTGTAGTAATGGAATTACATATGAATATCATTATCTTTATCAGAGATGTCAGATATTTAATTGAGATACCATACTGTCATCAGTCTAAACCAATTACCTGTAGTGACTTTGTTTTAATTGACAGACATTTTCTTTCCCAAAGATCTGAACACAGCATAACCACACACACCCTCACACACAGGCACATGCTGTGATCATGCCTCATGATAAGTTTTGTGAATGACTTGGAGAAAAACTTTTTCTCCTTTTATTCATAGAAGTTTTGTCTATGAAAACTGCCAAAGGTAGTTTCAGTTGATCACCCAAGTAATTTATCCTGTTTGATTTTTTTCCTATTTAGAAGCAGATGAGTCTTGCGAGCTTCTTCATAATGTGAAAACCTGCTAACCCGTGTCAGGCCAGTGCAGACTGGCAGATGGTAGCAGTGGGTGCTGCAGTCTGTTTCCCACTGTAGCAATGCCTAGAAGGGAAATATGTGCAGGGATCTGTGAAATACAGGAACTGTGGCATTTTGAGATTATGACGAGGTCACTTTTTCTTTCTTACACTCAGTACTTTGTGGTAGGTAATAACTTTTTGTTTCTTTAGAGGCACTTAAAAATGCTAGAGAAAATAGGGCTTTGGTGATATTTGAAGATGCCTGTACATGGGTTTGAGCTACATGTTCATGCTATAGTTCTTTAGTTTACAAGGGTGGAAAGTACAGCGCACTTAGAGTATGTTTCTGGGTATGGCTGCCTTCTTTGTAGGTGGCAAGGACTTTACAGGATATTATGCTTGTCAGATGTCATGTTGATCCAACATTTTCCCTCAGTGATGGAAAAATTTTGTAGTGCTGATGGACAGGTTGGCAGACGAGGTCAAGCTAGAGTTTCCAATAATAATAATGTTTGCAGACAACATGTGTTAATCTGTAGTAATGGTAGGGGGCAGGTAAAAGAGAGCCTGAAAAGGTGGAATCTTTGGAGAGAAGAGGAATGGAGGTCAGTAGGGGCGAGACAGAATACATGTGTCACGGTACCTGGTCTGTGACCCAGTATGTGTAATTTTGTTTTATTGTTTTCTGCTTGTGTTATATTTATAGGTCCTAGTTTCGAGGTTTCTGTTCTGTTTCTGTGCCTCCCCTGTGTTCCTGGTGTCATGTCTCTTGTGAAGGTTTAGTTCTGTATTCTTGTTCTCCTTATTTGTCTCTGTGTGTTGCATGCTTAGTTCTGAGTGTTAGTTCTCTGTCACTACGTCTTCCCTGTGTTCCACGTCTAGTTACTTTTGTCTCTGTGTACTCTGAATATGAGTCGTGTGTTTGGGTCCTGCATCCTGCCTGCCACACAGCAAAACATGTGTAAATGAGAGGGAGACAGGTGTAACAGCGAAGCTGGAAGGAGAAAAGGTGGTGGCTGTGAAAGAGTTTAAATATAGCTGGGGTCAACCATTCAAAGAAACATTTTGCAGGCAGGATGGAGTGGGATGGACACGAGTGTCAGGGGCACTTCAGATGGAAGAATAGCAGCAAGAGGGAAAGAGCTTAACAAGATCTTATTGAGACCTGCTGTGATGCATGTTTTGAGATGGTGGCACTAATGGGGGGACAAGAGGCAGAGCTCGTAGTGTTCAAGATGCTGAGATTTTCAATGTTGTGACCAGGATGGACAGAATTAGATATTTGTACATCAAAAATATGGCAGTGTAGATTCTCAGTCATCCAGTTCATGGTAAAAAAAAAAAAAAAAAAGAAGGAAAAAAAAAAGAAGACGTTCAGTCACTTTTCTTTACAAGCTCCTTAGATTACATGAGAGATAACATCAAACATATATCATGGAATCCTCCATCAAGGTCTTAGACCAGGGGTCCCCAATCTCAGTCCACGAGGGCCGGTGTCCCTGCAGGTTTTAGATCTCACCCTGGGTCAACACACCTGAATCACATGATTAGTTCATTACCAGGCCTCTGGAGAACTTCAGGACATGTTGAGAAGGTAATTTATCCATTTAAATCAGCTGTGATGGATCAAGGACACATCTAAAACCTGCAGGGACACCGGCCCTCGTGGACTGGGATTGGGGACCCCTGTCTTAGACCATCTTTGTCCAGCCACAGGTACAGCAGCTTCACCTAAATAAAAGATTTCTGCAAAGATTTTAGCATCAGAAAGTCAAACGCTTAGAGGCTTTTGGTGACTACTGTATATTTGCCTGGAAGAAATGTTCCCACACTCATTTTCAAAATAAAAATTAGAGTTAAAATGATAGGTGTGGAGTCAGTGCCAGACAGCAAGACAATCCTCAGTTTGAATTCACCAGTTCACTGGGCTTGATGTCACTGGTGATTCTAAATTGGCTGCAGGTGTGAAAGTGTTAATGGTTGGTGGTCTGTGTTAGACTTGTAACAGACTGGCCACCTCTTAACCTATGGCAGCTGGGATATTATCCAGTCCCCTGCAACCCTGGACAAGTAAAATTACATTATGACAGAAAAAAGGGGCAGAGTTGCCTCTTTTTGTCAAGAAAACTAAGATTTCTTGACATTTGCAGTGACATGTTGATGTTCAATCAGTCTGTGGTGGTAAGTGTTCTTTTCTATGCTGCAGTTCGCTGGGGAGGCAGCAACAGAAACAAGGATGCAAGAAAACGGCACAACCACAAACAGATCACAAGTTGGGTGTTATTGTGAAGCAGGCATGAAATATTCAATGTCTCGCCTTTGACACAACAAGGAGCCAAGATGAGCAGCTATAACAGTCAGCAACCAGTTGAGTCCTCTGTTACTCTACTGCCAAGAGCTGACAAACAGACAGATGCTTATTGATTGCAATGCCTTGGTCATTTGTTTATGTTTATAAATGAGATTGGCAGTTATTTGCAAAGTTTTGCCAATATGCCCAAGAGAGTTTGCAGTCTGTCCAAGCTTGACTGTGATTGCTTGGAGACAGGTTGCCCCCTAAAATGCGACCTCTATTGTCACCTTTTCAGTTGAAAGTGGTCACCCAGAGATTCAGATTATTGTACATGCAACCTTTTGGGAGACCAGTTGGTCGATGCAACTACTTTCTCTTCAATCGGTTCCTGAATGCAAAATAAAAAATAAAAATTGCACAATCACTGGTCATCCGCGGATTTTTCTTCGTTACGAGGAGTTTGTGATTCCTTGTGACTCTGACGTGACTGAGCCAAAAAGTAACCAGAATGAGCCCCGTGTTCCTTATGTAGGAGTAAACAGCTGAAACGCTTTGTCAACTATCACTTCACTTGGTGACTTGATTATGCACAAAATTGGGGTGTCAAATTTATTAAAAATAACAGTGAACAGGTTTACAACCAGCATGTTAAATGTTAAAGTTCATGACGATGGTCACTCACAGTGTCCATCTTTGAACAGAGGCGGTGGTTACGACACCAACTCTCTGCCATCTATAATCCAGTTTTGAGATCCCTCCCCAGACGCCTTAACGCCCACTCACATCCTGGGCCATCTGACCTCAGGAAATCGCATGATAAGGTGGGGCCAGGTTTCACAATGAACTCACCCGAAACCCTGGCTGATTGGGACCAACAGCCGTTTTCACACCTTGGCTCATGTGATTAGAGGATCATCAGGGGGTCCTTTTGTCCCTCTTTGGGGGGATGCTCCCACTGGGTTTAAATCTGGGACTCTCCACCATTTGACCTTAGAATTGAAGAAGCTTCTCTGATGAGAGGTGAAACGTTTTCAAGCAACTTAAAGAAGTCCAGACGCTTTTCTTTGCAAGCTCCTTTGACTACGATGACCTGGATAACTGAGAACCTTCACTGACATACTTCATGACAGTACAATTGTTTTGGAAGTGTTTCTGGAAGAAAGCCTCTTCTCTATAAAGGAACATGGCAGCTCAGCTTAGGTTTGCAAAGTTGCATCTGAACAAACCACAAGGCCACTGGACCAGTGTCCTTTGGCCAGACGAACCCAAAGTAGAGCTGCATGGCTACAACACACAGTGCTAAATTTGATGAATACCAAACACAGCATATCAGTACAAACGCCGTATACCGAGTATCAATCACTGTAGTGGAGGGTGGTGATTTGTAGGGCTGCTCGATTATGGCAAAAATGATAATCACGATTATTTTCACTGAAATTGAGATCTTGATTATTTGACGATATTTATTTAACCCTTTAAGACCTACCATAGAACCAAGTCCGCCAGAGCTTATATTATTTTTTTACATGTTGTAGTGCCATTTTTGGGAGCATTTCAAGTTGCTATACATCAATACAACTGTTATAGCCCATATTTTAATAATATGTATGCATTAAGTCCATAGTAATTACATTAATTACAAAAAAGTGCAATAAACTACAAAAAAATTGAAAATCATTTTTGTTTTTTTACATATATATTTCTACTTGGAGAAATTTAAGAGGTTTATCCCTCAAAACTTTAAATACAAAAAGGTTGCAAAAATAGTTTCCCACCACAGGAAATTTATTTTGAGTGTCTTCATAGTTTTATTTTGGAGATACAGCAATTTTTATATACTGCAGGAAAAACAAAAAACAATCCTATGATGCAAATTTGCAAAGAAAACAGCATGTGCGTCAAAATAAACTATTTCCAGCAGTGCAATTCGAGTTCTAAGCATCCCAGAAACTATTCAGAAAAGCATAGGGTCAAACATGACTTATAAAAACACCAGTATAGGCTTTTAAGGCCTACAAGTACAAAACTACATTTTCCGCGAAAATTACGTCACTTCCGGTTTCGGACAGGAAATGGTGGACATGCGATAGTTTGCGTTGACCAATGTGGGAAGTGTTACGGACAGCTGATCGGATTGGCAAAGCGTGTTTCTGGAATATTATGTTTTTGTTCCTGCAAGCGCTTTTTATGCAATTTTTGCAAAGCTATATGTGAAAGGAAACCGTGACCGAGGACAAGCTGATGGCATAAGATGTAAGTACAATTCCTCTGGTTTCATATGCAAAACAAATTATTGCACTAGCTTACGCGGTTCCGGTTCTACAGGGATTTAAAGAGTTAACAATAACAATGTATTGAATAATGACTTTAAAAAATAATATAAAATAGTGTGCAAATACTGATAACAGTGCAAATGTTTGCAATATAAAAAATAAATGAAAAATGTAAACATCTATGTTTAGTGAACTTTGCAGTGTTGCTCTGTGGTGCAGCTACGACACCGTAGCAAAGTTTACACACTGTGTCTACTTGATCCACGTCTGACTCCACGAACCCATAATATTTCCACACCACTGAAGTTTTTTTACCTCTCTTTTCAACCAACGGCAGTCACTCTCCTCTCCAAATAACTTCTGCTTAGCTTTCCGAGCTTCCCTCGGGTCCTCTTAATTGTTGTGATGCATGTTCGAAATGCAGATAGGTGCGCTCGATTTGCCACATGGAGCAGCGCGAGAGTAAAGCACGAGGGAGGGGCTAATAATCGGCTCAGTCATTTTTAATGATCGTTGAAAGCCCAGATCGTAATCGTGATTAAAATTCGATTAATTGAGCAGCCCTAGTGATTTGGGTTCTTTTTTTAGCCACAGGACACGGGCACCTTGCGGTCATTGAATGTCTCTGTGTACCAAAGCATTCCAGAGTCAAAAGTGAGGCCCTGCCTGACAGCTAAAGCTTGGTTGAAAATGGATCGTGCAGCAAGACAATGATCCCAGTCTGGCCCAGTCCAAGTGCAATCCTGAACTTAAGCAATATTGTAAAAAAAAAAAGTGTGGACCATAATTTCTCCACAACCATGTGAGAAACTGATGGAGTCATCCAGAAAACAATTAATTCAAGTTATTGCTGCTAAAAGTGGCTTTACATGACTCATGCGCTGTGCTTTTTTTTTTTTTTTATAGGACAACAAAAAGTCATCTGAAGCCTTTTTCTAACGTCACCGTGCTTACCACCCAAAAATAGTAAATTTTTTTTAGTAATTTTAGTAATTTCTGCATTTCTTCCCTCTTTTTAGCCCCACTTTTCTATCAATTTGCACTGCTTCACTATCCAATAAAGGCAAAAATGCCAGAAGTAATTATATTAAAATAATAGTAACACTTTTGGTGCTGTAAATGGACTGAGCTTTTCTTTGTTTGAGAAGTCAAAGGTGCTTCTGTTTAAGGTGGTGATGGTTTACCTAATTTTTCACAGAATAATTATTAATTTTCTGTGGAAATTCAATTATTTTTAAATATCAGTCTTTCAAGGATTTCTACTTCATCTGTTCGACTTCTCATCTATTTCAATAAGAATTAAGTAAAAAGAAAAAAGAAACTATTTCCATGGAATCTAATCTTTCGATACTATTTCATCGGGCACTGCTCACAGAGCAGATTATCTGTTTTTCTCTGCAGTGCTATTAAGCTTGAAAGAGTACTTTCATAAGTACAATGAGCATGGAAACCTTATAGTGCAGGTAATGTTGCTAAAGGCTTTTTCTGCCTTCACTGAATTTCAGAGACCTGTGAATTTCAAATAATGCCACACTTCTCTCCGTATGTATTCTGCACAGGATTGAACCTTTGAGGGACAAGCATAGGCTTTCCGTGCTGTCCCCACAGGTTTATAATCCAAGGGCAAAATAAGCTACAGGCTTTCCCCCCTCCCCCTTCTCCACCCCCGAGCACAGCCTCATGATCAGCAGCTGGGTTCTGACTTAAAAATGGGAGAAAATGGCTCATATATACATGTGTGGGCAGGGAGGGAGATGTAAACTCAGTTGACACAGTGAAACATCCATTTAGTCTATCTTGTCCTTGTCACATTTTCCACCTTCACCTACTTAACCCAAGGAACTAGGTATGATCCTACCTGTGTCCTCCATATGTTGTGTTCCTAATTTGTTTCCAATTCAAGACTGACAACAAAAAAATCCCACTCTGGGTAGACATAACAAAAATGTTGAACATATTTGGCGTGATCTGGAACTCTTCACACATCAGCTTGCTGTGACAACATCAGCTAATATTAGGGAGGTTTTAGCCATCTGTGGGTATGACTGCTCGCAGCATGGGTCTGACCTTCTCCTTTCTGACAGCTCCATGATGCCAAAGAGCTTTTTGGGAAACCAACAACATGCTGCAAGTCAGAAAGTTCAGCCCTCCACTCCCAGCAACTATCGCAAAAATGCACCCCGGCAAACGGTAGTACTTGAAATAGATCGAAGTAGTTTGCCTGAACATTACAGCTAAAACAGTTCAAGTATCTTTTTTTCTACTTATGGCCTAAAGTAGCTGGGCGCATATAAGGCTTCTGGTGACTTGGACTAAAAGGCAAATCCTTATGCAATCTTCAAACAATTATATGCTTTCAACTGTATAACAGTGCTCCACTTAATAAACCCAGTATGATGATTGATCTGTATACAGTAATGATCGCGAGCTGCAGTCCAACACCCCTGGAACCTTTGGAAGCAATATGTCTGTGAAGGTTCTCAGTCATCCAGGTCATCGTAGTCAAAGGAGCTTGCAAAGAAAAGCGTCCAGACGCTTTTCTTTGCAAGCTCCTTTGGCCTTTGGAAGCAACTTTAATGTGTAAGCTAAGCTCACCCATTAAAAGTACTAGATGTAACAAAGGCATGCCTAACCCATTTCACACCTGAACTTTTTAAAAAGGATGGCGATTGATTCCGAGCTACAAGAAACTGTTCTTGACCACAGTGTTAATTTGTTTCATATTTGCTTCATTGACTTTATCCTTCAAGGTCCCAATTAACAGTGGAGGGGGGAAACTGTAGTTTCACTCTAAGAAACTCTGGGATATCCAGTTTTTTATATCCAAGATCCACAATGCTTTTTATGGATGTTCTCATGGAACTGCGATTTCCAAGATCCAATGCAATAAATACAGAATAATGAAAAAAGGTGTTATATTAACCTAGGAAGACCATGTAGAACTCAATATAGAGGAAACAAATGCAACTCCACTTCACCCGGTAGCCCTCAGGAAGTTAAATAAGCCAGTCTGTGGGGCACAGATCTGTGAATAACCTCTGATCACTGGTTTGCAGTCAGGTTTTTACTAAAAATAAGGAGAAGTAAAAGCTACTTCTCAGCTTCTGAGAACTAAAAAAGATTCATTAAATATGATTGCCCCAGCTTATAGAATCAAGCTCAAACTTGGCCAAAATTAGGTCATGCAACGAGACAAAGATCCCAAGCACGGCACTAAGTCTACACCAGGATGTCTTATGATGAAAACAATCAAGGTGGGGAGAGTGGTGCAGAGGCGAATGACTGCAAACCTGAATGAACTGAAGAAACACTGTAAAAACGAATGTGCCAGAATTCCTGACACTGATAAAGTCATACGGAAGACCATTACTTCCAGTTATTACTGCTCAAAGTGCTTCAAGGAGCTATTGAATCATGGGATGTACCTGGGCTGTAATTACCTTGTTTTAAGACCTGCTAACTACTGGATAGTTTTCTGTTATATTCTGATATGTACAGCCTTACAACTGTCAGAGGGTATACTTTCTTTTCAGCAGGACTTATATAACATTCCTTCATTTTCATATGGACACACACAGGATGCCTCATCCAACTGGATGAAGATTAACCTGAAGATTAATCTGGCGAATGTACATCTTCCACATTTGCCAGTGTTTGGCAATAATATTAAAAGGAAAATCAATGTGACAATATTAACCTCAAAAGCAATTTATAGAAAACTCAAACTCTCCAGCTTCAGAGCAACAAACAAGAGGCTCTGGATCAAACAACATTAGAACAATAAACCTTACATAAAGGCCAAAGATGTCTAAAAAAAACATTCATTCAAGGTCATATGCTGATGCAGTTGATGGTTTTTGAAGTTATCATTTAACATATTGGAGGCCAGTTTTATTAGTTATTGATATTAAACACATATTAATTCTACAGACGATTTTGCTGTTTAATCTTTGAGTCTATATGGTTGTGAATGTAACTCATGTTACCCAGTGATATTTTAGTTTCTGCTTTGTGCACAGTATAGATAGAATCGCTTGGTGATTCTTATATAGAAAACTGACTTATATAGGAAATATTTAAACAGATTTTTTTGCCACATTTAAAAACATAATAATTTCAGTGTTTCATTAGAATCACTCCAGATGTCGCTTTAGTCGCCTTATTGATTAACATAATTTTTTTTGCACTGGAAGTATTTCAAGTAGTAATTATTAGTGGGGGAAATGGAGAAGAACGTGCACCATGTTTGGGGTAAAATTACTTGTCGGCTGTAAATGTGGAAATCACTCTACTGTCCCTGCTGAGAAGCATCTTTTTTCCATTTATTGGCTTCAACAACAGAGATATTCATCACTTAAGGTTCCCAGGTAATTTCCCAGTAACTGTCAGTAGAAGACAGCCAGAGAACTACATTTACTGCACAAATGGAGTTACTGTCATGCTCAATATTAGTTTATTTAGTGAAATGTTCTCACTGTAAGTGTCTTTATATTGCATTCACATTTTATCCAACATGACATCAGATTGAATTTCTTGATGGAGGACGACGGGCCTGGTCGTGTTTACATTTTCCCACTCGAGCTCTTGACTTACACAAACGCCCCTGCATCTTCACTTTCTCTCCCTCGCTCTTTACGAGCACGTATGAATATAAAATGGCTTCAGATCTTCAGACAACACGCCCGCACAGGCACTAGCCGAGATGACTGTCATTACAGTGCATCTTCTAAGTATTCCAACTCAATCAGAGGTGATACAAAAGGCCTTATCAGAGCTGACGAGCTGCCCTCTCGAGTCCCCTTCTTCCTTCTTCTGCTGATTGCAGCTATCAGTGGCCGTGTGGGTGCGATGCTGCCTGATAACTATCTTCTCTTCAATGAGCCTGTCTTTCATGTTTATGCTCACAGAGATGATGTCGCCCGAACGTGTCACTGCACAACACCACATGATGTGCACGCGCAAAAGGTTGAATGTTAAATGCAGTGCTCTTAATGAATGGATGTCATTAGCTAAGTGCAGAGAAGTTGGTTTGTTTTCTTTATCTTCTTGCATCACCATATGCAACACTTTAAAAGACTGTTTGTATTACGGATGTTATTTAGCCTTATACATTTATGGTGTTTGGTGGTAAAAAGCAAGAAGTTACATTAATGATCAAAAGTATTGAGTCATTTTGCTTCCAAGTAGTCAGCCTTTCTTATTATTTCTAAAGTGATCTTGAGCAATAGTTCTCCAGGCTTTCTTCAGACATGTTTGTTAAGTCCCTGTTCTATGAATCAATCAGCATGAAAAGGTTTGAAATCAAAGGATGAACCAGTGTTGGGTCTGCACACATCAGACAATATAGCAAAGAACTCATTTTACATTGTATCTAGGGGCTCTTTGTTAGTAGCAGCCTGTCAGAAAACCCCATAATCTCTCTTTCACTGAATCTATGAAAAAAATCACAAAAATGATAAAGTTTTACAAACATGAAAGAATATTTTTGTACCAGCAAGGTGATTCTTAAAGAGCTGTGAGCTAAAAATCAGGCATGTATTGACATGGTTTGCAAAGTCTCCTTAAAAACATTTCAGGAAACTGAACAAGTGGCAGGCCTAAAAAATAATCTACAGCAGATGAACAGTATCTGAAAGTCATATCTTTAAAAATCTCTTAAGGAAGGGAAACAGAGAAAAAGGATGGGGTGTTCCAAATTACACAAGGGTTGGACTGAAAATCGGTGGAACAAGTCATGAATCAGCTGAAAAGTTTGCTTCACCTTTATCAGTGTGTACAGAGGAGCTTGGGAGAGATGTACGACAGTGAGCCGATTACAACAGCTTCATTTTTCAGCATGGCAGTGGGATCATCATGGCAGAAAACAGAATAAAAGGCAGCCAACATCCAAAGAATAGCTTTAAATGTCCTTCACGAAGCCTGGAGAACTATTCCTGAAGACTACTTAAAGAAGCCATGCATGAGCGAGTTCAGGCTGTGTTAAAGAAAAATAGAATAGAAGTTCTCAAATGTTGAGCTCAGTAAAATTCTTTTCATTGCTTTTTGCTCTTGCTCAGCGACAGGTTGTAACAGTGAGTTGAAACTAGAGTGACCAGAACCCAACAAACTAAATATGGAACACAGAGCATGTTTGTGTTACTAATGAAGAGAGGCATTTATTATGTAAAGGACATGTTTTATTTGAATGTGACCTTCCTAATTCCCTGACTAACTGAATACAATGAGAATTAAAGGAAGCTAGATATAAATCTCATGGGGCAGGCTTCTTAATGTAATTACAAAAATCTCATTCACCTCCATATTAGGATATATGCCAGCCTAACCTGCCCCTCCCTTCCTTCCCTCCCCATCTCCAGCTGCCTCCCTCTTCCCGCTCCTCCACAACCACCCACACATGCAGGGCCTTGGAGTGGGGGTATGTCACCCCTGTCCCCTTCTGGCTGCCTCTGCCTCAATTTTATCCCACAACTTAGACATTCACATTATTCACACTCTCATTACACATACATATAGGATCTTGGGGGTGGGCACAATCACGGAGTCCAAATCACCATCAGGGTGTATACCTCACCCCTGACGTCGTTGCCCACCTCTCAATTTTAAATACACTTAGTCATTGAGGGTTAGCAGGAGGGACTATGCGCTTACCTGCTGCTCCTTGGCAGGTAGCTCCATGCCCTCCTGGGTTTTAATTGCACCTTAGAACACATATGCATCAACACTACAATGAGCGGGTGGAGGGAGGTTTGGAGTCTTCTCCCACCCCCATTCTCTGCGGCCTGCTGGAGCGGGAGGGCTAGTAGGAGGAGTTGGCCGTCCGACTGCGGTCTGGGGTGTGGGGCCTCCCTGCTGCTGCGGAGTCGGGGTGGTCTGCCTCTCCCCACCGCAGGGAAAAGGGTAACACCACCTGGGTCTGGGTGCAATTCCCCCCTCCAGGGGCAAGGGTACCTAGACCCGGTTTGTAGAGTACGCTTGGGGAGTGTGATTGTGTGTACAGCGTCTCTTTATGTCTGTCTCCACGTTGGTTAAGTGTGGAGTGAGTGCATATGAGAGCATGAGGGTGGGAATGGATGTTTGTGTCTGTGTGTGCCTGTATGTCTGTGTCTATATGTCAGGTTGGGTATCAGACGCCACCTCTCTGGGGACACCTCAGGCCCTCCAAGGTTTGGAGGCCTATCTCCACCCACCACCACTTCCCCTGCCGGTGGCGGACTCCCTCAGGTGTCGGTGTGTTGGTGGTTCTTTGTGTCTGGGGGTGGGCGTCCGGGTGCACACCGGCTCACTCCTTGGCGGCCGCTTGTCGGGGCCTGGGGCCTGGGGCTCGCTCGGGCCCCTTTGGAGGTGGGGTGCCCCCGGCCTCTCGGCCTAGGGCTCGGTCACTCAGGCGCAGCTGGGGGCCGGCGGAGCTCACGGGCGCGTCACTGCAACTCCCCCTGACTTCTGCTCCGCGGCTGCTGGGCGAGCCCTCATCTGGGACTCTCCTCAGCTCTTACTGGGACAGTGGCGCGGCTGCCCCTCTGTTGGTCTTCCATGGTCTCTTGTGTTCTGGGGGCCTCTGGATGTCTGGAGTTTTGATCTCCTCCATACCCGCTTCACACCCTGGAGGACGGGGCTGTGGCCCCCCCACACTCCCTAGCAGATCATTACATGGAGAAACCTTTGGAATGCAAGCATGCTGATCCACACAGGTATGCACACATGGGTATTCACAGACGCGGACTAAAGCTTTCTTGGCTGCTGCCTCAAAGCACACTGTGCGCTGTCTATCTTGCGTGCTGCACAATATCGTTTATTACTTAGTAAATACTGATATCTATGACTAGCTAGTTTATTGTGATGGTGCTTTGTTTTCTCTATTATTATGTTGCTCTTTGTTGTTTGCTGTCTCCTCTGTTTGTTTTTTTTTTTTTTTTTCTCCATACAGGTGACCCAGGAGGTTTTTTTTTTCTCTCTCTTCCCCCCCCCTTCTCACCGTCTCTTCTCCCCTTTGGTTTTCTTTCTTTCTCTCCCCCTCTCTCTCTCATTCATTCCCCCTGTCCTATTTATTAAAAAAAAAAAAAAAAAAAAAAATGACAAAGGATGAACTGAAGCTCTGCCATCACGTAATGTCGCATACTGCTGTTTCTGATGTCATTTAGACAAAAAAAAAAAAAAAAAAAAGGATATATGCCAGCCTCAAAAACTAGTGACTCTGATCTTCGCGCGCTTTCATCCTGTGCATAATAGGCTATGCACAGGATACACTGCAGATACATTATGAACATTCAACAACATGTTTTGTCGGTGGGTTTAAAAAAATATTCTGTACATGGAGAATTAGCAATATTCAAATTATTAAAGTGAAATTCCGCTTGTGCTGGTTATGGCCTCGTTTTGGTATATTATGTGTTGGAGTCTCTTTATAATTATCATTAATTAACTTCAGAAAAAAGTCTTAAAAAAAGGAAGGGTTTATCAGGAAGAGAAATGATCTTCTGTTTCCGGTCTTCTGAGGGATATTTTTCAGTAGATTCTCCATGTTTATGCAGCCTGCATGAAGTCAAGCATGATCAGAGCACACAGGCCAAAGTGTCAGAGATCTGCTTTTTGTAGTCCATTGTTGACTTATAGTTTAAACTTTGCAGACTCACTGTATTCCATCGTATTATTATGCAGTGATCCTCTCAGCACTGCAGTTCCATTTCAAATGTTATTATGAAACCTCTCTGACCCTTTCTTGACCTCATGATGTTTTCTTTCAAGGTCAAGAAAAAGTGACTCAGAAAAGATCTAACCCCCTTTTGACTGCTCAGCTGCAGCTCTAGTAACTTGAATACTTGCACTCTAATAATTATTTGCTTCTTCATTTTTAAATTATTCACCTTTTTATAATAATCCGTGTGTGTTTTACCAGCCCGGTAGGCCTCCTGAAGTTTGTTTTATTGGTGTGTTGTCCTTTTATAGGGCTGGAGTAAATCAGCCGAGACAGAAGACTGATGAGTCGTTTGTCCCACTGAAAACTACTTCCAGATGAACAGAATCAGCTTTACCTGGAATAATGAGCATGCATCAAGACATGCCAAGATGTTGTGCAAGTGCCGTTAAGCAGTCAGGTGAAGCAAATTTCAAGCGTATCTGATTCATCAAAGACACCTGATATGCGTGACTGAGATTGTGTCAGTCATTGCGCGCAAATAATTGATCTAATTGACCATGGCAGTTTCATCTTTAAATACCTAAGTGATTTCTCGCGTGCAGACTAGACAGTTGAATGTGTGTGTGAGGATAAAGGTGATCTTTCTGGTTTGTGTCTGGTTAAAGTAGAAAAAAAAATAATCCAAGAAAAAGAAAGTCTGTTTAGTTTGTAATAAAACAAAAAAAAAATCAGGAATTGAGCGCTGAAAAATTGTTCTGGCATACAGCAAATATGGCAACTTTGTCTACCAGGGCAAACAATATGTGATGCGCCTGCATGACCTGATGAATGGAAGAAAATTTGAATGATCACATGTAATCCATTCAAAAATTACCATCTACACTGTTCCTGATTGGAACTCTGTTCATATGAACAGTTCGTTTTTTGCTTTGCAACTCGCTTTGCTTCGTAAAGTTTTTTAAACAAATTTTCAGTTAGTGACCATAAATAAATATGTACATACTGTCATATGTACATTTTTAATGTTCAGGTATTTGTCAGATTGGTCACATTTCTATTCAGGTTGTACTGTGTGCAAATTCAAAATGTGCTGGGAAAAAGGTGCATGAGAGCACAGCACTGTCTGTGTTTGAGAGCAAGACGTTGTGTCTGATGAGGACAGATAATTGCAGTCAGTGTTACGCCTCAGTGGGTGTTACAAAGCACAGTGATTTTTAAAACCTGAGGGTAATGACAATAACCATCATTATGCTGACCCTTCTGTAGTTGAGACAGCTCCCTTAAAAGCCTGTCATACTTTTTCCTATTCATTATGATGTTAGAGAGAGCAGCTATGGCCTAATATGGTCATCCCATGCAGGGACACAGCCAAGAAAGTTGCTTAAGAAAGTGTTTACAACCTTTAAATGATTGAGTGTGGTTGTTTATGGTCTCTTCCTTCTTCTTCTTTTGGCTGCTGCCTTTAGGGGTTGATATAGTGGATCATCTACCTCCATCTCTGGCATCCTCATCTGTCACATGAACGCTCTGGATTTCTCTTCGTTCCTGTGCTGGACTTTATTTTAAATTGAATGTTGAACCTGAACGAAAGGTTTGTTTGCTTTTTCTTCATTGTACTGTCTGCTTTAAATCCTGCGTTTGGCTAATTCTGCAAAAACAACCAACGAACTTACAAATAAAGACATTGAGCAAACAAACCAAATATATGCTGTTTAAAATATGAGCTCATATTTTGGTAAAAGCATAAGTTAGGTCAAGAGAAAAACTATGGTACTAAAGTCAAAAGTGTGGCAGAAAAGTACGTAAAGGTGGTTCAGGACATGTTCAAACACAGAGAGCCTGTGGTGAGGTGTGCAGGGATACAGATGGTTCAAGGTAGGGGTGAAATAATATCAGGGATTTGCTCTGAGCTCCTTCTTGTTTGCAGTGGTGATGGACAGGTTGACAAGTGAAGTCAAACAGGAGTCTCTGTGGACTACAACATTTCCAGATGATATTGTGTGGTTTGGAGGAGAAGTTAAATCACATGGCAATATGAATAAAATATCAGGTAAATAAAGCAGACTGTTGAAGATTTATGAAAAACTCACCGCGTGAGGAGGGCTCCATTATTCTAACCAGCAGAAGCAGGGGCGACCCTTCTTAATTATTGATGCTGAGAATCTCAGCATTTTACCAAACACATTGACATTATCATCCTTTTTTTAAATCATTTTGCAATCATCCTCTATAAACAGCAGTTCACTGTTGCTGTTGGTTGGTTTTCACAGAAATACTTAGCATACATGGTGGGTACACGTGTGAGAAGCCAGAATTCAAATGACTGGCCTTCACGATGTTTTGAGAGATTCAACTAATGAGGCCTGCTGGCCCCAATTTGCAGCTTTCCATAATAATATTTAGTATTTCTTGGAAAATTCCTGATCATTACAGGTTGTATAAATCTCCAGCCTTTTCAGACAGGAGGGTAACCAAACGGTCTTTAGAAACGCAGCTGCAAGAACACAGCAGGATGTTAATACTAGGGACATCTAAAAAAAGGCGATTATCAATTTTCAATAAAATGATCATTTAAGATGTTGAAAGAAAAATAATCTCATAAAAACCATAAGTAAGGTGTTTTACTCCCCATGTTACAGCTTTAAAACCAGTCATCCTTGCATTCACAGATAAAAAGTTACCAAATATTTATTTTGACTGGATCCAACCCTCCTTCTCTTTCGCCAAGTGAGCAGAACATTTTAACATAATGAGGACTGATTTTACAATTCTTATTAGAGAGTGATGAGCTTTGAATGATGAACAAGAACCTGGTTAACATTTAAAAATGATCAAACCTTTGTTTAAGGTATATATAGTGCTGTTCAAACTAATTCACGGTAATAAGTGTGTGGTTGGGGGACATGTTTACATCAGCATGAAGTTCTTGGAACTGCTCTCAATGATCAGAAAAATCTGTATTTTTCACAGAAAGTTTCAGCTTTGGTTATTTTTCACCTAAACTTTAGTACGTACCTCTTTCTAGCTGGACCTCCTTTTGCCTTCAGAGTGACCTTAATTCCTCATCACATTGGTTTGCCAAAGTGCTGTAAACATTCATATAGAAACATCTATATTTACACTATCCGATTTGTATATTTAAATAGCATTAAGAACAAGGATAAAAATGAATTTAAGTGGGGACAAAGGACCTTCTGAACTGCTCAGCTCTGCAGCCCTGTGAGGGCCTCCATCTACAGTATTATAACTTTTCCCCAACCTAACAAACTGAGAATATTCTATCAGGAAATCTGTTACCCAGGATCTCTCAGTATGAGGTGCTGGAATATATTCAAAAAAGATTCCTACAGGCATCATAGATCTTGCAGGTATGTGTTGATCTTGTGCAGCATGTAGAGGAACACATTACTCTCTCTGTTCTGATCCTGGAAGGCCAATTGGAATGGGAACCAATGCACAAGTGACTAGTGGCGGTTTTTGATATGGGCGACATGGGCGGTTGCCCTGGGCAGCATCGTGGAGGGGGGGCATCATGGCATTGGCAAAAAAAGTTGCTTGCATCCATGCTGCCCCGACATCATGCCAGCAGATTTTGGGGACTGCACGGGCACCGAAAGGTTTTCTATTGCCCATTTGTGAGGAGTAAGGGCGACCTCCATTTACGAGGTGCGTCTGCTGCTTGCTGCACAGGGAGGAGAGGGGCATTAGCCCTTTGAATACTCTCTCTCTCTCTCACCATGTAAAATATTAATCCGGTTAAATTCAGTGTGGTTCCGCCAACAGTTTTCACAATAGGGCTTTGGAGTTGATGTCACGCCGCAAGGTAATGTGGGAGCGTGGTGCCATTTTCCTGGGCCACGAATCAAAACAAACACACTGTGTCGGAAGGACGACTGCAAGAAACATGCTTAAAAGCAGCTCAAAAGAAAAAGGACGGTATAGAGACCGATTGCGTCCGGAGGCGAAGCGACGGTACTTGCAAAAAATGTATGCACATAAAATGAGTGCGTCGCAAATGTGGACCCGTATGAAATACGCCAGTGGAGTAGAGACCCAGACAACTTACTGCCATTGTCCTACCCCGATATCTTTACGTACCTTGTTTGTGGAGTCAGCACATACACGGCAAACCAGTTTCGTAATTACATATCGCTGGAGGCGCACATCCAGTTTACTAAAGGCTGGATGCAAGATTTGGCTATTTTCAAGCTGCCAACCTGTGAGAACGTCGTCATTCAAACCAAGCTAAGTCAGCTGGAGTGCGTCGAGTATAATAGCCATTGTCCACCCCCCACCACAATTAATGTTATATATTTATCAATGAATTGCAAAAATCTCGTTGTCATATTATGTGTCCATAATTGCAAAGTAGATGCAAACTACTACATTGATAATCCGGTTAGATATTACTTAAAACCCTTTGGTTGGGGTGGGGGTGGTGTTTACCTCCGACTAGTGCTCTTTGTTGCTGTCGTTGCGTTCGCCGTCTGTGACGGTCAGAATGTGAAGTTCAGATTTCAGATTGCCCCATGTGTAGCGTTGGTACCCAGTCAGGATTTGTTTGATCCATTTTATAGGCAAGCTTCCCTACAGTTGTGCGAAAGAATTAGCAAATCTCTACATAGCACATATGTCTGCAAAGTCACTCAATACGATGTTTGTTCGCAATTTCTATAACCTCCGAGCGCATCAACAATAAAATTATTAAGCTATAAAGAGTGATATGAACATATATTGAACTTACCGGAATGAAAATGTCTGGAGCACACCAACGGATATTTGGAGATGGAAGAGAACTGGATATCAGCTCGTCTCACGGTGGCTATCCAGGCTAGACGCCTTCTTTTGGTACGGTCCGCTATACAAGCTCCCTCATGTTGCTTCCAGGTTGGGAAAGAATAAAAAGATATACCATTCTCAAGCTTATTTCCTTGCCGGTCGTGCGATCAAACATTACAGCCGACCACACAGCAAATACGAACCATGGCTGATGTGTGTGCTTTCGCTTGAGCTTTGTTTGGCCCAGGAAGATGGCGCCTCAACCAAAAATCCGTGGCATCACACTCCAAAGCCCTATAAAATATGTAAATGTTAACTCACCTTCCTGCACACTTCTCCACTGCTGTCCTTCTCTGCTTCCCCAGCCCATTCTTAACCTCTCCTCCACACAAACAAAGAAATATCCAAGTGAGAACTCTAACCAAAATTCACTCGTTATCAAAATCAATTCTGAAGCAATCACTTCGGGCTGAAACCTCCTCTTGTTTCCTCTCTGTCTCGCTCCTGTAAAAGAGACACTTACCTGCACAATTACCTGTAACGACTCCAAGTTCTTTCCTAGTAATTCCTGCAATGAAGCCTTTTTAAACTGCAGTCTGTCTCTGGGTTCAGCTCCTTTGAGTCCAAGCATTTGGTTAGTTATGACAGAGAAAGAGACAAATACCCACTAATCAGTGCTAAGCAACAGACTAATAAAATACTGTCAGTCACTAAAACTGAAGCACAAATCTCAGCGTGGAGTGTTTGGGCCTTCTGTAATGAGCCAATCTGCCTGTCTGGTGCATATTCTGTTGTTATCCAGAAAATAAACAGCAGCATTAGAAAATAAACAAGCGCTCTTCTTTTATTGAGTCAAGCAGTTGGTTAAACTGGCTGGTGTCGTACTATGCGGAGATAGTGCTAACAAAAAGCTGTAATGATCATTCAATATTTTTTGGGGAGGGGGACTATTCTCGGTATATGAAAAAGATATGGGCCTAATCAAAGGCATTAGAAACAATGCTGCTCTGTCATCACTTAAAATAACTTCTGTGGCTGATATAAGCTCAGATCTCTCTCCTAGACTGTGTACATTTCAGTCTTCTTCGTGGTTTTCCAGCCTCCCAAAGTAATTCAGACATTTTTTGATTGACATATCAGAAAAGAAACTGTTTGTTTTTTATGTCTTAAAGTTTTTAAAGAGTTTGTATGGTTTGTGAAACACAGGGCTAGTATATGATATATTGAATACAAAAACTGTATACTATTTTTTTTCAAGCATGGTATTTCTTTCATAAATTTTAAGATGTAAAGATGTATTTAAAAAACAATGAGCAAAGTCGTTTTTTCTTGGCAGTTGCTCGGTCACCTGTCTGACTAAAAGGGTACTTAACAGCCGGCATAACCATCGGGAATCTGTACCTGCTGCTTTGTGAAAGTCATGAGTCAGAGGGCTGAGTGACAACTTATTCAGAGCATTTCAGATAAATCAGAAAGATGGAGCCGTCTGGCTGGGAATAAGAGCATAATTAATTGTGTTTCCTGAGGTGATCGAAGGCAGGTAGGCACTCCACCTCAACGTGATAGAGCTATACAGCAGAAACTTCTTAGAAGTGTTTTTTTTTTCTATTGCAAATTGTATAATTTCAACTGCAATAGAGTCCCTACAGTTGGTATAAATGTTTACTGGAATATACAGAGGCATACCTGCCCCCACACAGTGCACTGAGAGCATATGGATGGATGGATGGGCAAAGGCAGAGCATGCTTATGGGGTTCAGGCAACAAACTACAGGCAACCGGGGCAATCTGCTGGTCGTACTTCATATTCAGAACTCTAGTTGTTGTTTTTACTTGTGTTACATTGTCTCACTCAGTGAATGGAGTTTGTCACAACACTGAATTTTTCTGAAAACTTTAAGTGTTCCACTTGTGTATGCTTAACCTCTTGAGCCCATGTGATCCAGATTATAAAGCTGTGGAATAAGCTCATATGTGAGTCATACAAAAAGGAATTCAAAGTAACTTTGAGTCTGATTGTTGCTCAGTTGCTTTTGTTTTGCCTTTTCGCTGTCTTCCAAGGTCACAAATTAACTTTGACTGTCCACAGAAAGAAATACTGAATCAGACAGTCCTCGCCATAAAACTTGTTGTAAGGCACCTTGACAGTAATTCAAACTCTGACCTCTGTCACCAACATGAATATGCAAATAAGCCTGGAAATTATTCAGTCCAATGAGCCATCGCTTGATAAGCGTGAAGCTTTTGTAAAGCGTTTGGTTGGACACTAATAAAAGCCGTTTAACCCACATCTCATCTTCACATTCAAGACAAACAATACTGACACTAATGTCCACTTTGAATTACGAGGCGTGAAAGCAGATCCTAAAATACACATTCAGCCATGCAAAGTTTGGAGTGCCTAAGAAGTTCTTGGATTTAAAAAAAAAAAGAAAAAGTCCTGTGAAAATGCTTCTTAAAGGCGATTAAAAGCCATCAAAATAAAATGAGTACCAGTACAGGACATGATGAACACATTTCAGGTACACCTACTTTTTGGTTTTTGATGAGCTCCCACTCCAGGGACTTCTGGCCGTATCGAGGTGAGTAATGCACATTTTCTGCACCAAAAGGGTCTTTGTAAATTCAGACATTGTTTACACTGTATTTGTTTAAACTAACAAAAACAAACAAACTGGGGATGAAGCCTATAGTTCATGAGGTCTCACTATTTAGGGGAGTCTGAAAAACAGGTTTTTAAGCGAAGCCTTTGATACGTTCTCTCTCTCTCTTTAGCATTTAATGAAAGATCTCTTTAAACTGCTGTCATTTATGTTCACCTCTTCTTTTTATAAAATGCCATTTCAAAATAAATGCATCGATATTTTAAAATAGTCACATGTCTCTTAAAAGATCATTTGATGGTTTTATCAGCAACAATTCAGGGCCTCATGCATATGGTCTGCAAACAAAGCTCCCATCATTTAGTTTTCACGTGTTTCCTCCTGACCTGGTTGCTGTTATGATCCATGATATCAGCTGCTCTCCAGAGTCAAAGCTGTAGTCTGATGGACTCCAACTCCAGCTGTTCTGCTCTGGATGTTCACTGCAAGCTATGTGGCCTCTTTAAGCAGCACAGGGTTCAGGTACCCCTACACTGAACTCACTATCAGCAGTGCAGAGCAAAGGCTAAAGTCAGTAATTGTAGTCCAAGGCAGTGAAGTTGGAGGAGGTTTTAAGTAAGACCATGAATCTAAAACAGAAACCACAATTATGCTTTTATTTAATCACATCTTGTTTTTATTTGTGTTTTGTGGATATAGAAACATTTGTACTATATCACTTTACAGGGAGTGCAGAATTATTAGGCAAATGAGTATTTTGTCCACATCATCCGGAGGGAAAACAGTCCACCTCTCTGAACAGTGTCTGGGAGGCTGTGGTTGCTGCTGCACGCAATGTTGATGGTGAACAGATCAAAACACTGACAGAATCCATGGATGGCAGGCTTTTGAGTGTCCTTGCAAAGAAAGGTGGCTATATTGGTCGCTGATTTGTTTTTGTTTTGTTTTTGAATGTCAGAAATATATATTTGTGAATGTGGAGATGTTATATTGGTTTCACTGGTAAAAATAAATAATTGAAATGGGTATATATTTGTTTTTTGTTAAGTTGCCTAATAATTATGCACAGTAATAGTCACCTGCACACACAGATATCCCCCTAAAATAGCTAAAACTAAAAACAAACTAAAAACTACTTCTAAAAACATTCAGCTTTGATATTAATGAGTTTTTTGGGTTCATTGAGAACATGGTTGTTGTTCAATAATAAAATTATTCCTCAAAAATACAACTTGTCTAATAATTCTGCACTCCCTGTAGAATAGAAAGGCATTTCTGTAAATATTCTCCAGGCCCATGTAGAGCAGCAGAAAGCTCAAGAGTGGAAAAAACAAGCTGCACAACAGCAGTTTGGCCTGACTCCGCTGGAGGTCCTGGTACTCATCAGGCCTTAGGCCTGCATTACAACACACAGATCAAGAGGATACTGGATGACTCTTACAGAGGCTGCGCCAACTAGGATCCTCCCAACCATGTGATTAATTTTCTGTTTCCTCTTTCTAAGCTTGAACTTTTTTAAACGTGTAATATCACAAACGCTGCTTCAAATTTATCTAAAAGCTCAAATTCACCCTTTTTGTCCTTCTCTTTACTTTTTATGATGTCACAGCATAGCTATCTCAAGCCCCATTTAACTGATGCTCAAGTTATAAATTATGGTTGAAAAGACTAGCGGGTCATTTATCAATCAGGTCTACTCCCAGCTACTTTGTCTGCATGTCAAAGGATCTGTGTGTAAGATAGTGAACTCCAAGTTGCCCCAGTGTGAATGTCTGTGCGAATGTTAGGCAGTGGGCTTGGGTACAGAAAAAGCACTTGTATGAATGTGTGTGTGTGACTGGGGGCATGAGCCTTGAAGTAAAAATGAGGCTGTTTTATATAATATATAAGTACTGGTCAATTTGAGTTGAGTTTCAGACGGGCCTGGACATGCACTGGCTTCAGCAGCGGAACACGTCTGGCACTGCGGGATTTGATTCCCTGCCGTTGTAGTGTGTTACTGATGGTGACCTTTGTTACTTTGGTCCCAGCTCTCTGCAGGTCATTCACCAGGTCCCCCCGTGTGGTTCTGGGATCTTTGCTCACCGTTCTCATGATCATTTTGACCCCACGGGATGAGATCTTGCGTGGAGCCCCAGATGGAGGGAGATTATCAGTGGTCTTGTATGTCTTCCATTTTCTGATGATTGCTCCCACAGTTGATTTTTTCACACCAAGCTGCTTGCCTATTGTAGATTCACTCTTCCCAGTCTGGTGCAGGTCTACAATACTTTTCCTGGTGTCCTTCGAAAGCTCTTTGGTCTTGGCCATGGCGGAGTTTGGAGTCTGACTGTTTGAGGCTGTGGACAGGTGTCTTTTATACAGATGATGAGTTCAAACAGGTGCCATTCATACAGGTAACGAGTGGGGGACAGAAAAGCTTCTTACAGAAGACGTTACAGGTCTGTGAGAGCCAGAGATTTTCCTTGTTTGAGGTGACCAAATACTTATTTTCCACCCTGATTTACGAATAAATTCTTTACAAATCCTACCATGTGAATTCATGGATTTTTTTTTTCACATTCTGTCTCTCACAGTTGAAGTGTACCTCTGGTGCAAATTACTGACCTCTGTCATCATTTTAAGTGGGGGAACTTGCACAATCGGTGGCTGACTAAATACTTTTTTGCCCCACTGTAGTTATTTGAAAATTGGTGAACCACTGCCCTTCTTTACTTCTGAGAAAGTCTGCCTCTTTAAGATCCACTTTTTATATTGCATTGTGAATAAAATACAGATTTATGAGATTTAAAATCATTCCATCCAGAGTCCTCTCCCCACTCTCCTGCCTCCCTCGCTTCCCCCCCCCTTCCTGACACCATGACACCCCCCTCCTCCAATCCCTCTCTCAGCAGCAAGACATCTCCCCCCTCCCCTCCTCCCAAACATCTCCCAGTGTCACAGTGGATCAGGTCAGGAGGCAACTGAGGAAGCTTCGTCCCAGAAAGGCAGCAGGCCCAGACAAGGTGTGTCCTAGGATGCTTAAGGCGTGTGCTGCTGAACTTGGGGAGCCGCTACAACGAGTCTTCAACCTCAGTCTGCGACTGGGGAGAGTGCCCGCCCTATGGAAGACATCCTGCATCGTCCCGGTCCCCAAAAAGAACCGGCCCAATGAGCTGAATGACTTCCGACCGGTGGCACTGCCGTCACATCTTATGAAGACTCTAGAGCGGCTCTTCCTCAACCTCCTCCGACCACAGGTACAACATGCCCAGGACCCACTACAGTTTGCATACAAGGCGGGTGTCGGAGTGGAGGATGCCATCCTGTACCTCCTACACAGAGCCCACTCACACCTGGATGGGGGAAAAGGCACGGTCAGGATCCTGTTTCTTGACTTTTCCAGTGCCTTTAATACCATCCGGCCCTGTATGCTTCAGGAAAAACTGAACAGGATGGAGGTGGACCCCTGCCTGGTGGCTTGGATCTCCGACTACCTCACCGACAGACCACAGTACGTCAGGCTGAAGGACATCACGTCTGACACTGTGGTCAGCAGCACAGGAGCACCACAGGGAACTGTGCTGTCCCCTCTTCTCTTCACCCTGTACACCTCTGACTTCTGCTACAACTCTGAATTATGCCATATTCAGAAGTTTGCAGATGACACGGCCATCATGGGGTGTATCTGGGATGATCAGGAAGAGGAGTACAGAAGACTGGTGAGGAACTTTGTCGCATGGAGTCACACAAACCACCTGCAACTCAACACCTCAAAGACTAAGGAACTGGTTGTGGACTTCGGGAGGTCCAGAGCAGGTCCACTGCCGGTTCAGATAGAGGGGGAGGAGGTGGAGGTGGTCAACAAGTACAAGTACCTCGGGCTGTGGGTGGACAATAAACTGGACTGGTCATGCAACACAGAGCACCTGTATAAAAAAGCCCAAAGCCGACTGTACTTCCTCAGGAGGCTGAGGTCTTTTAACATCTGCAGGAAGCTCCTGAGGATGTTTTACCAGTCAGTGGTTGCTGGAGTACTTTTCTATGCTGTGGTGTGCTGGGGGAGCAGCACAGCAAAGAAGGACTCATCCAGGCTGGAGAAACTGATCAGGAAGGCTAGCTCTGTGGTCGGCATGAAGCTGGACACTCTGGTGACAGTGGCAGAGAAAAGGACATTAAAGAAACTGCTGGACATTATGAACAATGCTGGGCATCCTCTGCACACGGCCATAAACAATCAGAAGAGTCTGTTCAGTGACAGGTTGCTTCTCCCCAAGACAAGAACTAACAGACTTAAAAACTCCTTTGTCCCACACGCCATCAGACTGTTTAACTCCTCTCTGGAGGGGAGAGGGAGGGGAAACAGGAGGACAAAGGAGGGGGGAACAACTAAGCTGTAGTGCCTCTTCACCTCACTGTACAATACCTTGTGCAATACTTTTTGTAAATAGTCAACAGTGCAATAGACTCAATACTTGAAATGTGCAATTCACTTGTATTTTTATTCTTTATTCCTATTTATTCTATTTATCCCCTTTGTATATTTTATTTATATTTGTTTCTGTATTTATATATGTGTGTGTGTGTGTGTGTGTGTGTGTGTGTGTACATATATATATATATATATATATATATATATATATATATATATATATAACAATTCTGTAACTGTAACTTCGGTCGTTGCTGTGCTTTTTTTGGAAGTCGAATTTCCCAGAGGAACCCACCCGAGGGATTAATAAAGTTCTATCTTATCTTATCTTATCTTATCTTATCTTCTGGTTTTATTTGCACTTCATACAGCGTCCCAATGTTTTTTGGAATTGGGTTTTTTTTAAAAAATAGTTTCCTTTTTGGAGCAAAATTCCAAAAATGAGCGGGCTATAGCATTTCTGAAGATTTCTCCGTTTCTCTCTTTGTTATTTACTAGCAAACTAAATATCTGACATCACTTCAGAATTTTTTTAATGTAATAAAAAGTCTGAACTGCCTCAGCACCAAGTGCTTAAAGATTAAACTGATGTCAGGCGTCATACTTTAAGATGGACATGCTTGCTATGAGCGTGTTCGTATGTGTTTGTGTGTACAGATGAGGGTCTCTCCTGACAGTGGTGCCACCCTGATGGCTGGTGAGCGCAGGACAATGGATGGCTGAAAATGAATTTGGACAGCTGAGTGACCGCGGGGCAGCCCCGGCCGAGGGTCGTCGTCTGATGACCTTGTGCTGTCTGCCGTGGAAAGCTGATCTGACAGCACGAGGCCCAAGGCCGCAGACACACATGTGGAAGAGCAGATAGCCACCAGGACACAGACTGACTAACTGTCAGATGTGGAGGCAGGAGGAGAGTGAGGGCTGGGAGGTGTTGAGCCATTAACAACAACACTTTGCTCATCAATTAAACAATTGCTACTCTCCTTTGAATTGGCACGTTTAGAGTTAGCCTGATGAGTAGATCAGACTGCATCATATTAGACAGGTCAAGAGTTCAGTCCCTGCACTCAGTGCTGTGATATCCAAAAGCAACATATTAAGTTCCTGATGTGTCGTTTTATTTTCTTTAAAAACTGAATTAATGAGTTGGGCAAACTCTCAGCAGTGCCCTCATTAAAATTAAAAGTCAAAAAATGTTATGTCCAAATAACTAAAACAGTTAATTTCAGCAACTTGACTCCTACCTGATAAAAATTCCTACACTGTGGCTACATAAGGGGCAGCATGGTGGGACTGGCACTGGCTGTTGCCTCATCCTGTTCCAGATCAAGTCATGATTATGTATCACATGCTGACCGTTTTCCAGGAGTGGGCTTGAACTCAAGCATGCTCAGCTGTTTCCTATCTCCACTTTCTGTTTATTGCCTGTATTTCTACTCCATGTAAAATAGTGCTGGGTATCGATTTCTATAATTAATTCGATTCCGATTCATTTATCAGTACGTATCTATATTTTTATGTCTGTGTACAAAAACAAAGCTGACACTTGTGAGACTTCATCAGAGGTGTAAGCATCACAGCAGATGCCTTGGTGTCAAAGTAACTGAGGATAAAGCACAGAAAAACATGAAGGAGATTTTCCTGGCCTGGCTTTTTATAGCAGATAAACCACTTAAAAATACTCTGCAGTAGCTCAAAAACAGAAGAAAACCATGAATCAACATATGAACATTACCTGATGCTGCTGAAGTGAAACAGAGCAAAGGCACAGAGGTTTATAAGGGACACAGCTAAGCCTTTTGCAATTTGGAATAATTTTAAAAAGTTTAAATTTCTTTGGTATTGAACAGCAGAAATTGTCCTTGGTCTACAGGACAAAAGTCACTCTTTTGACCCACACCAGTTTTCACAACTTGGCTCGTGTGATTAGGTAAAGGATCAACAGGGGTCCATGATCCTTTTGGGGGACACTACCATAGGGCTTGAAATCTGGGACTCTCCATCAGTTGCTCTTGGAATGAAGAAACTTCTCGGACGAGAGGTGAAACGTCTTCAAGGAAACTTTTTTAAAAAGTCCAGACGCTTTTCTTTCCAAGCTCCTTAGACTACAAAGACTTGGATGACTAAGAACTTTCACAGACAGCAGAAGTTAGGCTTCCTTCTAGGAGGTCATTTTAGAAAACAAAAAAAAGATAATACAGCAGCTGACAGCGCTGTACACAATGGTAGACTGGTGCATAAAAAGCAAGTGAATTATGCAGAAAACAGAGATTTGAGATCGGAAACTTTTTGAATTACACTGAGAGAGAAAGAGCTGTGCAGGAAGTGTGATTTTATTGTGGTGGAAGCAAAACAGCGAAAGTCAGAGGGAATTAAAAATTGTGTTTTTCCAACCTCAAGCGCAGCTTTGATCTTCTTTTGCTGCTGGTTTAATGATTTTTGGCCAGAGAGTGACAAAACCTAAAGGTTCAGAATATGTGAGATGTCGGTTTTCATTACCCGACGGCGTGTCCATGTATGTGCCCTCGAGTGAACGATCCACGCTCTGTGTTTACATCTTTATGTGGAATCTGCTTACATGCTTTTTAATTTGGTGTTTTAACTCTCTGGTGGTTGTTGAAATAGTTTTGTGAGCTTTAACCTGAGATTCTGGCATTTCTGGCAAAACACATTTATATTTAAAAATCAATTTAGGATTTAATGAATCGATATTGCTTTATTCAAACTAAAATCATTTTGAATCAGGAAATCGATTTTTTAAACGACCCTTAATGTAAAAGCCCTGTGAGTTTGTTTGTTCTCACCTGGACACTTGTTTGACCCACTGAGTTAGACTTACCTGTTCTGGAACTCGAGGAAACCAGACGGATAACCCTGTGAAAAAGAAGTAAAAATACTTATTTGAAAATTTTGTTTTGAGAAAACGTTCCCGAGTGATGTTCTGGTCTTTGGAGAAGTGCTTTTCAGTGCTGTCTTTTGCTGCACATTCCTGAAACTGTTCATCAAAACCTGCTAAGTCATTCAGTTGTGTCCTTGAGTCCCTCAGGTAAAATTAAAAAAAAAAAAACAGCTCAGTGTTGTGATGAAATTATTAATTTGGTTTCTGCGCCCTCTGAGCTTTATCAGTTGCTTCACTTACCGGATTCAAATGTTGCAACTTTTTTAAAAAGCTTCTTTTTATGAACATGTTCTGCTACTATAGACTGCTCTCAATACTGAGAGAAGTACAACTCTGTTTCTAGAGGTGACTGCTATTTTAAGGTTTTGTGGACATTACATAAATTCTGGTCATTGACTGCGGGGACCTCTAGCCTCTGATGGTTGACTGGACCAGTGCACTTATCACTTCATTTAGAAGGCATTACACACTACACTGATTCTGTTTTTATAAAAGAAACCCAATTTCTATCAACAAATCAGTTTAAGTATTTAATTCAAGGGCTACAATGCTGTAATAGTTGATGTCCCAAATCAGAGTTGCAGATATTATGTTTAGAGTAGTGTGAGTGTTTTTGACCAACTATGCACACACTCTAAATATGGCTTTTAATCTTTTTAAGTTGAGCAATGTGCATATTACTGTAGGGTAATATTTATTTAAAATGAACTATATGTTAAAAAGTAAATATACAGGGTGGGCCATTTATATGGATACACCGTAATAACATGGGAATGGTTGGTGATATTAAAGTCCTGTTTGTGGCACATTAGTATATGTGAGGGGGCAAACTCCTCAAGATGGGTGGTGACCATGGTGGCCATTTAGAAGTCGGCCATCTTGGATACAACTTTTGTTTTTTCGATAGAAAGAGGGCCATGTGACACATCAAACTTATTGGTAATGTCACAAGAAAAACAATGGTGTGCTTGGTTTCAACGTAACTTTATTCTTTCATGAGTTATTTACAAGTTTCTGACCACTTATAAAATGTATTCAATGTGCTGCCCATTGTGTTGGATTGTCAATGCAACCCTCTTCTCCCACTCTTCACACACTGATAGCAACACCGCAGGGGAAATGCCAGCACAGGCATCCAGTATCTGTAGTTTCAGGTGCTGCACATCTCGTATCTTCACACCGTAGACAATTGCCTTCAGATGACCCCAAAGATAAAAGTCTAAGGGGGTCAGATCGGGAGACCTTGGGGGCCATTCAACTGGCCCACGACGACCAATCCACTTTCCAGGAAACTGTTCATCTAGGAATACTCGGACCTGGCACCCATAATGTGGTGGTGCACCATCTTGCTGGAAAAACTCAGGGAATGTGCCAGCTTCAGTGCACAAAGAGGGAAACACATAATCCTGTAGCAATTTCAAATATCCAGTGGCCTTGAGGTTTCCATTGATGAAGAATGGACCCACTATCGTTGTACCCCATATACCACACCAAACCATCACTTTTGTTGTTCCAACAGTCTTGGAGGGATCCATCCAATGTGTGTTAGTGTCAGACCAATAGTGGTGGTTTTGTTTGTTAACGTCACCATTCACATAAAAGTTTGCCTCATCACTGAACAAAATCTTCTACGTGAACTGAGGGTCCTGTTCCAATTTTTGTTTTGCCCATTCTGCAAATTCTGTGTGCCGATCTGGGTCATCCTCGTTGAGATGCTGCAGTAGCTGGAGTTTGTAAGGGTACCATTTGTGAGTAGTGACATGCGGCGAGTGCTACGCTGTGGGTTCTTGCTACGCTGTGGGCTCTTGGTTCAAGGTTCAAGGTTCTTTATTTGTCACATGCATAGTTATACAAGTATAACACACAGTGAAATGTAGCCTGACACGCTCCTCGACATGTGCAAAAATTGGGGGGGGGGTGTAGAGGAAGAACATTATATATATATATACATACATATAGTATATACACTGGGTGAATGTGCAGTAGTAGCAGCAAGCAGGTGAATTCTGTACATTAATATGAATAGACATCTGACTATTTTACAGGATATACAATATAAACATATTTAAAATTAAAGGAATTGAAATGTACATTGTGCCTTGGTTTAGAGTGTCTGGAAGAGAGTCCTGTCTCAGTCAATTATACAGTGGGGCAAAAAAGTATTTAGTCAGCCACCGATTGTGCAAGTTCCCCCACTTAAAATGATGACAGAGGTCAGTAATTTGCACCAGAGGTACACTTCAACTGTGAGAGACAGAATGTGAAAAAAAAATCCATGAATCCACATGGTAGGATTTGTAAAGAATTTATTCGTAAATCAGGGTGGAAAATAAGTATTTGGTCAATAACAAAAATACAACTCAATACTTTGTAACATAACCTTTGTTGGCAATAACAGAGGTCAAACGTTTACTATAGGTCTTTACCAGGTTTGCACACACAGTAGCTGCTATTTTGGCCCATTCCTCCATGCAGATCTTCTCGAGAGCAGTGATGTTTTGGGGCTGTCGCCGAGCATCACGGACTTTCAACTCCCGCCACAGATTTTCTATGGGGTTGAGGTCTGGAGACTGGCTAGGCCACTCCAGGACTTTCAAATGCTTCTTACGGAGCCACTCCTTTGTTGCCCGGGCGGTGTGTTTTGGATCATTGTCATGTTGGAAGACCCAGCCTCGTTTCATCTTCAAAGTTCTCACTGATGGAAGGAGGTTTTGGCTCACAATCTCACGATACATGGCCCCATTCATTCTGTCCTTAACACGGATCAGTCGTCCTGTCCCCTTGGCAGAAAAACAGCCCCATAGCATGATGTTTCCACCCCCATGCTTCACAGTAGGTATGGTGTTCTTGGGATGCAACTCAGTATTCTTCTTCCTCCAAACACGACGAGTTGAGTTTATACCAAAAAGTTCTACTTTGGTTTCATACTGACCACATGACATTCTCCCAATCCTCTGCTGTATCATCCATGTGCTCTCTGGCAAACTTCAGACGGGCCTGGACATGCACTGGCTTCAGCAGCGGAACACGTCTGGCACTGCGGGATTTGATTCCCTGCCGTTGTAGTGTGTTACTGATGGTGACCTTTGTTACTTTGGTCCCAGCTCTCTGCAGGTCATTCACCAGGTCCCCCCGTGTGGTTCTGGGATCTTTGCTCACCGTTCTCATGATCATTTTGACCCCACGGGATGAGATCTTGCGTGGAGCCCCAGATCGAGGGAGATTATCAGTGGTCTTGTATGTCTTCCATTTTCTGATGATTGCTCCCACAGTTGATTTTTTCACACCAAGCTGCTTGCCTATTGTAGATTCACTCTTCCCAGTCTGGTGCAGGTCTACAATACTTTTCCTGGTGTCCTTCGAAAGCTCTTTGGTCTTGGCCATGGCGAAGTTTGGAGTCTGACTGTTTGAGGCTGTGACAGGTGTCCTTTATACAGATGATGAGTTCAAACAGGTGCCATTCATACAGGTAACGAGTGGGGGACAGAAAAGCTTCTTACAGAAGACGTTACAGGTCTGTGAGAGCCAGAGATTTTCCTTTTTTGAGGTGACCAAATACTTATTTTCCACCCTAATTTACGAATAAATTCTTTACAAATCCTACCATGTGAATTCATGGATTTTTTTTTCACATTCTGTCTCTCACAGTTGAAGTGTACCTCTGGTGCAAATTACTGACCTCTGTCATCATTTTAAGTGGGGGAACTTGCACAATCGGTGGCTGACTAAATACTTTTTTGCCCCACTGTAAATGGCCCACCCTGTATTTTACAGGTTTCAGTATCTACTTTCTGAAAGAGAAGAATTATTAGAGAAGTACTACATTGTCTGCAAAAACTAACACCATGGTATAGCCAAACTGAGATGACTCATGTTTCATAATGCATCTCTGTATACAGTTCAGTATGAGTTTCTTTATGAAGACAAACTCCCCCACACACTGTCATACTCATGAAGGCTGCTATAAAGATGAGGATGTGACGAACATGCGTGTGTTTAACACTGCAGGTTAACAGTGGCCAGTCAAAGAGCACTTAAGAGCTCCCTGGGAGTCTTTAGTCATGCACACAGAAAAAAACAAAAGTCCAATCACAGAGATCCTACTTCTGTCGTCTCGTCAGCGTGTCAGAACAGCAGCTCCACACTCGGCCACATTAGCCCTTCACATTAAGAGCTCATGAATGCATTTACATCTCTGGGATCATTAACCAAAGGATTCGCTCCACTGCATTCACATCACCTCTTTTTTATTTTTATCAGCATGTCCAGCATCACTCTTGATATCGGCATAGTCATCATAACCACTATCATCATCATTTTAGTACTATTTTTTATTTTTTGTGTGTACGTCTTCTGTTTACTTTTATTTTCAACTGGCTTCATTGTTTATGACGACTCTGCCTTAAACAACATCAAATAAACTTTAGCTCATTATTGTTCACATTACCGATGCATGACTCTTCTAACATCTACCATATACTGACCTTTGCTGATGATGCCACAGTCATTGGCCTGATCAGCACTGAGGATTAGAGAGCATACATAAATAAGGTGGAGCAGTTGACAGCCTGGTGGACAACGAACAACCTCACTGTGAACAGAGACAAAACTAATGAGATTATCATGGAGTTCTTCCACAGCTGACCTTTAGTGGTAGGGAGGGTAAAGTGCACTAAGTTTTGGGGAATGCATCCATTGTGTAGAAGGCAAAATTCTCTCCACCTTCTTCATAAATTGACCCACTCGAGCACTAACAGTGTTTTAGAGAGGAACCATTGAAAGCCTATTTACATACAGCATCACTTCATGGCTTGAAAACAGCAGGAAAGAGACAAACAGAACAGGATTGTGAAAAAGCCTTGCTTCCATCTCTGTCTGATGTCTACAACCAGTACTGCATTATCAGAGGTTGCATCATCATAAATGATGCCTCCCATCATTCTCACAGCCTGTTCTCACTCCTGCAGTCAGGGATAAGGTAAGCATTTGCATCAGGACCACAAGAGTGGCAAATAACATCTTCCCCACCATAATCAGACTACTAAACTAAAACATGTGACTCTGATTTCTGGACATAAACTTTCTATTATGCAGAAGATTTTATTCTGCATTTTATTCTACACTGTCTTTAATTAGACACAGTTATTGTAGTTATTAATGTTCATATGGCACTTATATGTTACATTAAATGCTTATTTGCCTAGAGCAAGCAGAAATGTTATTTTATTTTTATGCATAAAAAGAAATTGACGAATAAAGTAAAGCTCAGTTCAAATAGGTGTTGGCTGCAAAGTGAGTGCTGACTATAGTTAATGGTGCTATATAACCATAGCACCATTAACTTTCTGACTGGTCCCATACAAGCTTAAATTTCACTTTGCAATTGTGTCAAATTACCCAAGGAAACTAAATCTGGTCCCAAACAAGGAAGTGGATATTTTGTTTTACTGGGAACTATTAGTAGCTTTTCTGTGGGTAGAGTGTGGAAACTGAAAAATGAAGCTGAATAAAAACTGTATTCTTTCTAATGGCCAACAGGAGGTGACTCATATCCTTGATTTATGATCTCATTAACCACTTTTCTGATGAATTTATGGTCCCAATTGCGCGGCAGATTAACAACCTGTCCTCTTGCCCTGCGACAGCTGGGTTTGGAAGAGGCTGGATGGGCAGTAAACCATGTTTTTTGTCAAGGTTGGCCTAACTTGTGTGAGTGTGCAGTTTCCTTCGGTTTCTAATAGTCCACCGCTCTTTCCACCAAAATGATGTTGGACAAAATGCTGAGCTCACAGACCACTAACCAGCGTCTGATGTCACAGTGGCTACATCCCCCTTTTATATAAACCGCCACTAAGTCTGATGTTATTAGCCATTTCTGGGTCCAAACTCTTCTTCTGTTCCCAGACTCAAGCAAACACTGTGCATCGATGTGTCATGTACTATGTACTTGTACTAACCCCCACTTCAACATCCTGTCCCAGAATAGACACAGGCCATGTAGCTGTCGTCTTGCTTCTAAATTTGACCGCCATCTCTCCAGATGGCGTTCAAATATGGAGCAACCCTGGAGGTCCCTCTCCGGGGTCTGCTTCTGTCCATTGAGCCTCTCTAATAGCCAACTCGATCTCCCAGGTCAGGGCCCCAATTACACAGGTGGGCGGTAGAATGGGAGAGTCCCGAGTTGCGTCTTCAGAGGTGGCGAATTGGCGTGAGAGGGCGTCTGGCTTGACATTACGGGAACTGGGTCTGTAAGTGATTGTGAACTGGAAACTAGGAAAAAACAGGGCCCACCTGGCTTGCCTGGCGTTGAGGCACTTTGCCGATCAAATGTACTCCAGGTTCTTGTGATCGGTCCAGACCACAAACGGCTGGGCAGCGCCCTCCAGCCAATGGCGCCACTCCTCCAGAGCTAGCTTGATGGCTAGTAGCTCTCGGTCTCCCACATCATAGTTGCTCTCTGCAGAGGTGAGACGGCGTGAAAAGTAGGCACAGGGGTGAAGCTTATCACCTTGCTGCTGGGAAAGCACCGGCCCCACTCCAGCGTCCGAGGCGTCCACCTCTACAACGAACTGCAGGTTGAGGTCGGGTTGGACGAGAATGGGCACCGAGGCAAAGCGGTCCTTCAGATGAGCGAATTCTTGTTGAGCACGGTTCATCCCAGCAGAAGGGAACCTTGGGAGAAGTAAGACGGGTCAGAGGCAGGGCAAGTTTACTGTAATCGCGAATAAAGCGACGATAGAAGTTCGCGAACCCCAGAAAGCTTTGTAGCTGTTTATGGTTAGAGGGGGTCGGCCAGTCAACAGCGGCTTGGACCTTCGCGTGATCAGTCGATGATGTGGCCCAGGAAGGAAACAGTTGAGATATGAAACTCACACTTCTCCCATTTAACAAAGAGACGATTCTCAAGGAGACACTGAAGGACTTGCCTGACATGGCGTATGTGTTCTGTGACAGAGCGGGAGAAGGTGAGGATGTCATCCAAGTAGACGAAAACGAAGTGGTCAATGAAATCCCGGAGAACGTCGTTCAGCCTGAAACACAGCTGGTGCATTGGTGAGACCAAAAGGCATTACAAGATATTCGAAATGGCCCAGGTGAGTATTGAAAGCCGTTTTCCACTCATCCCCCTCCCTTATTCTCACCAGATGGTAGGCGTTGCGCAGGTCCAGCTTTGAGAAGATAGTGGCCCCCTGGAGAAGCTCGAACGCGGAACTCAGCAGCGGGAGGGGATACTTGTATTTAACTGTGATGGCATTGAGGCCACGATAGTTGATACAGGGCAACTCTTGTCCTTCTTACTGACAAAAAAGAAACCGGCTGCAGCAGATGTGGACGAGGGACGAATGAGACACGCGGCAAGGGATTCGTTGATGTATCCCTCCATGCTCTCACGCTCAGGTTGGGACAGGCTCTACAACCTACTAGTCGGGAGTGGTGCGCCTGGGAGGAGGTCAATCCCACAGTCGTACGGCCGGTGGGTGGGAAAGGAGTGTGCCTTATCCTTACAAAACACCAGTGCCAGGTCGTAATAAACAGACGGCATGGAGGACAGATCTGACGGTTCTGAGATCGCTGAATTGATTGGTGGGTTCATGGCGGGGGTGGCGGCTTTTAAACAGGGCAGTGTAACTGTATGACTTCAGAGAAACAGAGCGTGCTGATCAGCGTGCAGCTGATCCGCCTGGCCGTGACAAATAGTTTTTCCTTATACTTAGTCTAGTTTTACTCTTTGAGCTTTGTGTTTCCTTGGATTTTGCATTCCTGACAATAGAGGCTACTTTCATTAAAGAGACATTAAGAATAACCAAACTAAATGTAGACGTCAGAATGAAGACACGTTTTTCTGTTATCGTCTTAGTGTTTTTAAGAAACAGGACAGCTGCTGAAGCCTTTTCTGCCAGGTTGCCTGGGCGGATCACCTCCTCTCTGAACTACAACTGGGCTTCTGATAAGAGATCTTTTAATATTACTCCCGACTTCAATATCAGAGGATTGCAAGGTTGCCAGGCAGGGATATTGAGCGAAAGCTAAGAGTTTCTCCCTTTCGGCTTGGCCCGGCATCAAAACTTATTAGATAGATAAATGAGAGCTGGACTTGTGCCGGAGCGGGCCTCTTTCTGTGCCTGTGTGTCATTTATTCGTCCCCCGAATAAAGGCTCCATCAGATAGTGGGTAGCCTTTCATGGCGGCCTCCATCTCTCTGCATCTGTTGACCCACTGCGGCACAGTCGGGATAATTTGGGCTGCTTTGGCGGCTCTGAAACAGCACTTTCCCTTTGAAACAGCTTTTGTTAATTTTGTTCTTTCTTACCAGATAAACCTCAGATTTAGAGGTTAGGAAGCATATATGTGGTTCTTCTACTCTATTGGGCATTTTGTTATCTTATTTATCAAAGCAAAGAAGCCTTAAAAACCCTTTTTATAAAGCATTTCTTTGTTATATGAGGCTTTACAGCAAAATAGGAGGCTTACTTTTTTATCGTACATGGTTGGATGATGTGAGTGGTATTTATAGCATTGTAAGAATTAAATATTGCTTCTACACAGTAGAGCGTCTGTCATTGTCTATCAGAATTAAGCTCAGGTCCTTGAAAAAAGCATTTCCTTGACTAGTTTCCTGTAACCATGGTAATAGGAAGCCCTCTCCAATCACGTTTTTGTACTGTATGTCAGGGAAGTGAACAGCTTCCTGCTGTTTTCACTGGCTTCCTCTCCACTGGTGTGAACTCAGGATTCCGCATTAGGTCCTGGAAAGCTGTGCAGCTTTTAACCACAGCTCTTGTTGTGAGCAGTTTTTTTCTGTTTTCTGCATTTTCTAATGAATTTGCCCTCAACGCAGTCACATTTGAATGACGTAAGTTTAAACTTTCTTGTAAAAATTTAGACCAAACAGGAGTTTAGGCAGTGGCAGTTTCAAGATTTCATTTTTATTTCTTATGTTTTCAATACTTTTCAGGTGATTACTCGAGTGAACAAAACCAGTGAGATCAATTAATTTCTCTAATAATGTGATTTTGAAGCTTTATCTAAATTTATTTTCATATCACTGCTCAGTGGGACACGAGAGCTGCATGTATAAAATCAGCTGTCAGCTCTGACTTTAAAAATCTTTTAAAGATTTGCTAACTTTGCCCTAAAGTAAGGTTTTAAAAGTCATACTTAAAGCACCTTCATCTTTGCTGTTGTGTGATTCTGCATTCGGGATTCTTCATTGACATGTCTCGTCTCTTCTACACTCTCTGGCTATTTTGTTAGCTACGTCTTGCTAGTTCTAGCTGGGCTCCCTTTGATCTTCACTACTACATTAGTTCACATAGATTCAACAAGATGCTGGAAACATTCCCCAGAGATTTTTGTCCATATTGACATTATAGCATTAAACAGTTACTGCGGATTTGTCGGCTGCACATCCATGATGCAAATTTCCTGTTTTTCCACATTCCAAAGGTGCTCTCACCAGAATCAGATCTGTTGACTTTGGAGGTAACAGTGAATTGCTTGCCACATTCAATAAACGAGTTAAGATTATTTGAGACATGATGTATTATAATGGCAGAACTGTGGTCATAAAGGGGTGGACATGGTCAGCAACAATACTCAGGTAGGCTGTTGTGTATAAACAGCACTCACTTGGTTGTAACGAGTGGTTATTTCAGTTACTGTTGCCATCGAATCAACTCCAAGCAGTCTGGCTATTTTGCTCTGACCTCTTCTAGCATCAACAAGATATTTTCACACAGAGAAAATGCTGCTCACTGGATATTTTCTCTCTGTAAAGCCCAGAAATGATTGTGTGGGAAAATTCCAGTAGCTCAGCAGTTTCTGAAATACTCAGCCCAGCCTGTTTGGCACCAACAACCATGCCATGTTCAGTGTCACTTAAATCACCTTTCTTCCCCATTCTGATACCCAGTTTGAACTTCAGTCGATCATCTTAACCATGTGTTTTTGACTAACTGTATTAGGTTGCTGCTGTGTGATTGGCTGATTGCTGCTGTTAAAGTGGTCAATGGGCATAATGTTTCCGATATAACATATTAAATATACTATATTAAACATGGTCTGTGTTAGTTTTAGATTGTTTTTTTTAAACTCTTGAATCTTTAGGAATCAATAGAGATGGGATAAGCAAGACAAGCACAGAGATATGTTGGCAACTGCCTGGTAACCACTGGTTGTTTAGATACCCACCACTATAAAGTCTGTGTTTGGGTTACTGTGGTAATAGTCTGTTGGGTTCACAGTAAGTGAGTGGATGTCTTTTGTCCAACCTCTTATTTAGACATCTTCCTCTCACAAACCTAATGGATTCTTTCCAGTGATAAGGCAGTGTTATACATGTGGAAAAAAAAACTGTAGAGGGAATATTCTGCCATTGTCTGCAGTGAGAGTGAAAACATCTTAGAATGACAGTGAACTACATAAAAGATAACAAAAGCATATCAGACAGAACAGGCATACAGAGAAAGTTTATTTTATATTTCAGAGAGACTAAAAACCACTTCCTGGGGAGTCACGAACACACTTGCGAGAAAGAAATGGAGAACTGATTTACATCAAGCTGCACTCCATTACTCCTCCTCACTGGATCAAACTGGCAGCGATGCAGCTTGGTCATCCAGTCACCATCAGCACTTCTCTCCAAATCCCTCCCCAACCTCAGAGTCTGATATCCAGGAGCCGACACCCATTCCTGCTGGACTCCATCCAGCCCGTGTTGGTCAGGGCTATCATCAATCCAAAACGGGGGATGGAGGAACCTCTCCAGCCGCAGACTCCACAAAGCCCCAGTAACTGCAGCTCATCGGGACCTGGTGGGAAATCCTGCTGGAGTTTAGACCTGAGGGTGGCTATTCTTCTGCTTACTCTGGCAGGAGCAGTAATCCTCCTACTGCTGTACAGACTGTTACAGCTGAGACACAGGTGTGTACATGTGTAATAACATGTAGCCAAAAGGTAAATTGATGTCAGGCTTGTTTGGTAAGTCATCTGTGTGCGTCTTGACCCAATTCAGTTTGGCCTCAGAAATGGGATTCAAGTTTTACCACTATATTTATTTGGTGTTATGTTTTCTTCAGGCTGAGGATGGCCAGAGCGAGGCATGCTTTGGAGTACACCAGCTTCTACCACAGTGGCACCTACACACTCAAACACCCCACACCTTGTCAGGAGCTGCCAGAGAAGAACAGGGCAGTACCTGAAGACACTGCACCACTCCAAACCATAACCTCAGTGACACCTGCTGTCATCACCCCAGTGCCACCTCCATCGCTGCCCTCACCGGCACCCCCTCCACTGCCACTCCCCCCACCTCCTGTCCTACCACGTCCACCTCTTCACCCTCCAGTTTCTCTCCCTCCGACACCCCCTGTCCTGTCACTCCCTCTTCCCGTGCCTGTCATCCACACCACCCCGCCCAGCCCTCACCTGTCATGGGGTGCCTGCTCAGATGCAGATGTTTATTCTCGGATTGGGACTTTCAGGCCATCCAGGCTTTCCAACCTCTCCAACCAGTCGACGGTCATCCTGTTTGAACACTCATCTGTTTGAACTCTCACAGAATGTGTGTGATCTCCTCAAGGAGTCTGTGACTGTGACAAGGATTACAAGATGTTTCCTGTACTCTATGTTTGTGTGTGTAATATACAGCAAAATATAAGAGGTTAACGTTTCAAAACTTTAAAACATGAAGTTTGCACTTTGTCAGCCACTGAAGGGCTTTATTGACAAAAAAAAGAAAGAAAAAAGCAGATGCAATAAAATTGCAATTTAATTAAAAACACCTCTATTATAACCATGTTTTTTTCTTAACTGGATTGTGACGTCAGGAGGACAGATGAAACCCTCCACTTGTCCAAGAAGCAGGACTAAAAAACTACCAATAGCAGATGAACAGTATGTAAAACAGGGCTTATGAATACATTGACTTTTTGGTGAAGGATTTCAAGAGTGAGGTACAACAGTGAACATCTACAGTCATCTGTAAAACATGGCAGAAGGTTGCATTTCAGTCAGTGGTGTCAGGGAATGTGTTAAAGTTGATGTGAATGCAAAAAAAGCACAGCCAGATCCACCAATCAGAACCATTTGGAAGCATCTAATTGACAACAGCTTCATTTCTCAGCGTGACAGGGATCCCATGAAAAGAAAAAATTAAGAATTTGAAAATTCATGGATTATAATGAGTGTAGGCAGCACGGTGGCACGGTGGTTAGCACTGTTGCCGCACAGCAAGAAGGTCCTGAGTTCAATTCCACCATCAGGCCGGGGTCTTTCTGTGTGGAGTTTGCATGTTCTCCCCGTGTTTGCGTGGGTTCCCTCCGGGTACTCCGGCTTCCTCCCACCGTCCAAAGACATGCAGCTTGTGGGGATAGGTTAATTGATTAATCCAAATTGCCACTAGGTGTGAATGTGCGAGTCAATGTGAGTGCGAATGGTTGTCTGTCCCTGTGTGTTGGCCCTGCGACAGACTGGCGACCTGTCCAGGGTGTACCCCACCTCTCGCCCTATGACAACTGGGATAGGCTCCAGCGCCCCCCGTGACCCTGAAAAGGAGAAGCGAAAGTGAATGGGTGGATGGATATAATGATTGTATTTTAGAGTTTAAAATAGTTTGATCAAAGACCTTTCAATCCTGGTGGATTAACCAATACAGAAACATAAAAAATAAATAAATAAGTTACCTATGCTGTTAATTTAGGGCAGATATGGCATAACGCTTGCATTTTGTGGTGTCCTCATAAGTTTGTTAAGCACTGTATAACGAGTCCATCACCAGGTAGTTAGTAACACATTTTTGTGTTTTCGTTGTGTGACCACATTCAGGTGTGAATAAGAAATTCTGCATTACATACTTCATCGTGCAGATTGAGAAAATACACACCCTGTTATTTGTCTTAAAATATTGTAATATAAAAAATAATAATAATAACGACATTTTTAAATATTAAAAAAATAACCATGATCCCTAGTCACTTTAGCTATCTAGTGATCACCTAATGATTAACTCACTATTACTTTCTGCCTCTTTCTGTGGCTCCTTAATAATGAGCATCATAACTTACAAAATGATCATTTTGTTTTCTTTAAAACTCGACGACAGTGTTTAGGAAAATGTTCACTACCATCATAAATCAAGAGACCTGTAGGTTCATTTTCTCATATTCTCCTGTACATTCTGATGTTTAATGGCCTCCTGAGTTAGAAATATGGGATTAATGTCAATGCCATCCTTCCAGCCCTCTCACCTGGATGCTGTTAGTCTCCTAAAATGAGACTGTTATCTCTTAGTGGCTAATACTGTTTAATCCTTCCATGAAAAATGGGGATTCAAGTAAACAGTGCATGTATCATCAAATTTTAAGAGGAACTTTAACTAATGAAAGAAGTCATGTATATGTATAACCATGTATAATTTCTGCTGCATGAAGTAGTTCTGAAGTTTGAAGGATTCTTAAAGTGGATATGCAACATTTCAAAATGAAAAACTTTGATTAATATTCAACACATCCAGAAAACAAACACATTCATATTCATCCTTGCCTGACATTTCCTCATTTTATTTAATTGCCTCTGCTGTATATTGTTACAAATGTCTTTCCTCCTCAGCTTACAACCACTTACGAGACATTGCAGAAGCGCATGCACATATTGAATTAACTGGCTTTTAGAATGGAGACCGTGACCCCACGAGCAGACTTGTATGCAGAAATGACTAAAGATACAAGGTACACAAGGTCGCGGTTTTCACCCCAGCAGGCAGAGAGCAACAAACAACCATCAACTAAAACAGCTTCCCTTTACAAACTAATGTTGAATTATAAATGAGAGGTTGGTTGGAAAAAACATATTGAAATATTGAAGAAAAATTCACCTTGTTAATGTGGCCACTAAGATCACCATAGAAAAAAGATGTTAGATGTCAGACATTGCCTTTGTGCCAATGGGGCTTTTTAATATGTGCTAAGTTCATCCACTGGGGAAGAGCACTAATGAAATAGTTAAGAGTTGAGCGATTGCATTGTTAAACATACGGTTTAATAATCATGTTTGAATTTTTTGCTGTTAAAGGCTTATATTACTAAATGAAGCAAAAGCTTATGATACAGAAAGAGACGGGGGGGGGGGGGGGCATGAATGCAAAGAATGGTGTGAAACAGGGAGGGACGCTGCCATGAAAACCCAGCTCAGGAAATACCTCCCAACTAAGGAAACAATGAGCTCTGCTACTGCAACAATTCAGTAAAAATGGTTAAGATAAACAGGTTAGGAGCGCTACGTTTCTAATCGGGCAGTAGTTTATTTATTACAAACCACTTGAGTTTTGCATTGTGGAGGGCACCCTGAAGTAATTAAGTGCATGTTGTTATTCATGCAAAGTAAGAAAATATGTCAAAAGTTGTCAGTATTCCAGTTATCGGCATAAAAACTAGACTGAAAATGAGTGAAAAGAACATAATTGTTCTTTTCAAACTGGTCAGTCTACCTGTAACTTAGCTGCACAAATCTAGTGATACCTCAAATCTCAGCGCAGGGAAATTTGATTAATGAGGCAAACTGACCTCTACAGGCAATATTTGATGCTGGTGTGTTTTGTTGCTTACAGTGAATTTCCTGTTTGGCCAGATAAAGCTTTCTGCTTACCAGCATTAGCTTAAGTAATAAAGTGGACAACTTGGCATCTATTGTAGCAGCTAGCTGGCTAACATTATCTCTAGAAAAATGCTGTCTCTAGCCACAACAATCTTCATTGTCTTTAGTTAGTGATCAATGGACTCCATAAGCTATCATAAACTAGTGCTGCTCAATGATGAAAATGCAAACAGAGGTGATTTTCTGAAGAAAAAAAAAAGGAAAAAAACTAGGGAACAAATAAAAAACAAGCAAGCAAACAAAAATAGCTAAGAGGCTGTTAGAGGAAACTGTATGTCAGTGTGATACAAGCCAATTTAAATGCTCCCATTTTCATATTAACATTCACATCAGAGTTATTAGTAGTGAAATACTGAAGTACTCCTATTCGTTAAGTTAATCACTGAATAGCATATTGCTTGTGCTAAGAATCACTGGATTAAAAGCATATAAACTATTAGTAGGAATAGATCAATTTTAATTACATGTACATCGATCAGCTCAGCAGCCACAACTGATCCCTAGAAGTTCAGTTGAATTGATTATCGCTACACTGGATTTAAGGGAACCTTATGAGATTAGGTAAGATCACAATCTTATTTCCTGCAAGAATTTCTTTCCCAAAAGGTAACACGGGTAGCACAAGTGCATGTTCTTCTGCAAGGTGGCATATTATGTAGAAATATGTGACTATATAGCTAATGAATGTTGTCTCTTGGTGTTTTGTGTTTTTTTTTGACAAGAAATGTTTAGATAGGAAGAAAGATGAATATAATTCATACAGACTGTCATGGGCTTTTGACCCTAAATTTTGAGTTTTGGAATGTTTTGAGTTTTCGGTGAGCTCATGAGCTCTATATCTATATCTCTATATCTAGTTCTTTCAACATAACATAACATATTGTCTATGTATCCTGTTCATGGGGTCTGTAGGTTTGCACTCCTTTTAAATAAAAAAAGAGAAAACTATTCAATATACTTCAGGTATTTATGATAATTATTATCTATAACAGTGAGTAAAAGTGTTCTAAATCTTGCTTGGCTGTGTCTGACTGGTAGGAACAGTGTTTGCAGTGCTAAATAAAATGAAATACAGTTTCTGTCCCTACTTAACGCATGTAACTGTGTATCAGATCGAGGATCATTACTTACTGTGTCATAGTCGCCATTTGCTGGAACGAGTGTGTCGACGATCACACAGTCCAGTGACCGGGTATCGATGACTTCACACATCATGCACTACAATTTTAATGCCTTGAGTTTAACAGATTGGACATCCCTATCTTGTTTTTGTAAACCAGATGGCACAAGAGAGGGTGTTTATAACTTACACTTTCATTCCAAAAGACTACAGATGGGTTTTTAGGTCAGTACAGCTAGTTTTGATTTCTGTGCCACACAGTTTATTAAAAGTTATAAAAAATATCAAACATTAAAGACCTTATCCTTTCCTAAAAGCTGCATGCTGTGTTTTTGTTATCGCCTAAAAACAAACGTGGTGTTAAACAATGAGGAAATGCTGAAAGGTAAATCTCAGTTACCGCTGGAATCACACAGCCAAATTCCAGAGAAGATTGCTGTCAGCTGTCGGCAATAAAAACAGACTTCCACCTTCACAAAGTTTATATGTGTCCCAAAACATCCATACAGGCAGATTTAAGAGGCAGATGGAAAATGTCATGGATTGATCCATCCTTAATAACACAGGATGAGGATGCATGGAAATTTCTTTCCCAAGCGACATAGACAATATTGTGCTTTGAACATCGAGAGAAATTTTCCATTCCTCTGAAGGAAAACAAAAAGGCTGTGCTATGACTCTGACGTTTTCGTCTTCCTTTCATTGTTTAAAAATGAACCAGAATGCATGGACAAAACTACAGTGGGAGAAATGACGACTGCTTTTTTAAAATTAGTGACTAAATGCAAAAATCTTTGTGGAATCTATTTTTCCTTTGAGTTCAGTTCATTTTTAATTTTTCCAACAGCATGTTCTTTTTCTTTATAATTATCAATATTCACCATTTCAATTGATGTAGCAAAGAACTTCAGAAATCCTTAATAACTTAGTTATTTCCTATCTTATAATCACCTCATTTGGTTGATGATTAAGCTTTTCTTTAAATGAGATTTTACTTGCCTGGGTCCACACTATAGACTGTATATTAAAGATGGATGAATCCACTGTAAAGTTTGCCCTAATTTTTGGGTTTTAGTCACCAGTTTTTTGAAACTCGATCAGATCAGCCAATGCCAGCAAACTTTATCAGCAAACTGCATTTAAAGCTTTCAATACAATGTCAAAAATAGCTGCTAACTAAGAAAATAATAATGTAAAAACATAGTAGCAATAGTAGGACAGCAAATCAGGGAAAAGTTGACTTAAAAGGATGAGAACAGGAGCTCAAACTGTAGGCCATGTCCCTCCTTTGGGAGTTGGCTGTTGGACTGCCAGTGCTGCTTATTGTCACTGATTTGGTTCATAAATAAAGAGAGGAGGACTCTGTGTCTTCAGGATCTTGTAACTGCTTTTTGCAAACGATGCAGTCCTATTGGCTTTATCAAGTGGGGACCTCCTGCTTTAATTTGGAAACTTTGCAACCGAGTGCAAGGCAACTAGTATAAGGAGAAAGAGCTCCAAGTCTGAGGCTGTGATTCTCAGTCAGAATAAAGGTGGCGTATCCGCTCCAGTTTGGGAATGAGTTGCTGCCCAAATTGTATGAGCTAAAGTAGCTTGGGGACTTGATAACAGATGAGGGAAGGATGGAGCAGTAGAGTAACAACAGACTGGAGCAGGATGCTGAACTGATGTGTCATGGTGAGGAGAGAGCTTGGCGTGAAAGAAAAAAGAGAAATTTATCAGTTGATCTACATCCCCACCCTCATCTATGGCAAGGAGCTGTGGGTAGTGATCAGATGAATGAGATTGCTGATACAGCAGTGGAATTAGCTTCCTCCGTAGGTGTATGGGCTCTCCCATGGCGATAAGGTGATTAACTCAGTCATTCAAGAGGAGCTCAGAGTAGATCAGCTACCACTTCACATCAAAAATAACCAGTTTTGGGTGGCTCTAACTATGCTTCCTGGATAAGACGTTTCAGGCATATTCAGATGAGCCCCACACTAAAAAAAAGAACGTGTTGGATTTATTTAATTCAATAGTTGCACACAGATGTTTTACTTTGACAGCAACTTGAACAGCTGAGATAAGTTAACACTTAATTTTAAAACATTAGGTAATTTCTGTTTAATACACCCAAGACAGAAATCCAAGAGATGGCCAGTCTCCTTTTTTCAGTGCACCTCAAAATTCCTCGAAGTCCCCCCAGAAGAGCTGAAGCAGGTGGCTGGGGAGAGTTAGGTTAGAGTTAGGAATGACGGATAGATGGATGGATATTCCGATTGCCAAGGATTTGGATTAGGGTTATGGTTAGGGCTCGAGATGTCACACAACTTAGATCTCAGAGGGTTAAAAAATGTGGAAACATGTAAATAGCACAGTCTGGACCCATTACAGGGAACTCAAGATCAAGAGGTTGAGAAAAAAAGGTCATCACATACAACTCTGCACATTCTTACTCCTTTTTCTTTATAAACATGATAGTTACTCTTAACATCTTGTGCTCAATCTGCTGGAGATGAGATTGAACACCTGCTGAAGGTATCAAACAGAAGACAACAAAGAAAGAGCTTCTGTTTGATGTCAAACTTAAAATGACGCCTGTGAAACCAAACAAAGTCACAGCGCTGACACCTGCTGCAGGTTCAGGAGGGTCAGACTGAGGCCGAACAGGCTCTAAGATTTATGAAAGGATTGGAGAGAGAGAGGAGCGAGCAGTGTCTGATTCAACAAAATGCAAAATAATACAGTGGTTTGGGCCTAATAATAGTTACAGACCATAATTTCTCTTAAATCACTACTTGTTACACATTTTGTTTTCTATGCTGAATACTGGAAAATTTCATCTTCAACAGCCTGCTAAGATTTGATAAATCAGGTTAAGATATTAGATATGATACTGAGGATTTATCCTTTGCTTCAGTCAGTTCAGTTCAAATGCAGGATCGGAGCACTTAAATTCATTAAAACTTTGCTCCGGCCTCCAGTTGGCAAAGTTAATTTAATAAAGATGTACTCATAATGAGTCTTGACTTCATTACTTTTAGAGGAGCCCTGAGCTGCACACCGAACCATCACGACTTCACAGCAGAGGCTTCATTTGTTTACTTGCGCCTCCAGAAGAGACACTCGTGCATGACCAGGAATGTGTGTTTCACATGAACCCATCAACAGAAGCTTGATCACCAATGAAAGAACAGCTACACGTTCAGAACTCTGTAACTACACAGTGTGCTGCGATAAAAGAAGCAGGAGAGTATTATTTCTTACAATAACACTCCAAAAAAAAACCCTAAGGTTTCTTCATACTCAAATAAACATGATATAGTAAATTTAGGCAAAATGCAAAAAATTGTAAGGTTAATTTATTTAAATAATTAAGGAAAATGTGCAATAAATGTGTATCAACTGAATGTATACCAAAGTAAATTTGATTGGACTATATTTAATTAAATGTAAGATTTTACATTGTACACACACACACTATTATTATTATTATTATTATTATTATTATTATTATTATTATTATTATTATATACAAATATACAAAACTTAAAGATAGAAAACATGAAATTACTGCATCATCCACTTCCTCCATATGATGTATGAAGGTGTATGTGCTTCCCCCACAGAGACAGGATGATGAAGCAGTTGAGAACTTCACCTTGATGAGAGGAAAGCATCTTTAATTCAGTTTAAAGAGAGCCCTTGGATGAGGAGTGAAGACATGTTAAATATGCCTTCCCTACCCAAGATGACAGCTTTATTTATTATTAGACCTTGGTTAGCTAATGTTTCAGACCTCAGCCTGATTGAAATGCAGGGGCGGGGCCCGAAGAGAGCGATGTATATACGAATCCCCGCAAACTTAGATGAAATAAAGCACTTTTGTAAAGAAGACTGAAACTCTACACAAGTAGAGGGAAGACTTATAAACTCATACAGAACAATTGCTTCACATTTTACTGTGTGTAAATGCCTTTGACCTGCCAGGGTGGTAGATTACAATTGGTTGGGTAAAATCTTGTGCATTTGCATGTTTGTTGTGCATTTGTCCCTTTTTGAATAAGATCAATATTAAATTTATGATTAAAGGAAGCAACATAGACTGAATTAATTTGGATGTTTTCCAAAGAAAATGTCATCCCATCAAAAAGTGCAAAAGCTGCTACACAACACATCTCATTAAATATAGTTTATGTACTTGCTCTTTATGAGTGAAACTCATAACAGAAAATTGAAGACTTGCAACAATGCTTTAAAAGTGTCAGTTCCTAGAAACAACCCTGAAAAAGATGAAGATTTATTTCCTATATATTTCTTAAATAATATCTTGTATATATCTTATATATATCTTTAATAATCTACTGTGAGCCCTGTTCTGAGTTTAATGCCTCGTTTTCTGAGCTGAACTCGTTAACAACAGTTTCAAGAAAGGAAAATTTAATAGACAACGAGGCTTTATTTCGCCTTTGCTTCCCGTGAGGTTGCGGAAACCCATAACGTAATTCCTTTGACAGCAGAACGCCACAGGCAGCCCAGCAGGGGAAACACGACGGAACAGTTCAAGAGTGTATGGATGAAATTTAATCCACACTCTTCACCTCCTCCAGTATGCAGGCTGATTTACAGCCAAGTGCACTTGGCTGCAGTCTCCGGAGGAAGTGCAGTAAACCAAGCTGGAGAACACTAGCATCCAAACAGTGTTTCAGTGGCTTTGCTTCTGTCCTGCACATTTTTAAGTGACCACTCAGGGAAAAGTTTAATGCTTTGCTCAGCAGGTTTTGTGAAACTGTTGCTGCTGGTGTTTTGAGAAATTACCTCTAAGAGATGATGACAAATGTGACTAATATGTTCATTCAGAGGGGGAAACCTTGAGCAATCAGCCATCGGGGAAAAAAAACACCTATTTTTGTTGTTTAAAAGTTATTAGGACACACAAATTGGATGCCTCACTGTGAAGAGAAAAGATCATTAAGCATTATGAAAGACTAAAAATACTTCTGTATTTTTGATTTCCCCATTGCTGTATATTTATGAATTAAGTAGGTACTTTATAGAACTTTGGATTTGTTTCTAAGGGAACTGCCTAAAGGAGTGATTCCTACTTCCCGTTATGCATCTCAATAGCATTTTTCTCTTCATTACTACCTACTAAAAACACACATCAATCAAACTCTGTGAGTCTGTCCTAGTTTTAAAACATTTCTGCAACACTTCCAGGCTATATCTTTAGATTTATGTAGTTTTATGTTAAAATATTTCAAAGTAAGACTGTTAAAATCACAAGTTTTAAAACTTTTCCAACTTCACTATACCAGCAAACATCATATCGCGTCACCTGTCAATCTGCTGGGCACACCTAGGAGTCTTTAAACTCCACCCTTTTGACCTGCTAGGCCTTTTACCACCGTACTCCATATATAATGTAAAAGGCTATTCTGTCACTTGAATGTGCGTTTGTGTTACATTACACCATGTATTCCTATCTTTAAAGAAATGTTAATACTAAGATGGTGGATGCATTAGTGACATAAGTTGATGTTATCCTAAATTAGTGAATCCTGTCAGTAGCATGATTGTAATGTAATATGAACAGTATTTAAAAAAAACACACACACAAAAATATGTAACTCCTTTTTGGTTTTTTGGTTGTTGTTTTTTTCCTTTTTGTGCAATTTCTCCCATTTCTCTGTATTTTACTGGTATGCAAAGTCCTCTGTTTTAGCTAAAGTGTAATCTATCAGAATCCATGGGGATTCTGGAGGCTCTGTTGTGGCAAGCTAAAATAAATAGTTATAATCATTAATTTAAGAAATATATATGATGACAAATATATTTTGGGTATTCATATAAAAAAATAGAAAAGCCAATCTTTGTGTCAGTTTACACATTGTACACAGATGGAATTATAATATGATCTCCCCAGATATTTAAACTGTGGCACAGAGAAAAAGCCACAAAAGCACATTAATTTTTTGGCTCATGTGTGAGAGAGCATCATTTCTTGTAATTAGTTTTTCAGGCCAGAAAAGAAATTTGACATGTAAACTTGTGAAGAGTTATAAACTATTCTGTATCATCCAAACTCATCATGAGAATTGTCTTGAAAACGTCCTTTGAAGAACTGAGCCAGAAAAAATGTAAATCTCAACAGTACTGTGCAAATGTTTTAGGCAGGTGAGGAAAAATGCTGTAAACAAAGAATTCTTTGAAAAGTGAAAGTTTTAATCATTTATTTTCATCAATCAACAAAATGCAGCGAATGAACAAAAGAGAAATCGAAATCAAATCAATATTTGGTGTGGCCACCCTTTGCCTTCAAAACAGCATCAGTTCTACACTTGCACACAGTTTTTGAAGGAACTCGGCTGGTAGGTTGTTCCGAACATCTTGGAGAACTAACCACAGATCTTCTGTGGATGTAGGCATCCTCACATCCTTCTGTCTCCTCGTGTAATCCCAGACACACTCGATGATGTTGAGATCAGGGCTCTGCGGACTCCATGCCATCACAACTTCTTGTTCTTCTTTATGCTGAAGATAGTTCCAAATAACTTTAGCTGTATGTTTGGGGTCGTTGTTCTGCTCCAGAATACATTTGGGCCCAATAAACAATCATTTATGTTTCTCAAAGCATTCTTTGTTTACAGCATTTTTTCTTAGCTGCCTAAAACTTTTGCATTGTATTGTATATCTGAGATGTTTTGTTAAAACAAATACAATGACTGGCCACTCTGTTAGGTACACCTGTTTAGCTGCTCCTTAACCTAGATGTAATCAGCTGAGCATGGCTGAAACTAATTGCATTTAGGCATGTAGACATGGTCAAGATGACTTACTAGGGTTGAATCAGAGTAACAGAATTGTGGTGAAAATGTTACTTTGAATGTAGAGTTGTTGTGGGCTGGTCTGAGTGTTTCAGAAACTGCTGATCTGCTGGGATTTTCCTTCACATTTACCTGTAGGGTTTTTAGAGAATGGTCCAAAAAACAGAAAATATCTAATGAGCGGCCATTCTCTGGGTAAAAAGCTTTTTTGGTGACAGGGGAGAACGGCCAGACTGCTTCAAGCAAATAAGAAGGCAAGAGTAACTCAAACAACCACTCATTACAACCAGGGTATGCAGAAGATCGTCTCTGATTGTACAACACATCAAACCATGAAGCACATGGGCTACAGAGGCAGAAGACCACACCAGGCACCACTCCGATCAGCTAAAATAATGAACAATAGATGATCTGAAAAAGAAAAAAAAAACATTGTCTGGACTAAGTCTGTATTTCTGCTGTGGCGTTCACGTTGTTGAGTCACAATTTGGTGTAAAAAACACAAAAGTGTGGGTCCCTTGCATCGTGTAGCACCAGTTTAGGCTGGTGTTGCACTGTTTAAATGCCACAGCTTGGTGTTGTTTCTGACCATCTCGATGTCTTCATGACCACACTGTACCCATCTCCTGGAGTCTACTTCCTGCAGGATAACACACCATGTCACAGAGGTCAAATCATCTCAAACTGGTTTCTTGAACATGACAATGAGTTCAGTGAAGCAGTTTGAAATGGCCTCCACAGCCAAAACATCTCAATCAAACAGAGCAACAGGAGATTCAGGATGTGCAGCCACATAAAATCTATCATGTCAATATGAATCAAACTCACTGAAGAATGTTTCCAGCACCTCATTGAACTGCAACGAAGAATTGTCTGTGGGTGTATATGTGGCTCTGTTATTGTCTGAGGTTTATAGAGAAAAAACAGTTAAGTTCAAATAAAAGTTAAATAGGATTTAAAGCATCTTCAATTTCTATTCTTGAGCTCTTACCTCTTTTCATTTTCTATTAAACTGAACTTCTTCTTTAGTGTCATTTTTTTTTTAATTTTCAGAGTTTGTTCATTCTGAGTAATTGCTTTCATTATATTGAAATAAGCCACTTTTCATGTTTTAGCTGCCGTAATTATGATTTCCCAACTTCTAGAAATAATAATTTCTTTTTTATTTGTTTTGGGGTTTTTTGTTCAGATATGAGGAAGATTTCTGGAACTCTTATTGCTAGAAGACCACTTTTCAGCACCAGCCAATAAATAAATAAAATAAAATAATACACCTGCTTATTGTGTGAGGCAGCAGGCAGCTGTGGGTCCCTCATACACACCTCCGTGTTCCTGTGTCGCAACAGGCCTTTGATCAGGTAATTGCCCCTCGGCCCCGGAGTTTGCATCCCCCATATGTCTCTATGGCGACCACCTCTTCAGCATCCATCTGCAAGCCGCCTTCACACCCCTTTTAAGATGAACTTATATGTTACGAAGCCACAAGTGAAGTAGCACCGTTTCCACTTAAGCTGCAACCTATTTGTGAAATCTCACATATGATGAATGGTGTGTGTTTATTTTTTGTCCCCTCTTTCCATGGGTTTGTCCATATATCCGGCACATGCAAAAAGCTCCCACACACACACACCTCAGTGGAATGGTGAAATACATTTTTTCAGACTGTAATAAGGAAGCTTTTGTTTCACTCTGAACACTGATGTAACACCCATACATGCATGACACGACATGATCAGAATGCAGGTGGCGCTCATAAGGAACCATCTCAGGACTCAGGAGTCTGTGTGAAGATGCTGTGCGGAGGGTGACATGCTTCAAATGCAAGGGATTAGATCCTGTAAGGAAGTGAGGTGCTTTTTTGACAGATTTAAATGCACAGCTGCCCCTTTAAATTTAAGATCACTTTCCTCTTTAATGCCTGCAAGATCACATTTCAGTTTAATTCATTCCTGCTCTTGTAGAAAGAAATTCTCTAATTAGAGACACTCTTTCATCCATTTAAATATTCTCATTATATTTAGCATTAATTTATGGCCACATTTCCCAGAAATTCAGTTTCATCTAAATAATTTCCTCTGGGATTGATGTTAATACAGTATTCTGATTCTGATTTAAGATTTTTTTTTAATTTAATAAACACCAAAATGGCATGACTCTGTAATGAGTCGGCCTCCAACAGGTCAGCAGTGGATGGAGAGGTAATTTAGTCATATTCAGACAGACGGATTTAAAAAAAAAATCCACATGTGGAAGCTGCACAGTCACATCCTTAACTGTTGACGCTTCTGCTGGGAAAAGTGTCTCGTTATGCACCTTGCTTGAGGGCACTGCAGTAGATATTTAATGCCATCATTTGCATGCGCATGCATGGTAGTTTATAGAAGCTGGGTGACGGGTTATCACCAGAGACAATGACAATCCTTCAGAAGTTGAAGGTTATGTTATTGTGACTAAATCCCTTTCTGTTTTGCTAATTGCCACATTATTGTATCCATTATTATTGTATCCATTATTACTGCATCCATTATTAACGTATGTAATTACTTGTGGTGTAGCAGAGCGACATCATAGATACATGTCATTGTCTATAATTTAATGTCCAAAAAATTGTCGTCTTAGTTTTTTTTTAAATTTATTTTACTGTTTTTTTTTATTCAATTAACAGACCCCACAAAATGCTTCATATTCTTCTTCTTTCTTATTTTTTATACAGTAACATATTACAACAACCATCGCCTCAATGTTGTAATGTAAACCATCGGATTAAAATAACCCTAAAATTTCGACTGGCACCTGAGGAAAGCATCAAATTTCTAAAAGAAACACTATATTATTGATTTTTTGCCTAGTTAAAATGTTATTTTTTAATTTTAAATATTCACAGCTTAGCTACTGGAAACGTGGATTCACAGTTTCAATTCAATAAATTCTTCCTGGCGCAGAATTTAAAAGTGTTAAAATAATGACTTCAGGGGGAAAAGTATTAAAAAGTTGTTTTTTTTATTGGACATCAAAGAACAGGATGAGCAACACGGAGCTTGAATCAAACGATCACAGCTTTATCTATGCATAGGCTATAGACATCTCTGGAGATATTTAACGATGGTGATGAGCGGCAATAATCATTGTGAGCCCTCAGTTCTTGTTTGAGAACAATCTGTTCGCAGGCTGTTGGTCTCTTTTTCACCTGGATGTCTCCAGATCAGCCCTCAGTGACCCGGTGAGTCTTGAACCATCACGGTCTGCAAAAGTGACACTTGATGATTTTCTTGAAAGCGCTCTGAAAATCTTTGTTGAAGTACGCGTAAATGATGGGGTTCAGTAAAGAGTTGGAGTAGCCCAGCCAGTTAATGACATCCTCTAGCCAGCGGGGCATGTAGCACGACTCCTGGCAGAAAGGCATGACCAGGGCGACGATGAAGAAAGGCAGCCAGCAGAGGATGAAGGTGCCCATGATGATGCCCAAAGTCTTCACCGTTTTGCGCTCCCGTGCCAGCGCGATCTTCCTCTTCGCCTCCGTCGCTTTCTCATGCCTGCTCTCGAAGAGCGGCACGGAGCTCAGGGTGTTGGGCAGCGGCAGGTTGCCTTTGGAGTTGCTGTGAACTTCGATGATCTCCAGAGACTCGCCGTCTTCGGCGTGTCTCACCGCGCCGTTGACACTCGGCAGCGGCCGGGGCTCCACGCTTCTTTTCCAGCTCTTGCCCTGTGCATCTCCTTGGATCTTTTTATGGAAGAGCGCGGGAGAGAGCGCCAGGCAGGAGTCGGACACTTTCTTTTTCTCCGTTTTACGCACCGTCCTCCTGATGCGGAACCGGGCAGCTTTGAATATCCGCCCGTATAAAACCAGCATCAGAGTTAGCGGGATGTAAAAAGCCCCGAAAGTGGAGTATATTGTGTACCAGGGGTCTTGCCTTATCTTACACTGCTTGGGGTTCGCCCTGTCCTCTGCCATGCTGCTGGGCTGGGAGCGCATGATCAGCATAGGCGGCACGGAGATGGAGAACCCCACTAGCCAAGTGACGCTGATGAGGACCGCGGCTCTCCTCGGGGTCCTCTTCTTCATATAGTCTATGGGCTCGGTTATGGCCCAGTATCTGTCCAGAGCGATGGCGCACAGGTGCAGGATGGACGACGTGCAGCATAGCACATCCAGAGAGATGAAGATGTCGCACGGAATCTGCCCGAGAGTCCACCGATTCAAAACCTGGTAGAGCGCCGCCATGGGCAGCACCAGCACCGACACCATCAGGTCCGTGACGGCAAGAGAGCCGATCAGATAGTTGGCGACATTCTGGAGAGAGCGCTCCAGCGCGATTGCTGCAACCACGCACGCGTTCCCAAATATTGCGCACAGGATGAGCGCGCCGAGCAGGAAGGATGTGACCACTTGGTAGCTGAGTTTCACCTCCTCGTCTTCTGGTTTTGGGGCTTTGTTTGAAGAGTTGTCGAGTTGAAGCCAGGCGGTCGTGTTGTTTGTGCCCTCCATCGTTGGGCCACTTCGATGCGACTGGAGAGGTTCTACTCTGCAGAGCGCATGGCACGGGAACACCGTGAAGAGCGCATAGCGGTCAGCTGGTCTGCCGAGAAGTGCAGAGAGGCTGTAAACTGCGAGTGTTGGCTGCTGACGGAGAATGATGCTGCGGTTTTATACCGGTGATGGAAAATGCGTCATTTCTGTGTGAGGCTGTAACAGAGGCATGGTTATGTCTGTTTAGTCCACAGCTCAGGCAGTGAAGATGTAGGAGCTGTGAAAAAAACACAGTAGTTTCCTTCTACTCCGTGGTCTCCAGACTGCAAGTGGATTAAGATTTATTTATTTATTTATTTATGTAAATTTTATTGAAAAAAGTGGATTTGCTCATTTTTGAATGGCCTAAAATTAAAATCATTTTTTAATTTAAAACTATTTCAGTTATTGTTTCAACTCAATATGAGTTGGTATGAAATATGTTTTTCTTCCCGTGTATTTCATTTGTGGCAGTCGTCTGCTTTCAGCACCACGATCAGCGCAGTGCAGTCAATCTGAGATGTCACACTGCCACCCGGCGTTGATTCACTGTCACAACACATAAACAATTATTACATTTTTGTTATCTTAAGCTTCAAACGCCTTCAAAGTAAAATAAAATAAAATAATTAAAAAGTTTGGCCATTGTGCCAGATTGTTGTATTATTATGACACTGTATTATTTTCATTCAGTTGTTCAATGTTAAAAACCAAAAGACGTCAAGAACAATATAAAAAGTACTGCTTTGCTGCACCTCCGAGTAAACGAGCTTTAATGAGAGCCTAAAATCTTTGAGTAATTCCATATTGTTTCCTCTATTTGATTTGGAAAAAATTATGCCATCAATTTAAATAAATATTTAAAAGTAATGAAAGTTTAGCTGGATCTGTGACAGACATAAACATTGGCCAACCAAACAACTTTAACAGGGGGGCATTTTCCCTACATCACTTTTCTGTTCCATTAAAGGCAAAATTAACTTTTATCTTAAGTATCTTTTATGTGTGCTGTTGCACTTACACACTTTGTCCACAAATCAGAGGTTATAAACTCAGATGCACAACTGCAAAATTACATGCAAAACTGGAGTGCAGGATGAGTTCCTGTATAATTAATAAACTCATACATTGTGTCATCTGTGTCACATGTTACATAATGTCAAGTATAAACAAGGATAAACATCCTGCTTTAAATCATAAATGGCCTGCATTAGTATACAACCATTTGCACTCACTGGCCATTTTATTAGGAATACACATGGCAGGAACTTGATGCTTTGACCCATGCAGACATGGTCAAGGTGACCACCTGAAGGTCAAACTGAGCATCAGAATGGGCAATAAATGCAATTTAAGTAACTGTGAAATGTGGAAAGGGTGTTTCTTGATCTGGTTGGTTTTGAGTATTGTAGGTTTATGATTCTTTTGGGGTTTGAATATTGATTTATGGTAAAGCTTTCTATCATTTTTTCTTTTGAGTTTGTTATTATTGCTTCTTGCTTTTTAATTTCTTTTTTATGCTTCTAGTTCTTTGTTTGTCGCTTGATGATGTTAGGTCTCTTTCATGCCCATTCTGTCCAAGCCTCATCTTTGTGTTTTGTCCTTATTTTTTTCTCAGGTGAAGTCAGCTTTTTCTTCATGTTTACCTTTCTGTCCTTGTGTCAGGTTTTGTGGTTTGAGTCCGTGTCTCAGTGTTAGCTTCTGTTTAATTTTGATAATCTCTTGTGTTTTGTATTAAGTTCTTCTTCCCTTGTCTATTCTTCTGTGATTAGCATCAGCTGTGCTCCGACCTGTTTCCTCTTCCTTCATTACCTGGTGTGTAGTGTGTGAATCTGTTCTTTCTTATGTTCTCCCTCTATGTTGTATCCCTCTGTTCCCTGTATTTTTAAGTTTTCCATGTGTTTTGCACCAGCCTTGCTCCATGTATGCTTTGTTCTTAAGCTGAGTTTAAGTTACTCTCCCAAGTTAGTCTCCCAAGTCCTGTGTTTCGGTCTTTACCTGTCACATAGCATTTCATTACAGTTAGCGCCAGATGAGTATTTCAGAAACTGGTGATCTACTGGAATTTTCCTGCAAAACCATGTCTAGGGTTTATAGGGTATGGTTCAAAAGAGAAAATGCTTTGTTGATGCCAGAAATCAGAGAAGAATGGCCAGACTGCTTCAAGCTGATACGACAGTAACTCATGTAACCACTGTATGCAGAAGAGAATTTCTGAATCCAATCAAAGCTTGAAGCGGATGGTCTACATCAGCAGAACACCAGCCAGCTAAGGACAGGAAAGTGAGGTTTCAAAACTGGAAAATGCAAGACTGGAAAAACATCACCTGCTCTGTTAAGTCTTCTGCTGAGACATTCACAGGGTAGGTCAGAATTTTGCATCAACAACATGAAAGCATGGATCCATGCTGCCTTCTATTAAAGCTCTGGGCTGGTGGTGACTTATTTTCTTAGCATACTTTGAGCACTTCTAAAGGACAAAGAGGGTAGCATATTGTGGAAAGGAGAGAAATTTTCTCAATGTGCAAACGTGGATTAATGAAGTCACCACACACGAGAACACCTGGAGTCACAGACAAGAGCAGAAATTCACCGCACTGCAGTTTTTTTAAGTCAAAAAAGGAAACTAGTATTTCTCAAAATCTGACTTTTATAGTTTGTATCCTCAGTCACACTCTTTCCCTCCATTGCTGCTGCAGGACTAAGCTTGATCTTTGTGTGCGCTGCAGCGTGAGCGTTTAAGTCTGTCATTACAAAACTAAGAATCTCTATGTTTTACTCATAGATGTAAAAACATATCAGTAGATTTCATCTGAGGGGACACAATGACCTTACTGGACTCCCAAGGCCAACCCATAAAAGTAACATAACACTGTGTTTAGCTGTTAAACAAAATCAGTTTTATTTTGTGATTTACAAATGAAATTGTTAAAGAATAAATTAACATCCCGCAAGTCTGGTGACTGCTTATTCCTCAGGCTCAGAGTTAAATATAGTTTGGTATTTTCGAATTATTTGTTGTTGTTATTTTAATTGATCTATTTAAAATTTAGTTCAGTTCCATTTTAGTTTTTGTTTGACAATGTTGGGTTTTTAGTTTAGTATTTGTTAGTTTCTGTCTTTCCAATTATTGCTGTGTGCAATGACGTGTCATAGTTAAGATTAGTACAGGTATTATTAGAATAACAAATTGTTTGAACGTGTGTCATACTATTATAAACATCCAGAGTCTCAGTAAACTTGTCTTTCAGTGACTCATCAGGCAACTTGTAATGTTTTTTAACCAAACTAAAAATTACTTAAAGATCTGTCCTCTATATTTTCATTTTATTTTAGTTTACAAGTTCTCTTTTTTTTTTATTCAAGTCCAGATTTTATTTGTGTTTAACGAAAATTGTACTGATCTGTACAATGTAGCTTGCCGTCACCAGTGTGTGTTTGTGAATGGGTGAATGACTGAATGTAGTGTAAAGCGCTTTGGGGTCCTCAGGGACTAAGTAAAGCGCTATACAAATTCAACTCCATTTACCATGAAGTTGAAGCGACAGCAGCGGCCTTTACGGTCCTTTTTGGCCCATTAGACGTCCCGTTGAGCACTTTTCATGACGTCACCGAGCTATTTAAACTCAAGAGAAATATTTTGTTTTCTTAGCGTAGCCGTGTTTACCTAGCAAATACGTCTGTCTTAAAGGTAAGCTTATTTTATTTTTATAGTTGTCGAAATGTTCTTCGTTGTATTTGGACCGTAGCCGTTGTCGTTTAATAGGGCTCAGTAGCTAACTAGCGACTCATTTTATTGTTTTACTTGAATTGTGTTTTTCTTATTTCATCGAAACCGTTAACTTTAAACTATGCACGTTAAGCGAAAACCCGTAATTTTGCCCTCGTAGTTTAAACATCGATAGTGAGAAGTTTGGTTGTCCCAGGCTGATGTGTGTGTTGTGCACGCCAGCGTGCCTGTAGAGTGTCCTTTATTATTTTAGTGACTATTTAGATTCTTTGGAGCCGCAAAACACCTGTGAGCGTTAAAAAAATAACGTTAAATAAGAAATACTTACTACCACTAAAGTTTGCAAATTGCTGTGGTACAGCATCCAAAACATGAAAAGGCCACATGGCTCAACATAGCAAACATTATAACAGAACTACATAAAATAAAAAATACAATAAAGCTAATTTATACAAGAGCTTAAAAAAACCCCTCTAAAGACACATTAAGGAGTTAAATCTAGAATAACTAGCACGTATAGTGCTATGAGGCGGTAACGATACTTTCTGTACAGGGAGTGCAGAATTATTAGGCAAATGAGTGTTTTGTCCACATCATCCTCTTCATGCATGTTGTCTTACTCCAAGCTGTATAGGCTCGAAAGCCTACTACCAATTAAGCATATTAGGTGATGTGCATCTCTGTAATGAGAAGGGGTGTGGCCTAATGACATCAACACCCTATATCAGGTGTGCATAATTATTAGGCAACGTCCTTTCCTTTGGCAAAATGGGTCAAAAGAAGGACTTGACAGGCTCAGAAAAGTCAAAAATAGTGAGATATCTTGCAGAGGGATGCAGCAGTCTCAAAATTGCAAAGCTTCTGAAGCGTGATCATCAAACAATCAAGCGTTTCATTCAAAATAGTCAACAGGGTCGCAAGAAGCGTGTGGAAAAACCAAGGCGCAAAATAACTGCCCATGAACTGAGAAAAGTCAAGCGTGCAGCTGCCAAGATGCCACTTGCCACCAGTTTGGCCATATTTCAGAGCTGCAACATCACTGGAGTGCCCAAAAGCACAAGGTGTGCAATACTCAGAGACATGGCCAAGGTAAGAAAGGCTGAAAGACGACCACCACTGAACAAGACACACAAGCTGAAACGTCAAGACTGGGCCAAGAAATATCTCAAGACTGATTTTTCTAAGGTTTTATGGACTGATGAAATGAGAGTGAGTCTTGATGGGCCAGATGGATGGGCCCATGGCTGGATTGTTAAAGGGCAGAGAGCTCCAGTCCGACTCAGACGCCAGCAAGGTGGAGGTGGAGTACTGGTTTGGACTGGTATCATCAAAGATGAGCTTGTGGGGCCTTTTCGGGTTGAGGATGGAGTCAAGCTCAACTCCCAGTCCTACTGCCAGTTTCTGGAAGACACCTTCTTCAAGCAGTGGTACAGGAAGAAGTCTGCATCCTTCAAGAAAAACATGATTTTCATGCAGGACAATGCTCCATCACACGCGTCCAAGTACTCCACAGCGTGGCTGGCAAGAAAGGGTATAAAAGAAGAAAAACTAATGACATGGCCACCTTGTTCACCTGATCTGAACCCCATTGAGAACCTGTGGTCCATCATCAAATGTGAGATTTACAAGGAGGGAAAACAGTACACCTCTCTGAACAGTGTCTGGGAGGCTGTGGTTGCTGCTGCACGCAATGTTGATGGTGAACAGATCAAAACACTGACATAATCCATGGATGGCAGGCTTTTGAGTGTCCTTGCAAAGAAAGGTGGCTATATTGGTCGCTGATTTGTTTTTGTTTTGTTTTTGAATGTCAGAAATGTATATTTGTGAATGTGGAGATGTTATATTGGTTTCACTGGTAAAAATAAATAATTGAAATGGGTATATATTTGTTTTTTGTTAAGTTGCCTAATAATTATGCACAGTAATAGTCACCTGCACACACAGATATCCCCCTAAAATAGCTAAAACTAAAAACAAACTAAAAACTACTTCCACAAACATTCAGCTTTGATATTAATGAGTTTTTTGGGTTCATTGAGAACATGGTTGTTGTTCAATAATAAAATTATTCCTCAAAAATACAACTTGCCTAATAATTCTGCACTCCCTGTAGTGTTCATCTCCAGTAGGTGGTGTAGAGGGTTATCAGATCAATAGCTCACCTTTTGATCACCTCTTTGTCAGCTGATGAAAGAATCCATGTAATCTGTTGAGAATAGATTCCTTAATGTACATCAAAGTTAAAGAGAACATAGTTGTGATTGCTTGCAATGGTAATAAAAGGATTGTGCAAAACATGGAAACATCTCAGCGCGATCTCTACCAGGACCAAAAGAATCTCAGAGACCGATGTTGTCTCACCAAATCCATGTGACAATAAGTGTTTTGATTTTTGAAACATCTCATGTCCAGGATTCATCACATTGCTTCTCAGTGCTCAGATTAACGTCCCTGTCAATCCAAAAAGTCCTGAAGGTGAGTGAAGTCGCACTTTAGTTAACTGTAAAACCCTTGTTCATCCAAATGCTTAACAATCCTTCTGATGACTGCTGTAACACCTCCAGCACCTTCCAGGATTACAGGCCTAGCTTTAAGTGAGTTTAACTTTGCACCTTAAATACTAAACAGTAATATCCACGTATTTGCTGCAAACTATAAATTTATTTTTTTATCATCAAAATGAAACAGCTGTGGACCACATGGAGCCTATATCTATTTGCATGTGTAGGCTACTTCCAAAGGTAGTAGCTTTAAAATGATTTGAGCCACTTCAGATCCTATCTGGATCCACATCATCAAGCGATTGAACTAATTGATTTCCAGCCTCCAACTTCCGACTCAGAAATCAATCTCTGTACATGTGGTTTTCCTAATGCCTCTGGAAGAGAGATGGGAGGAGGACTCTTCAAACAACCAATTGTTTGTATTCACAGCTGATTATTTCAGCTGACAGTTTGAATGTCCAAATATTTTTGTCATTAGTTTTGTTTTTTTTGTCCTTTTATTTGAGAGTCAGGACCAGTGCAGGTGAGTTCATCATTATGCATTGACAGCCTTTGTCACCATGTACAGATGAAGGACCCACTGCAGGAAAATATGCAGAGATCCATGCTGCGCTGCAGGAAGTGTCGGAAAAGCATCATAGACTCAACATGTTTTTTAACGGTAACAGTTTATTTTAAAATCCTAAATGTGTTTTCTTTCATTAACTTCATAGTTTACTTTAGGAGACGTTTTATGGTATTTGATTGGGAAATTAATGTGTGACAGAAGCTAAAACAAAACTCACAAAAAAGCAAATTTGGCCCAGTCTTTTAATGTGGCTTCAGTTCATTGAGGTTTATGGACCAGACCTCAAACTAATAGAGCTCTAGTCCACAGATGTACAGAGGAGTTCATGGTCGACCCAATAACTAAAGGTGCTTAGGTCCCATGGCTGCAAAACAAGCCCAAATCATCACCACCTCCACCACTGGACTGTAGAAAGTCGTGTGAAAACATCCTTTCTCACATGGCACTAACTGGCTATCAGTACCTGAGAAGCTGTTTTTTTTTTTTTTTTTTTTCATGTAAACCGTCTCGGCTGTCTGTGTGTTTTTTGCTTTGGAGCAGATTCCGTACACAGATGAAGCCTCTGCTGATGTTTGCAGTATTTGGCACCTCGATGTTGACATATTGCCAGAGTGGATTTTGACCTCAGTTCACCAAGTGAGTGTGACCCGTGTGAACAAAGATAATATGTCAACATTTTTATTTAGTTATTTATTTATTTTTTTTAAAGCTGTGTTGACTGTTATTGTTGGAAGAGGAGCAAGAAACTGAAAAAAGTTAATCTTTAAGCTTTGTTCCTTTGGTGTCCCCAGACCCAGTGGACTGCTGGAAAACTCAACTGCCAGAATTGTAGAGCTCGCCTGGGAGGCTTCAACTTCATTAATCGCAGTCAGTGTCCCTGTGGCACTGACGCCTCCATTCACTTCAGCAAAAGCCGCCTGGATTACGACCACAAGCACTCCATCCTGATGGGCCAGCCTTTAAGGTCGAGGCTCAACAGGGGACAGATGGACATTTCTCAGAATCACGAGGAGAGGGCTGAGTTTAGCACGACTACACTGGATAGATTTCAGGATTTTAACTGTGCTGCTACAATGCCCCATGAGAGTCCTATGGAGGCCTCAAATCCACAAACTGATGGGCGAACTCCTGTAGAAAGAGAAAATGCTCGCTGGAAGAGTGTGCCAGCTTTCTGTGGTCGTGATTTTTACCCTGATGTTGTCTCACATCCTGCAAGCGAGCAGCTTCACACAGATGGTGAAGCCTCTTCATCTGTTTCTGAGGGTACCCAGCCGCCTCTGGATCAGCATCTCCTGCTAACAGAGGAGGGTGTTGAGTCTTCTGTAGAGACTGCAGCTCTCTGCGACGAGGTCTCTGATCCTGCTGTGTTTCTCAGGAGATGGATCTCTGACAGTGTCTCTGAGCATGAAGAAGAACCAGTGGTATATTCATTTTTATTTATTTATTTTCTCTCTGTTTGGATTTATTGTAAACTATCTTTAACCTGCCAGACCACGTGATTACGTGTGAGTACAGAGTAGTAGAAGTAATGGTCAAGTGAATTCTCGACTCTGTTACTGACTTTCATCCCAAAACCACACTGAGTATTTCCAGTGTTCAGAATGCATCTGAATTTGGGAGGGGGGGGCTGAAACCTTGGCAAGGTTATTTCCCATTTTCAGTCTAACTTAGCAGCCAAGAGAGTTTTAAGGCACGGTTAACCTCATTCTCATATAGCAATGTATGCTGTAGCCTACCATAGCTGGTGGGCAGATAACTTCCAAAGTGAGCAGCAAAGTGGTCCAATGGGATTGTCACCTACAGCAAGAAGGTCCTGGGTTCAAATCCAATGACTAGGACCTCTGTGCGAGGTTTGCATGTTTTCCCCATGTCTGCGTGCTCTGGCTTCCTCCCACACTCCATAGACCAGCATATTGGGTTAAACTGTGATTCTAACTTGGCTGTAAGTGTGAATGTGGTTGTTTTTCTCTCCAAGTTAACTCTGTGACAGATTGATGACCCTGTGTTCCCAACCTCTTGCCCCCTGATAGACAGCCCAAACTTGTGGTTAAACTGTCTGCTTGCATACCAGTGGGAAAAAAAATTCACTAGCTGATAGATTCTGTTGTTTGAGCTGCTAAATAAGTGACGTGTGTGTTATTGTCTCAGCCTCAAACCTCTGTCGGCTCCCCACCCTCAAACAGCCTTAGCAAAAAAGAGAAGAACCATATGAAGAGTGTGAGACTGAAACAAAGGAGGAGAGAGAGAGATGGCTGCAACACCAGAATGAGAAAGCACTGGTGAGAGAGCAAGGTTCACACTGAGTTAGTGTCAGTATGAAGGATGCAATCAAGTGGCAGCTGCTGTGGCTGAAAAAGGAAGCCAACATGGAAGTGCTGAAAACTGCAGCTTCTCCAATGATTCCTTCGTTCTAGCTCAAAAAGCAGGGCAGTCCCCATTATCATGGTAAAATACCCCAAAACATTACAGCATAAAAAATCTGTTTGGCACAGAATGGGGGCTTTGGCCTCTGTGGATAGTTTTCCCTTCATAACAACTCTATTTTAAGACTGAAACTTGAGGCTGTGGCTGCTTTATTTGATGGGGCTGATAGCTCTGCTGGACTTCACCTAAGTGTTTGTATGTTGGTGACTTTTAGATGCATTTTAATAAAATGATCTGATTTGGCTTGCTGTGTATAGATGGAAGACCAAATGCATGAAGGCCGTGCTTCAGTTGTGGTTAGCGAAAATCCAGTGTTTTAGTAGTCTGCTGTTTGGCACTAATCAGCTGAAGTGCGTTTCCCTGTGGTGTGCAAAAGTCTGTGAACTGAAGTGACATGGTAAAGAAGAGTGTGCCAAAATTCCTCCACAATGATGTGAGAGACTGAGTCATACAGAAAATCATTACTTAAAGTTGCTGTTGAAGGTGGTTCTAGATGTTGTTGAATCACGGAGTGTAGTTTTTCATATGACTGCCTGGAGTCCTGTGAAAACCTTCAGACATAACTGTATCCGTAAGTGTAGAAAAACACTATATAAGAACCAGTGCAGTTACCATATGCATGTAATAATGAGCAGGACTTAAATTATTTTAGATACAAGATTCAAAATGTGATCTGGGCAGTTTCTCCTCCAAAGTATGCTTGTAGAAGCGTTTTTTCCCTCCGCCGTTTGGGACCAAAAAATAAAAACTCGGATGTTTATGTCCAGGCTGAACATGTGAGAGTTTTGCTGCTGGATGATGATGATGATGATGATGATGAGGAGGAGGAGGAGCACCAGGAGAACAGGGAGAACCTCACCTGTGCTGTCTGTCTGGATGTCTACTTCAGTCCTCACAGAAGTCAGCCCTGTGGTCATGTCTTCTGTGAGCCATGTCTTCGCGCACATGCCATGAACAGTGGAAATGACAAGACCACCTGCCCTCTCTGCCGGGATGTCATCTTATACACCAACTTACAAACTGGTACGTTTGTTAATTCGCTCTTTGTGTTCAGAATAGCAAACATTTTCTGGTGAGGATATGCTCTTTAGTTCGTCCCCTGTTCTGTCTTCTTCAGAGCTCGATCAAAGGGCAAAAACCTTTTTCCCAAAACTTTACAAGGCTCGCAAGTGTGAATTTGAGGCTTCGCCGTGTGCATCATGGCCTCTGCCTGAAGGTGAGAAGCTTTGCTGTTTAGTTTAATTTGTTTTTATTTGACTAGGAAGTGTTTCCAGTGTAATACTGTGACAGAAAAGTCTGGATTATCCCGTTTCTGTGAAGGTTGACAAAAGCAAAAATGCATGAAGTAGTTTTCAATCTCAGCTCACATTGCATCAGGACCTTGGTTCTGAGGAAGCAATAAATGGTATTGCTTTATCGCCTTGCTTTAGTGTCTGTAGGGTATTTTATCTTTACACAGCTGGTTGTAAACTGTTAAAACAATAACTGAAACTGGAGTTAAAATCGATATAGTTAGGTTTGCAAACCAGACAGAGCATTCCTCCACTTAAAAGCTTTTAGTCTCTTATGGTGGATAGATGATTCAATTTTATTTATACAGCACCAAATCACAACATCAGTCACCTCAAGGTGCTTTATATTGTAAAATAGACGCTACAATAATACTGCCTGTGATAACTGTGACACCCAGAGAAAGAAGCATCAGAACTTAAAGTTTTGGAATGGGACCAGTTCTGATTTGACAATAGATATTTATGTCTTTGGGAAATATATAATTTTTAATTCTTTAAATGTAACACACTTATGTACACTTGGGGTTGTGATACATGTATGTATTCACTTGAACCCCTTAGTTGTGTGCCTGAGGTGACCATATTGGAGTTACTCCCTCTTACTCACAAACAAATCCAAGAGAAGATGACATTGTGTGAAACTGAGTGTGTGGAGCAGTCTGAAGCCTGAGCTTCTGGTTTCTCGATCAGGGCATAAAACCATAATTATGTTTGTTTTGAGATCATGATTATTTACCACTATTATGGTCACTTTTTTCCCTTGAGCTTTAATTAAAATTCAAATGAAATATACTCAAAATGTTAATAAATAAATGAACTAAACCTTTCCACAGCAGCCTGGCAATGAGTGAATCTGGACTTTCATGGAGAAACAAGAGTAAAAGAAAAGTTTGCTGAAGGGCAAAAGGAGTAAATTATTGAACAGAATGCAGTTCAGTTCACTCATTTTGTTTTAATACTTGTTATAAATCCAAATTAATTACTCGGATAACCTCTATTATTTTTACATGTTCAGACATGTCATGTCTAATGTGAGTATCTAGCACTGGCACAATAATAGAACCTAAAATAAGGAAAAAACCTGAGTCCCATTAAAAAAATGTCTGGTTTTCTAACTTGAATTCTTTATGTAGAGCTCCTTATGTTATTGCAGAGCAAAAGTAAAGGAAAGAAACTGATGAGAGATTGAAGGATTTGATGGTTGTGAATAGACTCAGGCAGAATTACCAGATGAAGGTTTCTGGCTGAGGAAATGATGTGTAGTGCGCTTATCTGCCGAATGAATTGAATATTTTCATATGTTTGTTTCATCTAAAAGCTAATCATTGTTTTATAGGTTTAATATTCTTCCACTTTATAAAATTCTGCTCTTATCAAAGGTTTATTTGTATTTGGAGAAATTTTTTTCCCCGTTAAACATGTATCACTTTGTAAAATATAAAATTTGTATTTCTGTTGTTTAAAAGAATAACATTTTGAACCTCGGCACAAATAATGACATTACACACAAATTTTGATTGGTCATTAAATGTGGAACATTTCATCTCTTTCTCATTAGGTATCAGAGACGAAGATTTTCCCGTGCTTCATTTTTACGGAGTGCAATTGGGCCACATTTTGTTAAAGATATTTTTTGTCATCAGCTGCATCCTGTGCTGTGTTCTAGTGTTCCTCTGTTTTATCCTATTCCTCTGCTGTTTTAGACCTTATGGTCTAATTGCATCGTTTCTTCCAGATTAGGCCTACTGAATCGCATGTCGGATGTTAATAGAGTCCGGGAATACCTCTGAAACAACAGAGGGCATGTGAGACATTTGCAGAAATTGTTGAGAAAAGTTTATAGTATTGAGTGTGATTAGGGTTTAATAACTACCTAATTACTTGAAAAATCTTCAGTCTGATGCTTTTTGTCCTGCTAACATAACAAAGCACAGAACTGCAAAACTGAGCTTCTTGTGTCGTGTTCACTAAGGTCACTTGACAGCAATTTGAATTTTGAATGCCATATTTCTTAAATTCAAAGGTGCCAAGCTTTGAGGCATCACCTGAAAACGACCGTATCAGTGTTTTTATTTTTTTCAATCATCTGCTGAAAACTGTTTCATAGGTCTTTAATTTCTGTCCGTCATGTTTCACAACGTATGGATGTGAAAAAAATTGAATGTAAGTACATATCCTTGACTTATGTACACTTTATCCAAACTGTGAAGCACTTTGTGTTTTCAAAAGTGCCATCCAAAGATCTTGCTGCTGTTCCATTTTCTGTATTAAATGTACAGAGACACGCTGCTTCTGTGAAATGTAATCCATACCAGGAGTCTCAATAAAGGTTAGCTGGCTGATTTTTGGTTGAAAATGTGTTTTTATTTATGGTTTTTAACTCATTGGAAAATGCTAAACTATAATAACTGCTCGGTACACCTGTTTTGGGCACTTTCTCTCATTCTTCTCAGAACCTCTCAAGTTTGACGGGGAGCGCTGGTGCACAGCCGTTTTCAGATCAGTCGAGTTAGTCTGGGCCCTGACTGGACCACTTAAGGGCGCTCACAGAGTGGGCCCAAAGCCCCTCCTTTGTCTCTCTTTACCCAGCTAAATCAGCAAACACCTGGTCAGGAGCAGGTTTTAAATTGTGGTTTAAAAATGGCTGAAGCACCATGTAATTAAATGATTAAAATTCTCTGCTGCCGCAATGTCGTTCTTTAGTAAAACCACGATATAAAGCACAAAATGTGCATTGCATAGTTGCATGCAATAATGTGGTGATGGAGAAAATCTATACATGTTCTTATACTTGATTCTAATCTAAATCAGTATCTGCTGACAAAGAAAGCCCTAAATCACCACATTAATGTTTTTCTGTCCCAGTATATTTTGCGTTTTACTGTTACGTTTGTTTTATTCATTTCAGATTTTTATCATCATCTAACTGTGAGTCTGATTGGCGCAGGCAGTACTCGGAGAGCATTTTGGTCAGAAGTCACATGACCTTGATATTTGAGTATACATGGCGCCTGCAGCAGAGAGCCTGGTTTAACAGATAAAGTTGATAACCACCATAATGATGCTGGTTATTTCACACTGGGGTCTGAGGTTGCATCAAGCTAGCTTAAAGCACAGGAAGCTGTAATCTAGCCATCAAGTGTCTGTATTTTGAAGCCTAGTTTCTTTACATACATGACATAACAGTAAAAAAGATGGATGAAGTTACATGATTCATTCATTCAAGTCATACTTTGAAGCCTTGAGATGAGCATTTATGCTGACAAGGTCTTGGTTTCTTAAAAAAAAGAAGTTACCCCATGTCTGATATTGGGGTTGTTTCCAGGACTCCTTTTTTAATAAGGTGGCACACTGGGGACTAAAGAAACGTAGCTTTGTTTTCACCTGTTTTTTTTTTTTTTTTTTTTGTAGTGAATGTCTTCATTTAAACCAGGGATGTCAAACTTAATGTCATAGGCCACATGCAACCCACTTTGACCAGTGAAAGGGAGGTGGGCTGCTGCCACCACACAGTCCACTTCGCACACGCCCCTGACTGATATGCAGTAGGTAATGAGTTTAAAAAACGTGCATCTCGTGGATGCAAGAAAATCATATCGTTTGTCCTGTATGCACAGAAACGGTTAATTTTCAGTCGGAGGGTGACGACTTGTTTTGCCGTTGGCTCTCTCTGTATCCTCCGCACACGTGAGCGTGGGGCGGAAGACGGAGGAGCCTCCCTGTCGGCCTTCAGGAGGGGCTGAAGGTGACTCTCCGCTCGGCTGGGATGTGGAGGGAGCTGCTGGGATATCTTTTCTGATCCTGTTCTGGGGAACAGTCACGCACCGCTGCGGGAGGGGGCTTTAGGCATTAAGCAGGGGGGGGAAAGAAAAGCCCACACCCAGCAGCGTCTGCGTGTCGTCTTCTTCTCCACAGAGGACACAGCAGCCACCAGAAAAGAGAGGGCATCGCTCGCTGCGTCTGGCTCGGCTCCGGTGGTGGGTGTGCATGCATGTGTTCTGCACCGTATGGGCGGAAAAAACGCCCAAGATCCACAGGGAGCATCTTTCCGCTCGGTAAAGCGGCGCAGACGGAGACGGATCGCCGGGAGAGTACTGAGGGGGCTGTGGACGACAGCAGGATGGTGGGTACTGAAATAAGGATCGTAGTCATGTCTGTTAATGATTAACTTGAGCTCAGCTCTGCACCAAAGGACAGATTCATGCGTGTAAATCCGACTTTTTTACGCGCAGGTGCAGCAGCATTGGCGCATAATGGATAAAAAGCGTCGCGATGAGCCGCATTAAGAGTGTGTTTGTTGTATTTGTTGCATTTGAAATCACACACAGTAATATCGTGTCCTTCCTGATCGCGTGATGGTTTGTTTTCCTTAAGACTGTGCAGGAATTCAACACCCTCGTAGCGCTGTACCGGGAGCAGGTCATCTCCGTCGGCGAGATCTCCGCCGACTGTCCTTCTCTGCGGGCTCAGATGCACCACACACGGTCCAAAGGATGCTCCATGGCCCGGGCTGCGCACCAGGACCTCGCCGTCATCTCTGTTTCGGGGTTAGACACGAGTTTGAATGATAATATTTTTTTAAGAAGAAACTGTGGCTCCCTCATTTATTGAATTTATTTTGTCTTTTTTTTAAACGTTTATGAGCTAACGTTTATTCAGGTAGAACAGGTGAGCATCACAGAGTGTATTTTAAGTTAAATCAGTAAAGCAACAATTTTGAAAAAGGAGTCAGTGATAGATTTTATCCACAGTTAGTCACACATATACACATATTTTATTTTATTAAGTGAAGGTTAAATATGCTAGATACTAGGTGTTCCCAATCAGGGATACATACAAGCGGGATACTAATCAATCAGTTATCTAAACAACTACAACTGATGAATTAGCTTTGAGCAGAAAAGGTAACAGTTAATGCAAAATAAGACTTAGAATATAGACAAAATAAATTAATTTGTGACTGTAATAGAAAAGTAATGATCTAAATAAAAGGTAGGAATAAAAGGTTGAAAAAGCACGATTAGAAAAATATTACATGCATTAAACAGTTTAATATAAACTTAACAGAAAAACGTGGCTAAATTATGAATGAAAAGTTATAGATTATTGTTGATTTGAGACCACAAAAAATGAAAAAAACAACAACAAAAAAATGGTTTAAATACAGTAAAAATATAAGTAGAACTTATTTAGCTAAAAGTTTGTCTAGCAGTTTAATTGTTACGTATTGGTGTGGAATAACAGATGAAACTATTGACTGCGAGTGTCTGATTCTCCTCTCCTTAATGCTGCAGTCCAGAGGACGGGGAGATCCATCCCGAGATCTGTCGGCTCTTCATCCAGCTGCAGTGCTGCCTGGAGATGTTCATAACGGAGATGCTCAAGTCGATGTGCCTGCTGGGGGTGCTGCAGCTACACAGAAAAAGTACAGTTACAGTAGTGAACACACGGTGTGATGATGCTGAATTGCTGAGTAAAGATAAAAAATAAAAACCGCCTGTGGCCAGGTGTTTGAGTGTAGTATTTAAAAGCCAAGTGTAGTATTTAAAAGCTTTAAAAATCAAGTGTTACTCCCAACTGATTTCATTTTGCTTTCAGATAACAAGAATATTATTATTGTTGTTTTAACCACCTTCCAAGTGCAATATGCTGCTACCATGGATATTATGTTTTGGTTTGTTTGGGCTGTGTTTGTATAGTCGGAGTAATTGGATATATATGCCCAATAACGCACAGTACAGATGTTTGATGCAGCTTGATGAGATGCAGACTTTACAACCTGAAATCCCCAAAAGACCTGAGTGGATGTTTGTGGTTCAACTTATAAATATTTCTGACGTATATGGAGAAAAAAGTTCCGTGTTTTCCAGGCAGTTGTGCAGCATGTCTTGCATTTTGTGCTAATGGCTCAGTCACACTTGGAGTAAAAGTAGAACACTCCTTGTGACTAGTATATCACCAGGTGGTTGCTTGGTGATTGCAGTGATTATTCTTCACTTTCATCAACCAGTTGCAAGTCGTTGCAGTAACCAATTGCTTGTTCAAAGGTGACAAATTCATCTTCTGGGGGAACACATTTGTGTACAGGTCGCCTCATGGTAGCTGCTGTCTCCAACCAATCTCACTCCGATTTGTGAATGATCACCGTGTAACAGCACTTTGACCAGACCCTTTGTCACTGTGCAGTTAAGTTGCCATCCTGCAGCAACTACATCACTACTTGTACACTACAGTGAATTTCTGCACCAGATACAGTGGCTTGCAAAAGTATTCGGCCCCCTTGAACTCTCCCACATTTTGTCACATTACAGCCACAAACATGAATCAATTTTACTGGAATTCCACGTGAAAGACCAACACAAAGTGGTGTACACGTGAGAAGTGGAACGAAAATTATACATGATTCCAAACATGGTGACTCTGGACGAGCTGCAGAGATCTACAGCTCAGGTGGGGGAATCTGTCCATAGGACAACTATTAGTCGTGCACTGCACAAAGTTGGCCTTTATGGAAGAGTGGCAAGAAGAAGGCCATTGTTAACAGAAAACCATAAGAAGTCCTGTTTGCAGTTTACAACAAGCCATGTGGGGGACACAGCAAACATGTGGAAGAAGCTGCTCTGGTCAGATGAGACCAAAATGGAACTTTTTGGCCAAAATGCAAAACGCTATGTGTGGCAGAAAACTAACACTGCACATCACTCTGAACACACCATCCCCACTGTCAAATATGGTGGTGGCAGCATCATGCTCTGGGGGTGCTTCTCTTCAGCAGGGACAGGGAGGCTGGTCAGAGTTGATGGGAAGATGGATGCAGCCAATTACAGGGCAATCTTGGAAGAAAACCTCTTGGAGTCTGGAAAAGACTTGAGACTGGGGCAGAGGTTCACCTTCCAGCAGGACAACGACCCTAAACATAAAGCCAGGGCAACAATGGAACGGTTTAAAACAAAACATATCCATGTGTTCGAATGGCCCAGTCAAAGTCCAGAACTAAATCCAATCGAGAATCTGTGGCAAGATCTGAAAACTGCTGTTCACAAACGCTGTCCATCTAATCTGACTGAGCTGGAGCTGTTTTGCAAAGAAGAATGGGCAAAGATTTCAGTCTCTAGATGTGCAAAGCTGGTAGAGACAGACCCTAAAAGACTGGCAGCTATAATTGCAGCAAAAGGTGGTTCTACAAAGTATTGAATCAGGGGGCTGAATAATTACGCACACCCCACTTTTCAGTTATTTATTTGTAAAACATGTTTGGAATCATGTATGATTTTCGTTCCACTTCTCACGTGTACACCACTTTGTATTGGTCTTTCACGTGGAATTCCAATAAAATTGATTCATGTTTGTGCCTATAATGTGACAAAATGTGGAAAAATTCAAGGGGGCCGAATACTTTTGCAAGCCACTGTATGCTTTGAAGACAGCAGTCACTGCGAATGGTTGCAGACATGGTCCTCATCTTTGAAGCAAAGGCACAAGCTCAAGTTCATTGCACACTGTTAAGCTAATTTGTTTGCGCTGCAGTCTCCAACTGCTGTTTTCTATAGGGTGACTGTATCATAAGAGAAAATCAGTTTAGTTTGTTATTATTTAATGCTGAACTTAGTTGAAGAGTATATGTAGTGTTTTGATCTTACATTGCCTCCAATTTTAATCTTTCTCCAGATCAAAAATATGTCCACAAACAAATAAGTTTAGATATTACTAAGGAAACAAATTAAATTATAAACAAGCTGCAAATGCAGATTGTTTGTTTTTTTACATTGCAGCCTTTACTAATGTTACGAAATCAGTTTCACCCCGGTTCTTTTTATTCCTCGGGCATCCAGAGACTGCACCGGACTCAGTAGTCATTTTCACAAAAACCTTTTATTCATCTTTATTCATCTTCATTTAAGCATCCATCTTCTAGAACAGCGGTCCCCAACCCCCGGGCCTCGGACCGGTACCGGTCCGTGAGTCATTTGGTACCGGGCCGCGAGAGTTGAGGCTCAGGTGTGAAATGTATGGTTTTCAGGGGTTTTATCGGTTTTCAGCGTTATTTTGTTGTCGTTTTTATCGTTTACTCGGTTTTCCTGGGTCTTTTCACGTGTGTTATGAATAAATTTTCTTTTTTTTGGTACCGATACTAGTTTTATTTTGTTGTATTTATCCACGACACCTTAAAGGCCGGTCCATGAAAATATTGTCGGGCATAAACTGGTCCGTGGCGCAAAAAAGGTTGGGGACCGCTGTTCTAGAAGCAAGGCCGGTGTCCCTCTGAAAATCTTCCACTCCTTTGTTTGTTACAGTCAGCTTTATAGAAGCGACCCCATCATAAAACCCCCATGGTGTGCTGCAAACAAAAAGTTTGTGTGTGTATGCACCAGTACCTGAGTGAGTGTGCATGTAAATGTGGGTGCGTCGTAACAGTCAAAGCACTGTGTGTGTGTGTCTCTGTATACGTGACTTCCTGGGGGTCATAAAAGTAATCGCCTCACCCAAGCTACACCAAATTCCTCTAGACAACATACAAAACACAGTTAACATATTACAAACACTGAGACTCCCACTCTGCATCCACTGGGCCATTGGCCTCTTATTGTCTTACATTTACAGATAAGCATGTGGAGAGTCTCCTGCAAACCTGCTTCTAAGTTATAACAATTATGAGTTTTTATTAAAGGTACAAGCATCAGCAATCCCCAACTGCAGCTTCCTGTCTCCTTTTATGACAGCAGACCCCCAGTGTCAATAAATTCCTTTCCCTCTAAACAATTACACACACTCGCAAGCCTACAGCTAAGCCAAACTGAAACACAGACAAATCCTTCCCTATTCCTCTGATCTAAGCAAATAAAACATTATATTGTAATAATTATTTTCTTGTACTCACAAATCCCTCTTTTGATCTGCCCCATGGCAGATCAACAATACACTATAGTCACTTCTCCCCTGTAATATTCAACATTTTCCCAAGAACACACTGTAATAGCATAATCAACATATACTGTAGCCTGCAAACACAGTTCCCTTCACTCATAAATCCAGTAATCCTGTAGTAAAAAAACATCAACCAGTTGTGTCCTGTTATAAATCACATGATCAAATCACATGAAGAACTGTAATGCTGTAGAAAAGAGAATGCAAATGTTAGTGCTGCGCAGGTATATACACACTTTCTCACAGTGACCTCTGTGAGCAACACAAGCCCATGAATAACACAGCGCTGGTAAATCCACAAACACAGAAAGTGCCATTTAAAAGGTCAAATCGGTATGGCCCAAAGCTCATGCAACCTAGGATGTTGCTGTCATCTTTCTGCTCCTGTAAAAAGAAACACACATAGATTCATCCACCCTTTTGTCCTGTCTAGGTGGAGGTTAACCTTGAGTAGTGGTCAAGTCAGTCAAGTCTTGTGAGCTTTTGTCAGCTTTTACCAGTCAGTCAGTTTTGGGTTTTTTGTTGTTGTTTTTTTCACTCATTCATTCATCCATTCTTTCTTTCTTTGCTGATAGTGGAATCAATTGTCGCATTTCGTTTCCACCCTCAGCAAAATGACGTCATTTCAAAAGAAAAAGAAGAATTTAGACTGGATTACCTCGTTGAATCCTTTTTGGGCAGGGACTCATTTTCTAATTGTCCCAAATAAGTGACTTTCTTCCGAGCCCATTGTAATTTTGGAGAAACTCACTTGCAACGGTTTTCTCGACGTGTCGTATAGAGCTTTTAATTCCCATCGTGCAGATCTGCTTAAAGAAAAGAAATTCCCAAACAAAACTCTCAAACAAAACTCCCAGTGCACTGTTCAAAAACCAAAAAAAATAAATAAAATAAAAATAACCAATCAAAATGAAAAATAAAAATACAGAAGCCCGGTCTTAGGACTTGTCTCAGAATATTCTTCCTCTATTAGGTGAAAACACACCAAATCTAAAACTTGGTGAAAAAGAAAAATACCTCAGCCAATTAAATCCCCAAAACTTTCATCAACCAACCAATGATCAGATTGAAATGATCAGTTTCTTCCTTTGTCCCCAGGTGTGTGCCATGGTAAAACCTTCCCCATACATCAGAAACAAAAAACAAAACAACATTATGTTGTAATAATTATGTTCTTGTACTCACACTAACTATCACATTATGTTCTGTTTTTCCCACTGTATAGAAGGAAAATATAAACTTCTGACACTTTTAGGATTTACAGCTTCAGAATTTGGGTTTCTCCATTATTGAACTAATTAAAATATTATTAAGTAAATTATTAAAATACAAAACTTTTATGCAGTTCATTTACATTTAGTCAGGAATTCAGATTGACCTACTGTACTGGCCCCTCATCTAGGAATAATTTCTTGTGATCTGCAATTCATTTCTAGTTCACTTGGTAATGAGTTCAAACTGCATTTGTCCAAAAGTGCTGTTTTCGGCTTAAAACACATTTAAATACATATAAATATTAAAGCATTTGCTGAATACTTGTTTTGTTTGCTTATAGTTATTAAAACTAATTATGCTGAACATCAGTAGTTGATAGCTAAGGGCACAATGCAATAAAATATATCATGTGCTATTTTTATATGCACAGTTTTCCCCAGCTCACTGGGGCTTTAGGGGTGACTGCACAGGTTTTGTCCAAGTGCAGTAAATGTTCCTGTTACTTCTAAAAACTGTTTGGCTTAATGAAAAACGAATTAAAACTCTAAAAGTTCATTTACTGCAAAACTGGTGATTTTATTTTGGATCTGCCTGAAACCTCACTGTTGGCCACCTGAAATTCTTATATGCAGGAAAACTCCTGATATATTTAAATGTTATATGTAAATTGCTGTATAAACGTCACAACTTTCCCATTTGAGATTGCAGTGGAGCTGTCATTTTGTATTGAAACAGTAGGGGGAAGCAGAGTGCTGTATTCACGTTCATTACATTTTAAAAACATAATTAAAAAAATGTTAAAAGGAAGAAATAATTTTTGTCAAATGTTAAAACTAAAGTATTTAATTTTCTTGAAATCATGAATTGCATTCCAGATGTAAGTGTTTTATAGTGTGTGAGATTTCTTTGTCAATCATGCTTGAGTGCTGCTGTATTTGTGCGGTTCTGAAGGAACAGACTCGGAGCCAAGGGTGGATTTCAGGCTGGACGAGAGCTCAGATGTTCCCATCCTGGAGGACCGATCCTCTTCTCCCATCGACTTTCCTCAGGAGCAGTGGCTGGTGGGAAATGATATTGAAAACATAGAGAGGTACACGCACTGCACTTGCTTTTAAATTTATATTCTGAAAATGTTTTACCAGTATAAACTCTGTTTTTGTCCAGGATTATCTAAACTACTCATAAAACACTGCTGGTTCTTTGTGTGCAGAGATATGCGAGAGATGCGAAATCTACTCAGCAAACTCAGGGAGACGATGCCCTTGCCACTGAAAAATCAAGGTATGTAATATTTGTTATAGGTAAAATATATGTAAGAGAGTTGATAAAGAAGAATGGAAATCAGAAAAGTCCTTAAAACGTTTCTCCAGAAGGCATTTGGTTTGTTTATGTGGGCAGCTGAAAATTTCAGAAGGTGGAGATTTTGGAACAGGGTCGCTTCTTATTTTGGTCGGCACCCTCTCAGTCCATGGTGATATAAAACTGGCTTCACTGTGGACAGTGACTCTGGTGTTCTAGCAAATTCCAGTTCATGATAGGTTTGAGCCTTGTTGGTTCCTGGGTTTTTTAAAAGTCATCAATGGTTAGATTTTCTAAAGCCTCCAATTAGAGTCCAGAGTAGGTGAAGAAGCCTAGTTCCCCCTCAGACCATTGGAATTACAATATAAAAAAAGTTTATTATGAATTGTGTTATTACTGGGGTCCAACATGTTGTCTACCAAAGCTTAAAAGTGAGACATCTTTGATTTTTGTGTTTGTTTGTTTGTTTGGGAAGAAAACAATCTTTGTGTTTTTACATAGCGGAAGCTAACAAATGTACATATTCAGGCTATGCACAGGCAAAGTCAGTTTTCAGCTATCTCTAGTGTGCTTGTGTCAAACTGCCATGGTTGAATGTGTCACAATGTGAGGCTGGTGAGTCTCTGTATACCTGTGTGGTGTAGGTTAAACAATTCATCTACAGCCTTATGGCGCATAAACATAACTGGCTCCTACGATATTTGCATTCCTCTTACTGTAGAAGCTAAAGGATTTAGAATTTATTCAACTATGTGTGTGTAGGCTTAAAATAAGCTTTATACCAGGAAAGAATGAGCTGTTTAGCACACTTCCTGAATTTTGCCTTTTAGATTTCATCAGCCTCTTTGTTTTTCCCCCCTGATATGTGTATATGTTGATGCTGACAGTGTTTTTCTAGGAGAGTTTTACTGAAGTTTAACCTCCAGCAGATGATGGTTTTGTAATGGCTTTGGTGGTGTTTTCAGCAAGGGTGGGTCAAATGTTCCATTGACAAACACTTTAAAGCTGCCATAATGGTTATTCAAGATGGATGTTGGTTCCTAGTTGTTTAGAAATGGTTCCAGATACCTGGGAACTTGAATGTGACATCACTCCCACCTAGCACCTACAACTGGTAGTTCCTCTGGTAACTTGCAGAATGAGAGCAAACAGGAGTTGTTTTTGGTCTTACCAAGGAAAAAGCCATTCAGGTATCACTAGCAATACAGCATAATACTTGTGGTTTTGCACTACTGCAGTAAAATCATGGATAAAGCCTGGTCAGTGCTCTCTGAATGGCTTATTTAGGGAGCCACAAATACACAACAGTGGCAGTACAGATCAAAGGTTTTCTTTTCTTGCAGGGCAACTCAGGGTTGCCGGTGTTGCTTCGACTTTCCAAGTGGGAAATGCGAGTTGGTGTTCTAGATTCAAATTCCAACTGGCAACTTGGAAATTCTGATTTCTGACTTATTCAGAAACGTAGAACAAGAGACTTTGCCAATTTGTTTAAGTCTACACTTCTCTTTCTTAGATATTCATTGAATTCGTTGGACATTCCCAATCAATACTCTCTTGACTGAGTATTGGTCAATCAAGTGAGTGCTGTCCTTTTTTATGCTGGCAAAGAGAATCTACCAGTTGTAGTTGGTCATGATCACTGACTGACTGATTGCGGTGTCCTACGACAACAGCTTCCGGACACCTATAATGCCGTGCTGAGATGCATTCCCAGGTGATTTAACCACCATTCAAACACTGACCCATGTGACCTTACCAACATGATGGGAGGGTTGGGCACCAACTCACAAATCTCCTGACAATATGCAAACATGCCCTGCCATGTCTGTGTATGTTGGAGCGACCTCCAAGGTGGCAGTCGGACTAGAGTTTGAAGTTGGAATTTTTGAGTTCCCAGTTTACTTTTTCAACTGGAATGCCACCTGTCAATTCAGATAGCCCCACCAACCCCAACATAGCAATTCAAGCTGGTGCAGTGCATGTAAACAGTAGTAAAACTGTAAAAATTGTAGTCTGTCACTGTCTTGTATTTATGATTTGCCACGTGGAGAGCATTGACCAGGCAAAACCAAATCCCGTTTTTTCTTTTTTGTGATGTAACTCCCAAGTTCTGATATTTAGGAGGTGACCTCTGACGGTGGACTTTCTCTGGCTGTGATGGAAACAAGATAACATGTTTGTTTATTGCAGATGACAGCAGCTTGTTGAATCTGACTCCTCACCCACTGATAAGGCAGAGGAAGAGACGCTTCCCTGGACTCTGCTGCATGGTGTCCGGCTAAGAGTGTGACAGAAAAGGACTTTCATTTTAATTTGTTTTATTCAATAATGTATATTTATTTAGAGGCACTTTAATATTATTTAATCCCATCTTTCATTTTTTTTAACCAATATCTGAAATTGTAATCTTGCAGTATCTGTTACCAGGTTCTATTTTTCCTCGTCATCTTGATATTTACTGTTTCAGACTTCTCAGCTCATGTGTTCAGACAGCTTTGGTGCTTGAAGTTTCAGGATTGATTTTTCAAATGTATCTTATTAAGACATTTATCTTCTAAGCTCTATATACCTGAGAGCGCGTAGGCTAACTGTTGGTAATATTGCTTTGCCATTCTCAGATTCAGGTTCCATCTTGTTGGGCTTTAAATACAGAGATATTTTTCTGGTGCTATTTATGACATACAGAACCACTGGGTGATGTATTAGAGCACCAGCAGGTCAGCCCAAAACAAAGGGCCCACCGTCAGCCACACCCTGCTCCGTTTAGATTTTTTTCTAACAACCTGAAAGTGTGCACTTAAAAATAAACAGAAAGGAAATCCAGCAACAGCCACTATCAGATACTAACAAGGTAAAACACAAAGATGAAATAATGCTAGCTTCAGTTCACCAGTCTCTTCTCTGCTCACTCTGTTCCTGTTTCACCAACACCGCACAGAGCAGATGCACATGGTGAAACAGAGAGCAGAGGAGAAACCAGAAACAACATGTCCTAAATTAAGTAAATGTCATGAATAATTTTTTTTTTTATTTGGTTCATTAGAGCACTTAATACTGCACTTTGGCCAGTATTCACCTTGTGCTGCCATCAGAGTGTTGGCAAATTAATAACTTTGACCAATAGCAGTTGGTAAAGATTGTTGCATAGAATCAATTTACACTTGCTAAATAGCGTGTACGTTATTTTTCAGGTCTTAAATTATAGCATGATGTCATGCTTAAAGACTTTAAAACAGTTTCATGCTGTAAAATTATTTTTATAATTAGTGTTGTAGAATTAAAGAAGTATTTTCCTGGGGGAAAAGGACACAATTGAAAATTTAGCTATCTACTATAAGCCCAAAATTTGGAAATTGTTTTAACCCCCTTTTTATTTTTGCAATAATGTGGAAACCATTAAATGTAACACAGGATATGAACCCTTATCACCCAGATGAAAGTCCCTTAATTGACCTAGCTGGCTAAAAGTGCACTACTTCTCCTAAAAAAGACCCATGATTAGCCAAAGTCATCAATGGTTAGATTTTCTAAAGCCTTCAATTAGAGTCCAGAGTAGGTGAAGAAGCCTAGTTCCCCCTCAGACCATTGGAATTACAATATAAAGAAAGTTTATTATGAATTGTGTTATTACTGGGGTCCAACATGTTGTCTACCAAAGCTTAAAAGTGAGACATCTTTGATTTTTGTGTTTGTTTTAGGGGTGCAACGATACACAAAATTCACGGTTCGGTTCGGTTCGATACTTTGGTGTCACGGTTCGATATTTTTTCGATACAAAAAAACTCTCACATGTTTAAGCTGCGGGAGATTTCACTTGTCATGTTTGCATAGTAAGCTAACAATTAATAAGACGATGTCAGAGGAATTGGTGCACAAATTATCATCACTCACAGATCAGTGCTGTCGCTCTCTATACACAGTTCGCGCGATTGCAAAGTGAAAGCAAAAAAACAAGCGCAAATTCAAACACGATTTCAATATGTCACATATTGACAGTGGCTCACCCAATGACATAATTACCCAGCTACATTTCTGAAAGAATGCAAAAGCATTGACATATATTTTTCCTTCCTACAATAGCCCGACAGGCAGGGGAGAGATAGCCCCGGGACGTCGGGCTAGCGATATTGCGAGCCCTGTATCTGATTGAGGAATCACTCATCTTTGGAAAAGAGAGTTTATTACAGAGAAATGTCTCTTTCCAAAATAAAAGTTATACTATCCGTTTCTTCTGGGCTATATTCTCAGCAGCATATTATACATATCAGGTCTCCATAAGGAGAATCCTGTGCTAACAGCTGTCTAAATGACTCGGCTAAAGTTTGTAGCATGCATGCTTGTTTTTGTCTTTGCACTAGGATGATGTCGGTGTAAATGTGCAGTCATATTCGTTGTGTTCCCACTAGTGCTTTCAGGTTAATCTCGTTGAAATAACCTTAACGCCACAACACGGCAAATCTCCGTTAACGAGCTACCCTATACAGAGGGGCTAGACGGCCAACACGTTAACGAGCTAACTGCGCTAACACACTAGCTCCCACCCATGTAATTGAGCATTGCATGGCACATCCAACATACTGTTTTACTTTAGTCCATGACTCGCTTACCTTCAGGGTCATACGTCACATGAAAACCAAAATAATTCCAAACGCCAGATCTGAATGAGGGTGGGGAGGTCCACTTCTGTCTCGCTAGCTTGCCCTGCGCTCTTCCTTCTGACCATCCTGTCTGTGTTGAGTGCTCAGTGAATCTGCGTTCGACTACTCCGCCTAGGCTGCACTCTCGAGCCTAGGCGGAGTAGTCAAATGCAGATTCACTGAGTGCTCAACACAGACAGCATCGTCAGAAGGAAAGTTGATAAAATAAATTACAAATTTTGTATTGTTCTTTTTTTTTCTCCCCTTTGGTTTTCTTTCTTTCTCTCCCCCTCTTTCTTTCATTCTTTCCCCCTGTCCTATCCCACAGTCATGTCTGTCCCGTTTGCAACTGAAAATAAAATAAATTCATAATTATAATAAAGGTCAATCAAATGGACCAATATGATGATCCACTTAAAATAAATCCTCTTGGCATCTTTCTTGGCCTCAAGACAACAATTCTGATGGCTATAGATCCAAACGGGACACAAAAAAAAAAAATTGAAAAAAAAAAAAATTGAAAAAAAAAAAATTTGAAAAAAAAAAATTTGAAAAAAATTGTATTGTTCGATACATATGCGTACCGAACCGAAAGCACTGTATCGAACGGTTCAATATCGATACGAATATCGTTGCACCCCTAGTTTGTTTGTTTGTTTTGGGGAATTTTCTTCCCAATCTTTGTGTTTTTACATAGCGGAAGCTAACAAATGTACATATTCAGGCTATGCACAGGCAAAGTCAGTTTTCAGCTATCTCTAGTGTGCTTGTGTCAAACTGCCATGGTTGAATGTGTCACAATGTGAGGCTGGTGAGTCTCTGTATACCTGTGTGGTGTAGGTTAAACAATTCATCTACAGCCTTATGGCGCATAAACATAACTGGCTCCTACGATATTTGCATTCCTCTTACTGTAGAAGCTAAAGGATTTAGAATTTATTCAACTATGTGTGTGTAGGCTTAAAATAAGCTTTATACCAGGAAAGAATGAGCTGTTTAGCACACTTCCTGAATTTTGCCTTTTAGATTTCATCAGCCTCTTTGTTTTTCCCCCCCGATATGTGTATATGTTGACGCTGACAGTGTTTTTCTAGGGGAGTTTTACTGAAGTTTAACCTCCAGCAGATGATGGTTTTGTAATGGCTTTGGTGGTGTTTTCAGCAAGGGTGGGTCAAATGTTCCATTGACAAACACTTTAAAGCTGCCATAACGGTTACTCAAGACCCCTGGAAGATGAATACTAACCATTTTCCTGACTTTACCACTGTTTTCAGTTTTACAGTTCCATTAATATCAAGAAAAGTCCAAATCAAACATATTAAAATGTACAAACTATTTAAATAGGAAGGATGCAACAAGAAATGTAATGTCTGGAAGTGTGTCCAGGGGATAAAGCCAGTTGATGTCCATGAACATTTCTGTAGTCCCATTCTCTGGCAAAGTCACTATTACCCTATAGTAACACTGTCACATTAGAATAAAGTGTTACTCTAGTTTTAAGAAAATCCATCCATCTATTTTCCAACACTTATCTGTGTTTGGGGCACGTGAGCAGCGGTCTAAGAAGAGATGCTCAGACTTCCGTCCCCCCAGCTACTTCCTTCAGCTTTTCTGAGGGGACACAGATTCATTCCCAAGCTGGAAGAGACATCTCTCCAGCATGTTGTCAGTATTGCCCTGGGCATAGGGTAGGGACATAAATCAGCTAGGAAATAAACAGCTTTGCTTTCAAAGTAAAGAAATGCATCATAAAATAAAAAATTAAAAGTAAATCATTTTGTCATTTTGCCCTTCATCCTAGTAAAACAACAAGAGTACTGAATCCAGTTTTGTGTAAGAATGATGTCTTTTAATATCTTGAAAAAATATCAAACTTCCTTTCATAATATTATAGTTATAGTTATTTTCCTAGCTGTTGCACTAAACTAAGCTAAGCTGTCAAGGATGTATTTCATTGAGTAATCTGGGATGTTATGCACACTGAAGCCTCTAGGGGACACTAGCATTATCAGTCTAAAAGAATAGTTTTGACGGGAAGAAAATATTAAAAAAGCCGCACACACAAACACGCAGACAAAATCCATATGAAGCATTCTACCAGAGCCATTTTCCTCGCTGAATGTAACGGTCACCTGTGTTGTAAATTAGTGTTTGTGCTATTTATTACTTTAATGTAACATTGGTGGTGTTTCAATTGAGGAATGCGACGTTTTATTTTTGTCAGGCATGTGTTTGACTTGTGTGTAGTTACCGTGTCCTGCAATGTAGAGAAACACAGCTAAACTTATGTACAGCCAATAGGACATTTTATAATATTAATAAAGTTTTATATACAAGATGTTTTTTGTTTAATTTCTAACCTAAAATGTTTTAATACTTTGGGCAGCAGACCAATTTGCTTTCTTTCTATGAATGAAACGATGAGGTGGTAAGTATGACTCCGTGTTCTTAGATTACCTACAAAGCTGAAATCCAGATGTGCTTAGCTTAGTTTGACATAAAGAAACTTGCTAATGCAAGAAAATCCATGTGTCTAGATGATTAAACATAATTGGAGCTCAAATGCTCGTCAGTGAGCCAATTATCAATTTTTTATCAATTTACTACACCAGTAAAAATCTCCTTCTGAACCACCTCCAACAGTGCGAGAGAACAGGGTAAATGGTCTTCAGCCAGGAGCCACCTCTCCCTGCTGGTTCACTCCCTACCGTTCATTTCCTGGACTAAGATCATTGTCCCACAACTTATCATTCCTCTGGAGCCAGAGCCAAAAGCTCCCCTGCTCTGCCTCCTACATAATACCTTGGATAGCTCTTCTCCTACTCTTGCCACCCATGACTCCAAGAGATTTCAGGAAATTCTATGTGGATCTTCCAATGAAACGTCTCTATCCATCTTCCAATGGGAAGATCAATGCTCTCCACTCTGCTTGTTAGCTTGCTGCCAGGAGCTCTTTTCTCTCAAAAGCTGCCTCTTACAGAAACTCAGCTGTACTACGGACCAGAGCATGATGTCTGGATGCAGTGATGTTATGTTGATCTCTCTGGGGAACTTCAACTGCCTGCCAAGGGCTGCTGTAATTTACCAATTACCTCCTAATGACAGAAGGGACCTCAAATGAATGGGACAGCTTGGCACTTTACTTCCCTGTCGGACAAACTTGATCAGCTGCTGGGATGTGATTGGCTGGCCATCTTTTCATCTGGTCTGACATTTGGTCTAACAAAGAGAAGGAGAGAGAACCTACCCAATATAGGTGTCTTTAGACTGTGGGAGAAAATCAAAGTACCCAGAAGAAACCCACATTGGCAAAAGGAGCACATGCAAACTCCATGAATTAAACTTCTCCAATTATACAGCTGAAAACAACGTACAGCGGGGCAAAAAAGTATTTAGTCAGCCACCGATTGTGCAAGTTCCCCCACTTAAAATGATGACAGAGGTCAGTAATTTGCACCAGAGGTACACTTCAACTGTGAGAGACAGAATGTGAAAAAAAAAATCCATGAATCCACATGGTAGGATTTGTAAAGAATTTATTCGTAAATCAGGGTGGAAAATAAGTATTTGGTCAATAACAAAAATACAACTCAATACTTTGTAACATAACCTTTGTTGGCAATAACAGAGGTCAAACGTTTACTATAGGTCTTTACCAGGTTTGCACACACAGTAGCTGCTATTTTGGCCCATTCCTCCATGCAGATCTTCTCGAGAGCAGTGATGTTTTGGGGCTGTCGCCGAGCATCACGGACTTTCAACTCCCGCCACAGATTTTCTATGGGGTTGAGGTCTGGAGACTGGCTAGGCCACTCCAGGACTTTCAAATGCTTCTTACGGAGCCACTCCTTTGTTGCCCGGGCGGTGTGTTTTGGATCATTGTCATGTTGGAAGACCCAGCCTCGTTTCATCTTCAAAGTTCTCACCAATGGAAGGAGGTTTTGGCTCAAAATCTCACGATACATGGCCCCATTCATTCTGTCCTTAACACGGATCAGTCGTCCTGTCCCCTTGGCAGAAAAACAGCCCCATAGCATGATGTTTCCACCCCCATGCTTCACAGTAGGTATGGTGTTCTTGGGATGCAACTCAGTATTCTTCTTCCTCCAAACACGACGAGTTGAGTTTATACCAAAAAGTTCTACTTTGGTTTCATCTGACCACATGACATTCTCCCAATCCTCTGCTGTATCATCCATGTGCTCTCTGGCAAACTTCAGACGGGCCTGGACATGCACTGGCTTCAGCAGCGGAACACGTCTGGCACTGCGGGATTTGATTCCCTGCCGTTGTAGTGTGTTACTGATGGTGACCTTTGTTACTTTGGTCCCAGCTCTCTGCAGGTCATTCACCAGGTCCCCCCGTGTGGTTCTGGGATCTTTGCTCACCGTTCTCATGATCATTTTGACCCCATGGGATGAGATCTTGCGTGGAGCCCCAGATGGAGGGAGATTATCAGTGGTCTTGTATGTCTTCCATTTTCTGATGATTGCTCCCACAGTTGATTTTTTCACACCAAGCTGCTTGCCTATTGTAGATTCACTCTTCCCAGTCTGGTGCAGGTCTACAATACTTTTCCTGGTGTCCTTCGAAAGCTCTTTGGTCTTGGCCATGGCGGAGTTTGGAGTCTGACTGTTTGAGGCTGTGGACAGGTGTCTTTTATACAGATGATGAGTTCAAACAGGTGCCATTCATACAGGTAACGAGTGGGGGACAGAAAAGCTTCTTACAGAAGACGTTACAGGTCTGTGAGAGCCAGAGATTTTCCATGTTTGAGGTGACCAAATACTTATTTTCCACCCTAATTTACGAATAAATTCTTTACAAATCCCACCATGTGAATTCATGGATTTTTTTTTCACATTCTGTCTCTCACAGTTGAAGTGTACCTCTGGTGCACATTACTGACCTCTGTCATCATTTTAAGTGGGGGAACTTGCACAATCGGTGGCTGACTAAATACTTTTTTGCCCCACTGTATAAAGTTCTGTTGTTGCATTTTAGTTTCTCTTATAGTGTTGCACGAGAACTATGTTTGGTGCCAGATTGTGAAAACACTTGGACAACTAAAGAAAGTGTGGGAAGACAATAAGCGTACTCCCCCCTTCGCTATCTATATCTGTCGAGTGTCAAGCACTGAACATCTGGTTTATGTCTGAGCAGCTGGGAAACTCCAGAGCTTTTTACTTCCCGTAACAAGGAGGACTTTATGTGCACTGATTGTTGTGGGGGGTTTTTTTTTTTTTTGGTAGTTTAAAGTTTTTGGGCTCTGATTGGTCAAAGTAAGTCCAAATATCAAGCAGGTTTCCAAGAGAAATAACAGTGGGAGGTTTATGATTATTATTATTCCTGCTTTCAGGACCCTCAGAGTCACATTCAGCTCTGCCTGCAGTGCAGAGAGCATTTACTCCACTTACACTTAACGTTAACATTCAGCCAAACAGGTTAAGTACAGAATTACACTTGCTGAACAGGACATCACTGGTGAGTTTGATTTTTTTTCATGTTTTTAAAGAAATGCATTTTTTTTTTTTTTTAAAGGGAAAATACATTTTGCTGAAAGCTTGCAATTCACCAGTTCACACCTGGTTGCTTTGTTCTTTTATTTCTTTATAGTTTTCACTTACTTTAGTCTTATGTTATATTCATATAATGTGTCCACTGTGTGTTAAATATGATAAAGCATGCATTTTCCTACAAGAAAAAAGCTTCTCGCTTGCATTAAAAAGGAATTTTGTCCAATTGCAAAACACCACTTATGATATTTACCTGAATGAATAAAAGGAGATTGGGGACTTTCAATAATGAGCTGGGAATTACATCATCTTCAGTGGAGGTGAAACCACTTTGAGTTCCCATGATGGCTCCCTCCAGCAGCTTGGCCCTGCTGCTGCTCCTCAGCTGCCTATCAACCGGTCTGGGCTGTTTCTGCGACCGATACTCCTGGAGCTCCTGGTCTGCCTGCTCCAGCACCTGCAACCATGGCACACAGAACAGAGCGAGGTGAGACACACACAGAGCACAGACGGTGAAACCAATATAGACGCAAGCGATAGGTGAGAAAAGTGTATGATGCTGAGAAGAAACACAGGTGAGATGCAGCATAGATATCACAAACAGGTGGGACACTCTACAGAGTGCACATGTAATGCCTATTTAATCAAAACAGATAAAATGGCATGCAGAAGTGTCCTTTTTAGGATTTCTTTCAGAAGTTTTGCTTTTTCTTTTGTTTGCTGTTAAAGCCAAAGTAATTGTGCAACACTGTAAATCAAAAATGAATCCCTTTCCTCTCCCATTTTCAACTGCTGTAGAGAAATGCACATGATGCCAGCAGATGCTGCATGTAAAAGGATTTCATGCTTTTTTGACAGGCAGTTTCGGCATGATGAATATTTCTGGAAGAGCAGCTGCTTTCAGTTATGTCAGCAATACGACAGCAGAGCTTGCAACCAGCACGCCTGTCCAATCAACTGCCTGCTCACTGATTTTGGGCCGTGGTCCGACTGCTCGCCCTGTGCCAAGAAACAGGCAAGGAACTCGCAGTCACGGTGTAAAACAGTGACTCTCATCTTAACTCTACATTTTCTCCACACATTTCTAAACGGCCACATTATTGTCCTTGGATTAAATGGACAAAAAAAATGAACGACCAAAATAAGACGGTGTTTTTGAAAGCTCTGAAAAATACAAATAAAGGGTTTTATCTTTAAGAAAAAGCCTTTCATCTAAGAAAATATTAGGTCTACATAAGATTGAGTAACATAGATGAACATTTTTACCAAATAATAAACATAAAAAGAGTTGAATATATATAAAATAGATTTGATCAGCATTTGGGTCATACTGAGGGCTTTAGGTAACCAAATAGTTGGTTACTGGCTAAAGGGTGACTCCATATAATATCAAATATAATATTTATCCATCTGTTACTGTTACAGTATGTAGAGCTATCACTGCTGCTACATCACTGCTTGTAATAATCATGATCATTGTCATAAAAATATACCTCTATTTGTAATGGCATACTAAGGAGGAGTAATGCTATATAAATGATGAAATGAGCACTTGCCAATGCCTTACTAAGACCTTGATATTGTTTAATAGTGTGATATTTTTATAAAGTGCTGATTTGAGATTGGAGGAACAAATTAGTTTATAATGGAGGAAACTTAAAATCTAATATAATATAACCAGAATGATCACCGGCCTCATTCTCATGTCACTGGCACAGTTTCGGACCCGGTCTGTCGAGAGGCCGGCTCAGTTCGGTGGATCCGACTGCAGCCCCGAGCTGACAGAGGAGAGGCAATGCTATCCATCCACAGAGTGCAGGATAGAGTCTGTCAACTGCAGGGACAACTTCAAGTGTGATAACGGTTAGTGGTATATTAACATAAATGATATCTACATAATTGCTTCACAGTAAAAGAAATAGCTTCACATTCTTCCTGCAGGGCGCTGCATTAACTCGACACTGACGTGCAACAGACAGAACGACTGCGGGGATAACTCCGATGAGAGGGACTGTGGCGAGTTCACTGTTGTGTGTCCTGTAGAGAAGAGAGTGGCTCCAGGGTCTGACCTGGTGGGGAACGGGTAAGCTAAAGGTCAAAAGGTCACAGCTGAGATCCTGACTCATGTCAGTCCTCTTGCATTCCTCCCTCCTGTGTTCATATATTATGTTCCTCCTCCTCAGTGGTCCAGTCATATTTCTACTTGTAAACAGATAATCACCGTTTTGTTTTGTTTGAGGCTGATATCAAGCTTTGAAAGCAATTCAAATAGGAAAACAAAGCATCTGACGACTTGAAAATTTTGGTTTGTGCATAAATATAGAAGCATAATATTTTAAAAATATCACAGATAAAAAAATCCTTGAAAATTAAATGTTTAAATCTTCACGATAATAGTGAATATCATAAAAACATTTATAAACACAAAACTCTGACATAAAAATGCAGAAAATGCTTTCAGTACTTTTTATTACACTTTATTCCAGTTTATTTATTCAGAAATTTCAATATAAGCCAATAATGACATCGGCCTGTGGATGTACTTTTAGACTTTAAAATGGACTTTTTTCTTACAAGCGAATGAGATTTGACTTTCCCCCGATTTGTGTTCGTGAAGGTTTGATGTTCTCGCCCAGGAACCGAGGGGAGCAGTGCTGGACAACATGTTCATGGGAGGAACCTGCGTCATTGAGAGGCCTCCAAGCACATTACTCTACCACCGAGTTCCTTACAACTTTAAAACTTTGAAGATCAAGGTAGGTCTTGGTATTGGAGTCTTGCATTCATATGGAGCTGTTGTCACTTCCAGGTAAATAATCAGCAGTGACAGTCTTTACAAAGTCATTTTACTTGTGTCACTAAAGTGGTTGCAATAGAGTCAAATCCTACCCAACTGGCACTTAATGCAAACCAGCAGCAGCCTGATCAAGCTAACACATGCACTGCCAGGTGCATCGAGCAGCCACCTTAAGACATTAACAGTATTTTCAATGTAATCTTTAAAAAGTGGAAAAGCTGAAGTGTTCCCAGCAACTTCCACACTTGTTAGCACCTAAGGAAGCTCACATTGAGTTGTACACAACACTGCTTGACATACGTTTATATAAACTGCTTGTGCAGCACAATGTCATGATGTGACGAACGACCATTGAGCAGCAAGGCTACAATCACTGCAGCAGACACACGAGTTAATGGAGCCTGTTCTTTTATTTTTATTGATCAAAGCTTGACTTTACTAAGCTTAACCCGGCAGTTCTGTGGAGCATTAGTGATGTATACCAGCAGCCCTGTCTAGGTAATTGGTAGCCCTTTATAACGTGCTGCTGATGAGCCACACTTTTCTCAAAACCTTCAGGGGTTTTTCCACATTCCAAAAAGGCAGATAAGCCACACAACCATTTGTGCACATTTATAATTAAAGCTTTCAAACAAAAGTATCCATAATAAGTACATTTGTGTTAAAACCGAATAACCCTAGAAATCCCAAATGAAACCCCCAAGCGACTCTCCAACCAAACTTCCCACTTGAGCTCTACCAGAACCTTTAAATAGTGTTCAAACCCCCAGGGACACATTTGCTCAAACACATTGTAGAAGGCAAAAGAGAGAACAGGCGCGTGATCGCTACACCACAAATCCACTTACACTAAGATCTATATTCATAATAATTGCGCAAATGCATTACCCACACTTTTCTAAACTACATAATAATCAACTACATTTGTGACAAGTACTGTCTCTTTAACTTACAGTATCTGTCCACCGTACGCCAAGTAGCCACTCGAGTGCAGAATCACACAAATCATTAAAATGTTCAATAAATATATTTATAAGTATATATTTAAGATCTCTAATGTGTACGTATGTTTCTTGATGTGCGAATGGTTTCCTAAAGTGCAGAGTGCTAACTAAAATGCAAATTTCCCCGAAAAGGCATCTGCTAATCTCTAAAATAAAAATCTAAATTATTCTAGACAAATAACGAAATGCCTCTTTATTACATGTGGACATTAGAAATGATGTACAGTATTTTTTATTGGTACTTATTAAAAAGCACTTTTTGTTTAAACACTGTGTGAAACATTCAATCAAACCACTGCTGTGCTCAGCCCAACAAAACATAACAAAATGTGTTTTAAATGGAAAGGATGGTGCATTGAACGCCCTGCTATGTTACCCAAGAGTTGAACCGGTGCACCGCCTGTTTTATATGGCAGGGTTTGAAAAGTCCCAGGTAACAGATGTAGTTGTGGTTGTTTAGGTTGGAGAGCCAGAGGACTTCAACACTGAGCCTCAGCCGCTGCACGCCGAGTCCATCGATTTGAAGACCTCCCAAACGACGCCTGGCAGCAGCACGCAATCTCAAGGCTTGTTTTTCTTCCCGATCTTTTTCTTCAGTGCATCGTCTAAGTCGCACTCCGATTCTAAAAGTGAAGCTTTTGAAGCTTCAAAGAAGAAGGTGAGTCCAGAAAACTGTGGGATGCACTCACAAGTTTGACATGATGTAGTTTTGAGAAACCCAGATTCACATTATGCTTTCCCTCATTTTCTAATCATAGATGTAATGTTAGAAGGAGAAAGAAAAGAAAAGGAAAGAAAAGAAAAGACACGATGTTTACATTGTATAAAAAATGACCGCATTAGTAGGATCTGAAACACAGTCCCCACAAAGATAAATAGGTCAACATGTGTGCAGGAACACATATTTCTTTTTTATCTGTATTTTTCCCCTTATGATCTTCTTATTTATTTCTTGGATGTTCTTCTGTAGGACTCCAAGTTTATCAGAGTGAACCAAGTCCTTCCTGTGTCAACATTCAAGATTCGGGACCCGGGGGACCTCGTCCTGTCACAGCCCTTCTTACAGTTCCTCCACGCCCTTCCTCTCGACTACAACTACGCACTCTACAGGGAAATCTTTCAGCGCTTCGGGACACACTACTACAGCTCAGGGACATTGGGAGGCCACTATGATCTGCTGTACCAGTACAGCAGAGAGGAGCTCAAGAGTTCAGGTACAACAGCACAGCCTGGTGGAAAAAATGGAAAATGCAGCACTGGGCACATACAGTAAACTGAAAAATTAATTAAACACTAAAAACTGGAAAGAAAAAAAATGAAGGAAACACTCAAATACCACAGTACAACACAAAGTCAGTTAAGCTTCAGGGATATCAGATCTGTCCAATTAGAAAGCATAAAGCACTGTGAGGGCATTTCACCGGCTTCAGTGCAAATGAAATTAACAGCAAGTGCACTAGAGGAGCAACAATGAGACATGACATGTCACACAGCCAGAGTTTGACACAATGACTTCCACGTGGTTATTTGTGAATTTTTCTGACCAGTCTGTCAGAAACATCCTTCGGTGGCTCCTGTGCTCACAGCCCAGCACCGTGCCTCTTGACTGGCATTTGCCAGAGAACACCACAAATATTTTCGAGCAAGTCTAATTTTTTTTTGTACATCTGGTTAAACGAGGCTGAGTAACCATTCCTCCAGTTTTACCTCGCTTTCATCCTGACCTTTTTCTTTATATTCTCAACATATAGGGGAATGGGAGAAATACGCTTTGACCTGTTCACTCCTCAGAAACAACACGTTGTTGTCTACAACATAAAACACACAACAGCTTGTTTTGATTTCCTGCATTTCTGCATTTCTTGCTCTTTTTCTCTCTGTAGGTGTAACTGAGGAGAGCGCGATAGACTGCCTGGGCCGAGAGACCACCTGGACTATCATCCTCTACACAGAACACAGGCGTGAAAACCGATGCTCTAACAACCGGATGACTCAGAAATATGAAGGTAACAATAATACTATATTTCTGCCTCACTGCCTCAATAGAGAGCATTGATTTAGTTTCTACCGTGTTATCTTCTTCACTCTTTCCCTGCACATTTCTTTTGTCCAGGCTCATATGTTCAGGCATCGGAGAGGTCTTTCTCCATGGTGAAAGGAGGTCGAGCTAGAGAGGCAGCAGCTCTGGCCTGGGAGAGGCAGGGCGCCACTCCGGATAAAATATCCTTCAAGAACTGGGCAAAGTCTGTCCTCGAAAACCCTGCTGTCGTCGATTACAAGGTTAACTGTAGTATTCTTTCCTCAAGCATCACAGAAATAACCATCTACAAAAAATCTTGCACTTACATCTGAGTCGGCGTGTCCAGCTGCTTCCTCTCATAGATCTGGTTCATGGAATTCCTTGCGCTTCCACAAAGAGGAGGCACCTGAGGAAGGCCCTGCAGCAGTACATGCAGGAGTTTGATCCCTGCAAGTGCGCTCCCTGTCCCAACAACGCCAGGCCTGTTCTGTCCGGCACAGAGTGCAAGTGCGTTTGCCAGACTGGCACCTATGGAGCCAACTGTGAAATACGGGCTCCTGATTACACTTCAGGTATATCTGGTGCTCACCAGGTCTAGTTATAAAAACACTGTTGCTGTGTGATGTGGAAATACTTTGAATTTAAAGTGTCCTTAGTGAAATAGCATTGATATAACAGTGGGTTATTTCACAGTGTTCATTAAAGTGAAAGCCTGGGGGAAGAAACTGCCTCTGTGGCGGCTGGTCTTGATAAACAGTGCTCTGTAGCGTTTGCCTAAAGGCAGCAGTTTAAACAATTTGGGAAGATCTGCAGACTTGATTGTCCGTTGCAGTCTGGCTCTGTCCTGATGTATGGCGAAATGAAGCTTGTAGGCTAAAGCGCTTCGAGAGGTCAGTGAGACTAGAAAAGCACTGTTTGACCAGCAGTCCAACATGAAAAGATCCTGATCAGTGACGGAGCTGAAAATGAGGATTTTTTGTTGTTTCTGGTTTTTATTTGTAGACCGAGTTCTGCTAGTCAGTCACATTTTTTTTATTTGATTAAATCTAGAATATCTATTCTAATATGCCCCTCATTTTCTTAGGATCAACTTCTTATTTTGAACTTTGAATAATACTTCAGGAACTGCTAGCGAGTCTCAAAACCTTGAAGCAAACACAGTTAAGATGAAACACAGATTCTAATCAGGTTTTACTAACATTCACACTGGAAACATTATCTGCTTTGCTACATCCACAGAGGCGGTGGATGGTTTGTGGAGCTGCTGGGGGTCGTGGAGCAGCTGTGGAGCCTCCATGAAGAGACATCGGACGAGGCGGTGCAATAACCCCGCCCCTCTCAAAGGAGGACAGCCCTGCAGTGGCCCAGACAGACAGGAGGAGGCCTGTCACATCTCCATCTTCACAAAGTACTGTTTTTATTTTATATTTCAGTATAAGGAAAAGTTCTGTCAACCTTATATCTTCGCTGCTTTTACCCTGACACATGGACATGAGGATACACTGCTGCTCCTGTACAACAGCTGATTGTTTATTTTGACTATTCAGAATTACTGGACGATCTGATTTGTGTCTCTCGTTCAGACAGGAGACCTGTGACAATGATGACGACTTCACGATAGGCTGGAGGGACGAGCTGCCACCTGGTGTGCAGGGATGTCTGCGGCCAAAGAGCCCTGAGAACAGCTTCCTCCGCGTAAAACCAGACACACAAGCTGAAATGCGTCAGATTATGACATGTGCTTTATATAGACGCTCATATCTGCATTACATTATTTTGTGACAGAAAGCGAAGCAGTATTATACCTTTGGTGAGGACGAGGAGTTTGAGTGTGTCACTGGGTTTGATCTCGACGGTTTTCAGTACATCAACTGCCTTCCTGATGGAAGCTGGAGTCAAATAAGTGGGAGATGCATCAGTAAGTCTGTTTTCCCATTAAACCAGTCCACAGTTATCTTAGTGGTTTGCTACAATAGTCCTTAACGCACAAAAAAATGACAAACTGCTTAAGGATTGTGTGTGTGAATGTGTGTGTGAATGGATGTGTAAAGCGCTTTGGGGTAATTAGGGACTAGTACAGCGCTATACAAATACAGGCCATTTATCATTTACCAAAGATTAGCTGCGCCTGACGTCTATGTGATCCTGTAACCTTTAGGGAAGATTTGCCTTCCCCCTGACATCCCTGATGACACAAGTCTGTCTCCCAGCAAAGACGAGTACAGAGTGGGTGAAGTGGTGCGTTTGAACTGCAATGAGGCGGGACTGCAGCCGCTGCCGCGAGGTTTCTACAAGTGTGGTGACAGTCTCACCTGGGAGCCCCCAATACCTGCTGAACTGCGCTGCACTAATGGTACACTACACTGCTGGAGAAAACGGGGACCCTACTGGTCAAATTCTGATTTCTGACCTGCACTTTTCATTCATGTGTATTATTCATTAGATAAACCTCTGATTGGTTGGAGATACTCACCGGTCAGTGAGAGCAGGTGGTGATGGTTTTAATGAATAAAATGACATACACAGTTCTGAAGCTTTAGCTATTTGACAAGATTTCATTAAAAAACAAAACAAGTTCCAGTAAGCGGCCTTTAAAAGTAAAAAATCGTATCTGATTTGAAGTTTGGCAGAGGTTCCATTCAAGATCAGCTGCTCAGTTTTGTGCACCCACAGTGAAAAACCTCCTTTGCAGTTTTTACATTTTCCAAAGCCACCCAGTCAGATAGATTGGAAACTTTGGCAGGACATTCCCAAATGGTCAGAAGATTGAGCCAAAAACTGATTTTCGGTATTTGTCAAAATCTGATTGTCAAACATATCTCTCATGAATTATATCAAGACATTTTGAGCCAGAAAGAACATGCCAAACACAAGGTAGAAGTTGTAATGAGTTTTTGGCAAAGTGAATTTTATTTAGCTATCCTTTATTTATCGATGTATGGAGGCTCGTTGAAAACATTGAAGGAATTCCAGGCAATTATCTACAAACCGCCGCAGCGCTGGTGGACATCTGGTCGTTTCCCAGAGGAGAACCGTGAACAACAAATTGGCTAAATTTAAAGATTTTGGATTTTTGTGGACCTGTTCTCAAAACTTTTTATCTCAGATTTCAAATGAGAACCACATGTGTAAATGAGCAGTTTTGTTAAAAATTTGGCATATTTACATCAAAATTTTTACACCTTGATCTTTTTTGTTTTTACTTCTGAGTAGTTTAATCTGCTATAAATGATCATATCCATTAACCTGCTGACATAGTTTCTGTGGACAATACTTAGTTTATGCTGTTTCTGTATGTGCTGTGTGTAGAGGAACCATTTGTTCCTGATGTTCAGTGTGGTCCAGGACAGGTACTGCGAAACTCTCGCTGTGTCTGTGTCCCACGGGAGAGCTGCCTGTAAGTATTTACGAATGAACTGGTCACATTTGAATGGATTTTTCCATATAATGTATGCACTTTTACTTTTACAACAATCCTCTTTGAATGTTTGAAATGTGATTGACAGCCGTGTGTGTGTGTGTGTGTGTGTGTGTGTGTGTGTGTGTGTGTGTGTGTGTGTGTGTGTGTGTGTGTGTGTGTGTGTGTGTAGTTCACAGCCGGAGAATCTCTGCATCCTGAACATAGACCTCGGCGTCACAGTGTCAATGTCGCTCTGCTCCTTCCAAGCTGGTCGTTGCCACGGTGACCCGCTGTTCTTCGTCAGCAAAGCTGCGTGCGACGCGGGCACTTTGGACAAATTGGAGTGGGGCATGTTTAGGGCCAACATGTCCTCTAAGAGCTCTGTTCAGGAGCCTTGTGAACTTGACACTTGCTATGAGTGGGAGATCTGCTCTGGTGAGTTTCACCTCACAAAACCTTTAGCCTAACAGTATGAAGCACAAATAACTGACCTAATGTTAACTCACGTCTGTCCCGCAGTGTTTAAGAAATGTGAGTGCAGAGCTGCTCGGGAGTGCCCCAGAGTGAAACAGCACACGTTCTGCATAAAGCTGACCCGGCTCCAGAGGACTCGCAGCATGGACCTTTGCTCTATGGCCGCGCTTAAATGCTCAAAGTACGAGTTTGAAATTCTCAATGAAGGCCAATGTGAGTCGTGATGACGCTTTTAAAGCTTTTCTGCTGCATTATACTCAGCAGCACCTAACACTGAATGTTGTGTTTAAAACTGCATTCAGCACATATAGTTTTAGACCTCGTTGAGCACCACAAACATCAATTTAAAGACATAATAAACAACAACATGGTGTGAACTTTGACATAAAAAATGATTTTCAAAAAAGAAAGAAATATCACACAGTTACAACTTTTATATCTGGTAAAAGTAAAAAATGAAACTCCATTTCCAGGAAATGTTTATGGGGTTAAGAGGTGCTTTTAAGACTTGCATCATCATAACTTCCTGGTTGAAAAATATCTGCTTCTTCAGTTTACACATTGAGTGAACATGCCTGTGAGCACAAAATTTGGGGGAAAGTTAACAACCTCTCCCAAAGGGGAGCAATAGACTAGGCTGAATTGCAGGTTAGAGTGAAAAACCACGGCGAGCTTCACTGAGCTCACCTTTACTTTGTTCTGAGTCGCTGTAATGGCCTCTGAGTTGCATGCCTCTCATTAGCCTATGAATATCAATAGCCTCACTTTAGTGATACTCTATAATGAATGAAGCAGTTTAAAAAAATCTGACTTATGTGTGAAGGAGGAAGAAAGCAGCAGCAGTCTGTCAGTCAAATCTAATTCCAGGTATTTTTATCCTTGCTAAATGTGCTTCACGTGCAAAAATAAAAACATAAAATTGTAACTTTGTTTTCATTTTCTCCTGCACTACTTTCTCATCCCTTGCCTTTTTTACACTGCAAATTAATGTGACTATATCAAATGGCAGCAACTCCGTGCACTTAGGCAGTTTGACATGCTGAGGTATCAGAATAACTCTCAAAATCAGTAAAGATGCCGAATTAAGTGACATGCAAGGATTTATAGAGAATAATAAAAAAAAATAGAAAATAGTTAAATAAATTTAAAAAATGACTTGATGATGTCAGAGATCAGAGGAGAATGGCCAGACTATTTTGAACTGAGCGGTAGTAACAATAACTCAAATAACTGTTCACTGCAACGAATGTATGCACAAGACGATGTCTGCATGCACAACATGTCCAGCCTTGAATGAGCAGCAGAAGACCACACCAGGTACCACTCCTGTCAGGTAAGAACAGGAAACTGAGGCTACAGTTCCACCAAAATTAGACAATAAAAGAAAAAACACAGCCTGATCTTATGAGTCTTGATTTCTGCTGAGACATTTGGATGGCTGGGTCAGAATTATGTGTAATGGCTCCACCAACAGCAAAAATAAGTCCTTAGATTGTATGATACAGTAACAAAAACGTTTTATTAACTTTCCGTATGTAACTAAAACAAGCAATTAGATTAAAACATTTGTGTGTACTGTATGTACAATGTCAAAATTTTCAGAGAGAAAAAGCCAAAACCAGCATCTTTATTATTGGCAGGGATCAATACTGATCACGTTGACCTGCTCTCCAGCACATCGCCTGGCCCCCGCCTCACATTCAGTCGTGGTCACGTGAGTGCTGCCGTCACCGGAGCTAACGCAGAGTGGAGTAGAGTCTTTGGGGCATTCTGATGCATTCCTGCACACGCATTTCCTCTCTGCTTCTGCAGTTAAAAAGCACAATGGTTTTATACAGCATCCTGTCACATATACATCCTGTTTTTGGCTTTTATTTTGAGAAAAGAAAAGAAAAAGTCTTCTATAAAGACACCTTGACAGATTGTCCCCGGCTGGCAATCCTCGCAGGATGTAAACTTCTTCTCTGGCCACCGGCAGTCGCTGTCACTGGTTAACACGAAGTTCCGGCCCATACACCGCAGAGCTCCGAGCTTACAGACATCTAGCACCATATTATGGTTTGCACGAAGTGTGGCACACAGCTGCAGAGAAGTCCTAAAAGAAGATAATACACAGAAACGGAGAGAATTTGAATTAGGTTTTATAAATAGATGGAGCATTTCCAATGTGCTAAATACAGAAATGGACATCAGCTTACGTGCACTGATTCGGCATTTTACAGACACACTCGTTCTTTCCCAGAGTCTCCCATAGTTTACATGTTAGGCCAGAAGGAGGAGAGGGAGCTGTGGGGGCTGAGGAAAGCATACAAAAAGCAGGATTCAACCATATATTAAAGCAGATATAACGTGACAAAAATTGACTGCACCTTACCAGCCCACCACCAAAATGCAGCCAGAAAAAGTTATTGAGAAGAAAATACTGAACATATAACAGCTAGAGAGACAGAAGTCACCCTTAGAGAGCAAAAAAAGAAGAGCAAGATGAAATGCATTTTACCTGCTGTACAATGAGCAACAGCAGGAGAAGGAGACCACTGCAGACTGGGAGTGCAGATGATCTCCGACACCTCTCTGTCAATCACCGAGCCCTCGGGGCAGGACAGGGACACACTGTCTCCAATCTCATAGGCTTGTTTGGTTGGTGTGGCTACAACTAAATTGTTGAGTGAGGGAATCCCACATGTGGAACCTGGAACAGGAGGACAAAGCTTTTGAGCATCAGGGAGTGAAAATTACAACAAAACTGAACTTCCAATACAGTTACTAACAATGGAAAAACTTAAAACATGGAGATCTTTAAGGTTTTACTCAGTTCTGGGACTTAATTTTACTCCATCTTACAAGGCTGTGTAGGGTTTATGATCATGCTGTGTGCCCTGTTCAGCAGGTTGCTATGTCCAAAATTCAAGTGGTTATAAAGCAGCAAGGGGGAGGTGGTAGAAATGAGGCGAAACCTGCTGGTTCCCACAAACTGTACAAAAAAGATGGGCATCGCCACCAAAGACATCACCCGTTGAAGTTCTGCTATGAAGCATCCAACCATGGTTGAGGAGCATCTCTGACTGTTAGACTGTTCATATGCTAACAAGCACTCTCATGACCTGGATTATCCTCCTTTAGGGGCCCTAGAAATGATGATCATTTACAAAATTAACTTCAACTTTTATTCAGTAAGACCTGAAAATAGCAACTGAGTCCATGCAGTTATTAAAAAAACGTTTCTTTTTGCAACCGGAGGAGTCGCCCTCTGCTGGCATTACAAAACAATGCAGGCTTCAGACTGTTCATTAATGTTGACAGCAATATCCAAAATGTAATTCAATTATCAAAGTCTTATTTGAATGATTACCCTCATTACAGATGAGAGAGTGAGAAAAAGAAAGAGACTTGGGTGAGCTACAACTTTTCTCAACAGAAACCACCTCAACCTGTCTTATGTTATGTTCTGTAGGTTTTTTACTTTCAGTGGAAGTAACTGCATTAAGTGACTTCATCCTCACTTTGAACGCCCTTACTCCCAATCTGAGGCTTCAGGTGTACATGATCCCCGTGTCAAAAAACACGGCACCCACAGCAGAATAGAAAACAACAAAATGTAAGGAAAGTTTCTTCAATCTCTTCTGAGCAACATTTGATTCAGGACGAGCTGCTCAGATTTCACAGATATCGGTCAGCGTGAAATGGGCTGCTGCAATAGGACAGATCTGCTGACTGTCTTTTAGAAAAGAAAACACATCTGGTCGTATATTTGTTTTGATAACTGACAAAAACACCTAAGAAAACAATTCTCACAGTCAGGATGGACAAGTTGTTGAAGTGAGTGGACCCAGGCCCCTTTGAACCACGCACAACACCAATAATTTCTGACTCTTTTATCATCTAATCAGACAGCAGGAAATTTTTATCCGAAGAAAATATCGTGGTGTCTCAACCAACAGATAAGGCAAAGTTTTGACTTGGAAATCACCTCTGCATTACCTCAGTAAGTAACAAAGCTGGCTGTAGCCATCCAGTTCCCTCTTTTGCTGCACAAACCTAATGCAACCTGCCTAATTGTGACTATTGAAATAAATTTAAGATGACTGCAAAAAGAAGCCTCAAAGCTCCAGAAATCTCTGAACAGGAGCACAAAATGCTCATGTGCAAAGGTGTCAAGTAATGAAGTACAAATACATTGTTGCTGTACTTAAATAGAGTTGTCACTTTACGTTTTTGCCACCTCTGCTCATGTGAAGGAATCCGTTCATACATACTGAAGAATTCTCTCTGGACCAAAGCACTCATAAAACACCACATGGCACACAAAAAAATTACTCCATGACTCCAGACCCCTGAGTCCTGGCTTCTTAGCCAGTGGCTATATTCACACAGCAGTTTCTGGGATAACCTGATAGCAAAAGAAAAAATTATACACACACACACAAAAAAATAAATAAATCACAAAACGTACTTTTACAAACCCTCGGTCCTGTAGTCCACTTCTGGTTTTCAGCACATGTTGCTACTGCATTTCCACTGAGGTAATACCAGTCCACGCAGGAGTACTCCACCGTGTTTCCAACCAGGTAAAAATCTCTGGGATTCTAGAAAAAAATGACAGGAAAGCTCAATCATCCTCAGCCTGATGGACTTAAAGAAGATTCTCAGTCCCAAACACCAGAGGTTCAGTAGCCTCAACAGCTGCTTAGCCTCACCTGAACAAATCCATTCCTGAGGTTTGGAGGAGGCCCACAGGTTTTTGGTGGAGTTACAGAAAGACTGAAGCACTGGGGCTCCATCATCCTGAACGCAAACAGTTTGCAGTTAGATGACTCTGATACTCCTAAATGAATGTCACTGGAGTGGATTAGTTTGCAATATCAAAATCACAACTTGTGGATCCAAATCATTAAGGACATTGCAAATAACCTTTAAAACCTTGAGATTGAAATGAATGAAAACTTTTGGTTTTGCTTTTTAAACTGTTTTATTTCATTTATTTATTTCCATTATATTGATTAAGTTACATTTACCAGACTAATACTTAAATAAAATGATTCTTACTGTAAATATTGGATGTCTGGGTCATCACAGGGCTTCTGTTCCACCTGCAGTCCCGTGCAATGTTGACCACCTCTGCTGGGGGCGGGGTTATTGCAGCTTCGGGTTCTTGACCTTTGGCCTCCAGAGCATGAGCCCCAGGAAGACCAGCAGCTCCAGCTGCCGTGGATCACCCCTGAAGAAAATCAGGAGAGCTTCAGTTTCCAGTTCTGTCTTGTTAGGAAAGGAGTTTGGATGGCACAAGTTCTGACCCCTCTGGGTTTTATGGCTGGTTACCTGGTTGTTCTCCAATCACAGCTCCGTTCTCGCATGCTCGTCCTGAGGTTCCCGGGCGGCAGACACAGCGACATTCGGAGCCCGTCAGCAGTGGCTGACCGTTGTTCTGACACGGCCGGCAGTGACAGGGATGCTCCTCCGCCAGGTACTCCTCTGTGGCCCTTTTCAGGTGGAGCTTCTTCAGTCCTGCACACTGCACTTCCTTAACCAGCTCATACAGAGGGCGCAGCTGAAAAAAACCCAACACATTTAAAACAAATACACATAATCCTTCATCAAGGAAGGTTATTTATTATGAAAAGAAACCAAATTATATCTTCTTAAGTGCAAATGCATAGCTTGCAGAAGCCAAGCCTAAACTCTAAACAACATTTATAAAGGCAACTCTGCAAAAGATCACGTCTCACTTCACTGAATCCAAACTCTAATTTTTCCCTTCCTGTGAGTCTGTTTGAGTTTCTGCCCAAACCAAAGAGTCACTTTATTTTTTTTGCCTATCCTGTTGGTCCACTTGATTGATCTTTATTATTGTTATTATTTATTTATCTATCATATTTTAAATTATTACAGAATGGACAGATATGGATGGGGGATGGAAAGGAAGAAAGCAAGAAAGGTGGGAAAGAAAAATAGAGGGGAAGAGGGACAGTGAGAGAAGACACTAAAAAAATCCTCTCGATCACCTGATGGAAGAAAACAGAAAAAGAAAACGAGCAAAAAAGAGAACAACACAATAGGGAGACCACAGCAACAACCTAGATAAGTAGAGTAACAGAGTTTCTGAGCAGCATGCAAGACCGACAGCACATGGTATGCTTTGAGGCAGCAGCCAAGGAAGATATAGTGTGTGTCTATGAGCGCCTGCGTGCACACCTGTGTTTTCAAAAGGTTTCTCCATGTAACTATCTGCTAGAAGCTGTGGAGAACCATAGCCCTGCCCCCGAGGGCATGAAGCAGGCACGAGTATGGTGAGGGCAGATAGGCCCCCACACCTGGAGGGGCCTGAGAAAGAGTCACTTAACCAGGATGAAGCAGACAATAGAAAGAAAGCAAATAGATGTTTCACTCTTTTCACTGTTATACCTTCTGGTTTATGACTTCAGGGAAGTCTTTGACAGATGAAGCCCAGTTATCGTAAACTTCTCCATTAGCTTCTGGGTTTTCTAGATCCAGAACACTCAGAGCACCAATGAGTCCTATATCTCCTCCGAACACATTGACCTTAATGGGCATCTTGTTAACACTGCTTCCTGTAGAAAGTAAGCGGAGGTTAAATCATTTATTTGGTTTCTTTGACCCTCTATGGGCCACTGTGTATGGTTCAAAAGTCTTGATATAAAAACCTTTCACCCACCGTGGCTGCTTGATACAGATTTTGTCAGTTTTTCACAGACTGTTTTGACTTTTTTCCTGAAGAAACGGCGCTTAACTTTCCTCCAACACCTCTGGTAATCTATATCTGTCGTACCTTTACAGAAAACAAGCCAGGATCAAACAGATTATCTCTAACGTGTGTGCATTATTTTAAATTGACTAAAATGCCTGGTGTCATTAATACCAAATATTCTTACTGGTAGATGCGAGTGCCTGACGGTCTAACTCCAACAAGGCTTGGTATTCGCCTCCAAGTGAGCCCTCGGAAAGGTAGTGTGTGCCATACTTCTGGAGCACCTGATGGTAGGCCGAGTAGTCATATGTGAGGGGCAGCAAGGACAAGGCCTTCCAGAAGCCTTCGGCCAGAGTCAGATACTGGGGGGCAGAGTTTTGAAACTGGGCCAGCTCCACTTTATTCTTCAGGATTATAAGTCGGTAGGCCTGGACAACAGATGTGGAAGGAAAAACTTGAGCAAGATGCTGACAGAGCCGACTGATCTGAGCCTAGGTACAGTTTGTTAATCTCATTGGAATTAAAAAAAAGACATAAACTGTATTTGTGTATACACACCTTGTTGTTAGTAACCTCCTTGTGAAACGTGCGCCGGTCGTGCACCAGAAAGGCGTTGCTCTGGATGTGCTGCATGTAGGACCAAGAGCTCTCGTAGGATTCGTCGCTCTCGTCATTGTCTACTGTCACCTGCAGCACAAACATCAGAGTTCAGCATTTTCTAAAATCGGACGGCAGCTTGTCACATCAGCTCCGTGTTGTTCAGGCTGTCAGTCAGCTCACAACTCAACAACTGCAGGCAATTTTCTGCAAACATTTATTATCCAACAGTTGGACAAATCAAACAGAGTTTTCCTCAAAAGACCATCATCCAAAGCAAATTTATCACTTTGAGTGAACTTTTACCTGCAACTACTTGATGTCAAATTGAGCATTCTTTTATTATCTTACTGGGTTATTCATAGGAGTCAGCTCACCAACTTTATTTTGCATGAAAACTACAGGTTCCTGTTTGACTCACCTCGAAGTTATATCTGAGGATGTTGTGTGGCAGTCTGTACAAGACTTTATGGTCACCGCTGAACACCTTCCTACACTGCCCTCCAAAGCTTCGAGTGTTGATCACACCTGCTCTCAGTTTCCCTGTTAGCACATCGTACCTGCACAACACACACACACACACACACACATCAGTTTTACACCAAACTGCAGCCTCAAAGGCTAGCATGGAGACAAATTGTTGAGTCCAAAACTTAGAGGAGAACCCACTGAGGTTATGCAGTCTATATTCTAGACACATAAGTTAAATATTCTCCTTCCCAAAAATCATATTCTGATCTGCAGTCACATTCCTGGTGTTGGGAGCTGTAGCTACTTACCCTCGACCTGTGAAGTCAGAGTTTGGAGGTGTTTTGTCGAGGTCACACGTGGCCAGGCTGTTGTCTTCGCCGCAGTTTCGCTCGTCCAGCCCGTCCTCACAGTCCTGGTCTCCATTACACACTAGAGACTGGCTGATACACTGACCTGCATGATGGTTTCAGTAAAGAGGTTTATCCACAGATTGCAAAAAAAACCCCAAAAAATGCTGTAGAAGGAATTTTAATTATTTGCGATATTTTTGTTTACACTGCAATTTACCAGAGTTGCAGCGAAACCTGTCTCCACAGCCTGCTTCCAGTGGACATCTTTTCTGTGGGACACATGTTTGTGTTTGAGTGGCCTCTCCTGAGCACGGCACACCGCCAAACTGGGCAAACACTTCCACGTGTCGAGTTCGTACCTGTAAAAAAAGTGATTAAAAACATGAATAGTCTTTTTGCACGCTAATACTGCTAGTGCACCCTATGTAAGCTCGCTTATTGGCATGGTCACATGCACTATTGAAGCTCAATTGCCTACAATTGTTGTTTATCAATACACTGCTTTGAAACCCACTTCCACCCCAGTTCTTCCTTTTAGCTAGTATCTGACTTCATAAATATCCAATCCTTGGTCACTCACTCCTGCTCTGTTTGGTGATGACCTTGCTTCTGCTAAGATAGAAACATTACTTCTCCTTTGACTGCAGTGGCTCTGACTAAACTGTAGGCATGCAAGTGTAATGAATAGATGGAGCGCTCTCACTGTGTTTCCTCTCACAGTCCTGAGGCCTTTTGTTTCTGTTGGCCTGAGGATTACACAAAGTGCAAATCAGAGTCTTCGTAATGGACTTGGGGGATCAGGCATCACTGAATGTGTGACTGCTGTGTAAACAATTTGTGTGTGCACTATATTCATTATGTCACAGCAAAGGGACAAACTGTGCAGAAATAATGCACATCTCGGGACAAAACACTGATCTTTAAAACATTATACTATAAGGATTGGCTTTAAAGTGAAGATCAGAAAGTGAAGATCAGAAGAGACAGAACAAAAAAAACCAAACTTGTGGGGTGATCTTTGCCTATGCCTCAAACATTTTTTGCATTATGTAACAGTTTGTTTAAACTAGGGGTCAGGCAGGCAAGCCAAAACTAAAGTTTGTTTTTAAGTTCCTAAAGATATTATTCAAAAAGTAGGGCCAAATTACCCATACAGCAAGATGCATGTGTAAAAATTAGATTTCGCTTCTAGTTCTCAAAGTAAAGCTAAAGTGGAAGTGCCATAAAGCTGCATCTTTCTAAAGGCCTGCAGGGGGCGACTCTGGCATCTTTTGTTGTCTAGAAATCTACGTGAAGAAAAAGGCCTAGGCTGTAAAAAGTTTCTGTATGATCTCAATAACTAGTTTTAGGCTCTATTTAATACAACATGACACTAATATTTTAAATTATCACTCCATTTAAAGCTCCTCTTCAGTAATAAGTGCTGTATAATTGCTACTCTTCAGAGTACGGAAGAGCAACTGCTGTTCGACATTTACACACGTCTTATTTCTGACTCCATTTTTGTTTATAACTGTTTCTGGCATGTGTGATTGTCAGCTTCCCCAGTCAAGTCTGGGGCTGTAGCTTTTCTCCCTCCATGCAGTGCCAATTTCAAAATTGCAGTTTGGCGTTCAGTTTGAGGTTTCACAACAGGACTTCTCAAATCAGTAGTTGATTTGAGATCCCATCTTTTATATACAGTCTATGGGTTTAGAGCTGTTTTAGGACTGGAGAGTTGATTCCGAGGCACTCCTTGTGCTTAAGTGTCCTTGAGCAGGAGTAGAAACACAATTACTCGTTAGAATTTACAGTGCCTCAGGCTAAAAGGCACTCTATTTACGTGCAAAGCTTTTAGCTACATGTCTCTGCTGCATGTAAGTGAATGCTGAAGCAGTTCCAATGTACCTTTGTACTTGTGCAGCCATCACACTCAGACCAGTCTCCATAAGGCCCCCATCTGCAGTTTACAGGCTGCTGACAACTGGGGATGAGGATGGGACAGTGTATTCATTGCAAAACAGTTATGTTATATTATATTATTTAAAATGAACAGATAGTAGAAAAACCTTTGATAATGAAAAAAAAAAATCTAAACTATGATTTTTGACAAACAGTGTACCAGAGATAAGTTTAACAGCCAACAGTGTCAAAGATTTCTGCATGTGTGCACCTACCAAACAGGAGAGATGAAGGCAAGTGACAACGCCAAAGCAGCAGCCAAATTCAGCTGTGAAAAAAATGCAGGGAAAGAGTTCATTTAATGTAAAAACTCCTCATTTAATAGTAGTTATGCTCGATTAGCCAAAAAAATACCTCCCAATTATTTTTAGATATAATCTAAATTTGATAAGTGCTTACCTTCATGATGTGCTCCTCAGAGTTCAGCCGTCTCCTCTGGACTAGCACAATAGCACTCAGGCTCATATAACCAGCTGGAGAGGGTTGGAGGAGGGTTGGTGGTTTTTACTCATTAGAGTTCAGGAATTCCCACACTGAAGAAACACCCACAATTCATAAGCCGTGAACAGAGACTTGGCGTTCTTTTCCACTGCTTCCATTTCTCCACCAAACTTTGTGTCACTGTGTGTCTATTTCCAGTAAAAATATGTGATAATCCTGTTTGCCTTGGGAACAACAAGAACGGTGTGCTGTTTTTTTGTCCTTTTTTCATTGTAGGAGAAAAGCAGCAGCTACGTCACAGCTGTTTATCCTGGATAAGGCTTCCATAAGCTGAGTCAGCGTGATTTAGCCAAAGGTCACATAGACTCATATTTGAAAACATTCGATTTTTTTGTTGCACAATTCATGTAGAAAAGTCCCAGGTATTAAATACTGGCATAAGTCCAGATGCCTTCATTTCAAGTACTTAAAACTCCAGTCAGAGGTAGAACTTATACAGGCAGACTGGATTATAGCCCAGCAGTGGTCTGTCATTATGCAACAAATAGCTGCAAGAAATATTTCAAGTCTTAGGAATTAACCAGGATTTTTACATTAATTGGTGCTAAAATGACGAAGTTGCCCTTCGGTGGTCTAAACATAATGTGTAAGGCATGATTGAGAAAGCAGAAAATCTTTCACCTGGTGTGTAAAATCAGTAGATCAAGAAGATATTACGTGTGAAACTAAAAAAATAGAAAAGAAAGATCACACCCAAAAAATGTAAAAGTTTGCTAATGATGTTTAAAAGCACAGTAGCCTCTATTTTTGTCAGCCTGATGGAGCATAATAATAGAAGCTGTAGTTCTATTGTGTTTCTGCCTGTGTGCACACTTGGTCCTCTAGAGGGCACTGGTTACCACTGTGACAGTATCACAAGCCTGTGCTGTAGTGGTGCTTGATGGATGCTCAGGACACAGGACTATAAATTCTTGCTCATGTCTTTTTTTTCTTTTTTTTTTGTGAAGTGTTGTCGTTCGGGTGATTAGTATTTTGAATAATAATATAACTCTAGCATCAAATGTGCTAGAGCATTTGCTCTTACTATTTTTTACATACTATACTGCTGAGTGACTGTCTGCTCCTCGTCAAATACATTTCATTGCAATGTTGACCCTGTGCTAACTTGCATATGACAAATAAAAACTGAAACGGAAATGTCTTAGAAAGATTAACATGTTTTCTTTCCCTAAACCTTGCCAAAGTAACATGAATATATGGATTTTACACACATGATACATAAGTGAACACTCACACTTGTACAAACAGGATATTCACTATAGGCCACACAACACAGCACAGACTCATTTTGCACAGCAGACACACTCCACTTGAAGAACTACACATAGGAACCAGTTTCCCATGAGGCCTTTCAGGGGGTGACTTCCAGGTGAAATCCAGGTAACAGTTTAGTAAAATAAGAAGGCATGTATGCAACAATAAACAAAACAAAAAACTAGTATGGAGATAATTGTTAAATATTTTGGGGACGTCTTTATTGAACCTCTGTAAGTTATGCCAAATACATCTTCTTCTTCTTTCGGCAGTTCCATTTAGCGGTCACCACAGCAAATCCTCTTCCTTCACCTCACTCTCTTCTTGCATCTTCCTTTGCCACACCAACCCTCTGCACGTCCTCCTTCGCCACATCCATGAACCTCCTCTGCGGCCTTTCCCTTTTCCTCCTGAATATATCCACCACCCTTCCCCTGCACATGTCTAAACCATCTCTATTGGAATAAATTCAGGATTCTTACTTTAAAATACATCAACATATGAAAAAAAGTCAACCTATTTAATGCATCTTGGTAAAGATTCAACCACATCTGCTCTTCATCCGACCAAAAACAAAGCAGCTCCAAATCATGATGATACTGATGATAATAATTTTTATGAGATTCTTTGAGTTACTGTGACTGAACTGTAAGAGCAGTCTAAGTATATACCTGGTGAGAATTTCAACATATTAAATTAACAGGGTGTTCTGTGATTTTGTATCCTCTTCCCCTGAGAGTCTAATATCACTAACAGCAGGCTTCTTTTATAACCAGAACTTTTCACCTATATTGACTGAGTTTGCGTCCTATCTCAAATATCAAAACTGCAGAATATGTGTGTGTCTCTGTGTGTGCTATGAGATCCTATATGTTACCCTCAAACCACCCAGCATGTGGAGAGTGCTGGGTGGTTTGAGGGGTGGTCTGAGGACAGGGTCAAAAACAAGCTGTAGCTGACATATGATTGCGTAAGGACTCACATGTACTGCTGAATGGAAAAGCACTGAAATGTGACTCCACAGGCTGGGAGGCATTCGCTCTGTTAGTCTACGTGTAGAGTCCAAGCTGAAGCTGAGCTTTTTTCAGCCATTTGTTACGTTTCTCTCACAGTTTCTCTCAGCACCCACGGCAGCTACCAATTAGCTGTAAGAGCGTTATTAAAAAGGTTGACTAATGCACGTAATTATGTAAATATATTAAATTGTTTAGATGATACTGTGTTATCCATTTTTTTCCCAGAGCATTTTCAACATTGACAGAAAAATATTGACATTTTTTATAAAACAAATAAAGACAAATGCACATGACACACTTATGATTATTGCAAAGGACAAAAGGTGAGAGTGAAAAAATACAAGACTAAGAAAATACTAAAAGGTTTAGTTTTTTTGTAAATTTTGTAAATCAACAAGAAAAAATTGTTAAAATTGGAAGAAATAAGGCAAATGTTTTGGAAAAAAATTGGTATATTACTTACTCAAAAAAACAGAAATATATAGGGAAAAAATAAAGATCTAGCAAATTCACATGAAAAAATATGAATTTGGTCATATTCAGGAGACAAAAAGTGTCATATTTAGGAGAAATTGAGAAACACAAAAACAGCAAATTGAGAAAAAACATGGCAATTTTTTGCATTTTGCAAGAAAAAATTGTCAATATTGTCAAATATTGACTAAATTGAATTAATGAGAACAAATGCAGATTTATTGTTAAATATGTGACAAAGTTATTAGAAAAACCTGAAAATTTCATGAGAAAAAAACTTTACAAGACAAAAGCTGCCAACAAGGCAAATTTGGGAAAAATAAATAGCAAATGTCCACTTCTCCTAAATTTCCCAGCATGTTCTTCTCTTGCCCTAACATATAGGATCTCAGTATTTGTGACACCAACTCAGTACATTTAGGCATGTAAAAATGGTCAAGAGGGGCAGGCTGTTGTGTGTATTTCAGAAACTACTGATCTAGTTTTCCCACACAACCATCTCTCGAATTTACAGAAAGGACACTGAGTAAGTGGCAGTTCTCTGGGTCACAAGTCCTTTTCTCTGGTAAAAAAAAAAAAAAAAAAAGGTACTTGTTGATGACAGAGTTCACAGGAAAATGGCCACACTGCTTCAACCGCAAGACATCAGAAACTCAAATAACCCATCATTACAACCAAAGTGTGCAGACAAGCATCACATCTTATGCAAAACTTTGAGGCAGATGGGCTACAGGAGCAGAAGACCACACCAGGTGCCACTCTTGTCTGCTGTGAACAGGAAACTGAAGCTACAATCCACACAGGCTCACCAAAATAGATTTCTGCTGTGACATTTGGATGGAAGGCTCAGAATTTGGCATAAACAACATGGATCCCTGGATCATTTACCAGCACAGCCTACCTGATCGTTGCTAACCTTGCCCATCCCTTTATGAGCACAAAGGAGAACACACCATGTCTCAAACTGGTTTCATGGACATGAAAATGACTTCACTGTGCGTAAATGGCCTCCACAGTCACCACATCTAAATCCCACAGATCCATGAAGACAGACAGGAGCAAGGTGTACCTAATAAAGTGTCCGGTAAGCGCCTTCTCACTGTTTTCCTGCTGTTCTCAGACTCCACCGGTAGATGGCGCCACTCTTTGCTTCTCCACAGCGTAAACACATCACAGCTGCTGCCGACTGACACACAGCGAGGCGTTCTTCGACAGCGCTGCCAGCTCATCCCGCATTCTGTGAACAAATACAAAAATAAAAGTAACATAAAAACCATCACGGCTCGCAGCAGAGATAATCCGGAGGTCATTTTTTCCTGAGCGAAGTAGGAGTTTTAGTTTTTTTTTTCCTTCTTGCGTGCGTTCGCCTTTGCTACAGCTTTACCCAGGACAGCAGTGAGACCTCCAGGACCGAGCACACTGCGGTGAGTTACAGATGTGTGTTGTAACCCACGCGGATCTAAAAGCCACCAGTGGATCTGGGAATCCCACACGCAGTAGATTAAGCCTTGCTTGTGTTGTGTGTGATACTGTCAGAGCTTCTCGTTCACGTTTTCATGAGGTTAGCCTGAAGAGGGGAAAGGACACAACTCCGACTGTGTAAACAGTAAGGGTGCTGCCACCTGCTCATTACATTTGTTTAGAACTACTTTAATACTAATTTAATTTTTACTTTAGTTATTTATTATTATTACTTTGAGAAAATACTAATTAATCAATTAAGCTATGTAATGTTTCCAAGCAAAAATTCTCTAGTCATGTGGATTTCTTTTCATGTGTCTTTTCCTGAGGATTTTCTCCTTTCCTTCGTCTTAAATGAGTAAACTGAGCAATTTTGGGGTTTTAGATCTTTACGAAACCTAAAAGAAGTTTACTTTTTGGATTGTCACACAAAACAGAACTTGGGGGGGGGGGGTTACATAAGAAGCACATATTAATCAATTCGTTGATTATTGGAAAAACAATTAAAAAATAATCAAATATTTGGCAATGACACTAAAAGTGAAATACTCCAAATGCCTCATGGATTTTAGGAACGTTACAAAGGGAAATAATTAACTCCTACACTATGATGAATTGCAGCGCTGCATTCCATGTTTAATATCTTCAGCTAACATGTAGTGAAAATATATTTTGATAATATGAAAGTTAGAAATGAGGGGTGACTCAAAACTTTGGCACAGCACTATGTGATTATATGACTCTGAATGCAAAGTGGCATTAGATGTATCTTGTTTGAATCAGCAATTTTTGAAAATGCATCTAGAACCTGTCTAGGCTCCTCTCGTGGCAACCTTAGGGGACTAGACATAATAGTTTAGAGACGTTCAAAAGTGTGCATTTAAGCTCCTATAATTAACGCTGCATGTCAGGACAAAATCCGTTAAAACCTGTGGCGAGGTGCTGATCAGGGAGAGGGTATGAAACCGTTTCTAAAGCTCTGAGGGTTCCTGTGAACACGTTGGCTTCAATAACTCAAAAACGAAAGATATTTAGGGCCACCAGTAGTAACTAGGGCCTCAAAATAGCCTGGGATGCCTCTACCACTCTAACAGAGCTTTAGCGGTCATCTGGAGTACTTGCTGTGCTAGAGGACTCTTGGATTTCCAGGAAGAAGATTCTCTAACTGAATGAGTCAAAAACTGAATCATCTGGGGAGAATGCTAAGAACTAAGGTTGACAATGTCTCTGTATTTTATCAGGAAAATAGGAAGTAGGTGCAGAGATTTATTGAAACATGCAAATGCAATTATTCTTGTAATTTCTTTATGTAGTTTTCAGGACTACTTCTCCGGGTCTCTCAAGGGACGTTCAAAGCTCTTTGCTCTGTTCCATTGTCTGCTATCTTTTCTATCCAGGTCTGCTTTTACTGCACTGGCAGTGTGTTTGAGACTGTCATGCTGAAAAATTAAGCATATCAGATGCCTTCCAGATGGAATCAGAATGGTAGATCAAAATCTTACTGTACTTCCTTCATTCATAATTTCCTAATCAACTTTAACAATATCCCCAACACCGCAAATTTAGCCCCAATCCATGACACAGCCTCTCTGAACTCCATGACAACAATTTGAACTATCAATTTTAAATATGGATTCATAAGACCTGTTGTCACTGTTTTTATTCCAGTTCTTGTATATTATGGCATACTTCAGTATTTTCTCCCTGTTTCCCTTGGAATGGCTTCTTGATAACCAACCTTACACTGAGACAATTTCTGAGAAGCTTCAGTGAACAGTAGATGGATTTGCTGAGGACACAGATGTATCTTTCAGGTCCTGTGTCAGGTCTTGCTGGAATTTTTCCTATTTCTTTACGGCTTGACTTTTAGATACTGTTTAAACAAACAAACAAATAAAACAAAATTCCTCTGAAAATGATCAGATACAAGGACTGCACTGAATGTGAGTGACATCCTGGAGAACTATTCCTCAGACAAGTTTGAAGAATTAGAAGAAAGTCTGGTTTTTAATGAATGGAGGGTGGTGCTGGAGATGATGTGCTGAGAAGAATGTCTTTCCAAAACATCTCGAAGCTGAAGGGAAAAACAGACTTCCATCAAATATTGAACTAAGAGGCTTTTCTTAATGAGAAAATTCTCTTCTTATTTGCAGGAATAAAATCTCATTTGAACGTGGCTGGATGTTTTGTGAAGTAACTGAGTGCAAAGCTTTAAAGTCTTAAACCTAAGGTGGAATTTCCCTGCCTGTCACGGTGTTAAGTTTCCTGTTTTCATCAAATCTGACAGCCCTGTCCTAGTTAAAAAAAAAAAACAAAAAACAAAAACCCAATGCAGTCTCACCCAAAATATATTTTACTGTTTTGTTTTCATTTTTTTTAAGGTCCTGAAATGTTTAAACTGAGAAAATGCATAATTTCAAGACAAGTATGAGTAGTTTTAAAAGGGCTGGAAAATGGAGTTAAAGCTGTGCTTACAAATTGTGAAACAGTTTTAGTTCCTCAGTATAAAATGACCAAGGGTTTAATATCTCATCATCCACATTGCATGATGCCATTAAAAGATCTGGAGAAATCTCTGTGTGCAAGCGCCAAGACTGAAAATCAGTATTGGATACTGTGATCTATAGTCCCACGGACAGCACTGCATTAAAAATAGGCATGATTCTGAAACCACTGTCTGTGAGCACAGGTCACTGTGTCATCCACAAATGCAGGTTAATGCATTTGTTCATGCAAAGAGGTAAACATGATCCAGAAACACTGCCATCTTCTCTCGTCCAAAGCTCATTTAAACTGGACTGAGGTAAAGTAGAAAACTGTTCTGTGGTCAGACAAACTGAAATCTCAAATTCTTTTTGGAAAACATCCTCTGGGATCATCTGGCTTTTTATCAGCACTCACTTTAAAAGCCTGCATCTCTGATGGTTTGGGGCTGCATTATTGTCAGTAGGCACCACCATCAATGCTTTAGAGCAACAATGCTCTCATTCAGATGATGTCTTTTTCAAGGAAGGCTTTGCATATTTCAGCAAGACGATGCTAAACCGGAAGCTGCAGCTATTGCCTGCGATCCAGATCTACCCTAAACTATTTGTACGACAAAGATTCAGGACTGGTGAGCAGCTAGAGTCCTATATGAGACATATGGGACAACCTTCCTCTCAGCTATCGCAGATGTTTATAGACTTGTTAAAAGAAAGAGTGGATGCTGCAGAGTAGTAAATACAGCCCTGTCCAGACTAGGGCTGGGCGATATGACCCAAAAGTCATATCTCGATATTTTTTAGCTGGATGGCGATATAAGATATATATCTCGATATTTTTTTAAGCCACAAAGTAAGAACAAAAAGAGAGTTCTTAGTCACACTGTGTCCCAGATGTCACACAAGCACTTTTATTAACATACAGCACAGATGTACATGAAAAATTACTCAAAAATAAATTATGAGCATTCATTAAATAATAATGCTCCATAAATAAAATAAAACAATGTTGTTTTTGTGCATAACAAAGAGCTCACAATTGTGCAGTCAAAATGTAAACTAAAAGACGCTGAGCATAGTAACAAAGAGACAGATGTCACAGCAGCTCTATTTCCAAGTTTTACTGCGTGACTGACAGCCTGGAGTTTGAAATCCACTGCATAACCACGTACGTCTCTTACAGGTGCTATTTATGGTCCTTATACACACACAATACGGTAATATTACGTTGAAGCACAGTACGTATCACTCCGCGAGGCTCCTCGGTAGCCGTAATGCGCCGACAATCTATCAAGCGGTGCAGCTCCGTAGCTGACCAAAATCGTACTCAAACATTTTTGACAGATTGCTGAGCGCCGCGTACCACATAAAATCGGTTCGCGGCCATCAAGCACAACCAGAATTCATACATAAGGCGCGCTGTCAACTTTTGAGAGAATGAAAGGATTTTAGGCTATGCAGCCCGTAGGGACTAGCGCGGTTAGCTCGTTAGCATGGTTAGCTCGTTAACACGTTGACGCCGTCCAGCCCCACGCATGGGGCGATGCGCAGTAACTCGTTAACGGAGATTTGCCGTGTCCATCTTGTCGCTGCCTGCACGTGAAGCGATGGGGGAGGAGGGGGAGTTGTCTTCAGTGAAGGCGAGGCGGAGTAATGTTGCGTAGAGACAAAAGTAGACGAAAGAGAGGCAAACTTGCGGCTCCACAACTATAAGTATAACGTAACATAGACTATATCGATATAAAGGATATTGTCACATCTTATATCTCGTATAAAAATATATCGATATGTTTTAAAAACTCGATATATCGCCCAGCTCTAGTCCAGACTTTGTTTTTAAACGTGCTGCTGCATTCAAATTAAGCCAATATTTTTTTCATAAAATTGTACATTTTCTCAGTTTAAACATTTCATATGTTTTTCATTGTTCTATTATAAATAAAACATGGGGTTGTGAAATTTGCAAATCGCTGGAATTTTTATTTGTATTTTACAAAGTTTCCCTGGGTGGAAAAGGAAAAGTGATAGTATTTATACTGTAACCTTTGTTTTGTTTCAAGTAGGAGTGGGCGGTATAAATGGTATACGGTAGAAACAATATGAATTTGGCCAACGGTAGTGTTACGGCCCTAGCAGGGCCTCTCTCTCTCCTGAGGGTGCCTGTGTGGGCGTGTCCCACTACCTCCTGCCTGAGGTGCCACCTTTCCCTCCTGTACAGCTGACTCCCATCAGCAATTAAGGGTATTTAAGCCCAGAGCAGGGTGAGCTCTGGGCCAGAGTGCCATTTTGTGTGGGCCCAGCTAGTGAGCTGAGTGTCTTGTGGTGTTCCCAGCTAGTGAGCTGTGTATTGTGGTTCCCAGCTAGTGAGCTGTGTATTGTGGTTCCCAGCTAGTGAGCTGTGTATTGTGGTTCCCAGCTAGTGAGCTGCGCTTTCCTTTTGACTTTTTGCCTTACTGACCGACGCCTGAGTTTTGTTTGTTTCTTTTATGGTGATAACGGCTTGTCCATCTCCTTTAGTTGAATTACTTCAATAAAACTGTTTTATTTAACTGTTTTGCCTCCCTGACTCCTTTTTCTGACCCGGTCACTTTTGTTACTTCCCCCTCCCCGCCTAGACCCCTCAGGGGAACGTAACAAGTGGGGGCTCGTCCGGGATTGTTGAAAAGGGAGTTTTGAGTTGGAATTGGTCTTTGATTATCTTGCTGTTTTTACCTTTGGAGATTCAACTTCCCAGTTTAGTTAGGTGAGTGTCCAGCTGAGCTTTGTTTTAAGTTCTTCCTTCGGGCACTCTTTTGTTGTTTTGCCTTTTTTATTTTTGGAGTAATCCTGGGCGGGGATTAGTTCCCTGTTGGGGGTAGGCAATTCAGGGCTCCAGTCGCTGAAGTTTCGCCTTTCAAGTTGCCTCGAGCCCGGCACGCTCCAGAAGATAGGTAAAGTTTGTTGTGCTTAGGAACTGGGTAAGTTGTGTTTGTTTAGTGTATACTGCAAGAGGTAAGTTGGTCAGTTAAAGTAAGTTGTGTAGTTTTCCATTAATCGGTTAATTATTGGGTAGTCTGCTTGAGTTGGCAGACGGGTGTGGCAGTGGTCCTAATTAGGTGGTGTGTTTCTAACCCTTCACCATCCCCAAAATGGTTGACACAGCTGCTAGTGTACAGGTGTCTAGAGGCTTGTTTGTGAGCAATAACATTCACCTGGTTCCAGACTTCTGTGAATCCAGTGTTCACAGCTTTTTCAGTGTGTTTGAACGCCTGGCAACTGCACTGCAGTGGCCTCAAGATGTGTGGGGGGTGATGTTGCTGTGTCGGTTGACAGGTAAGGCTCAAGAAGTGTGTTCTGGTCTGTCTAGGCAGGACGGCCTGGTTTATGGAAAGATCAAAAGTGCCGTCCTCAAAGCCTATGAACTGGTACCTGAGGCCTACAGGCAGCATTTTCGACGGTTGGAGTTGGCGCAGGGACAGTCCTATCTTGACTTTGCCAGGGAGAAGGCGAGGCTCTTTGATAGGTGGTGTGCAGCAAGCCAGGTTAAGGATGTGGGGTCCATACGTGAGCTTATGCTGGTGGAGGATTTTAAAAACTCTGTTCCTGAGTCTGTGGCCCTTTATTTAAGTGAACAGAGGGTTACAACTCTACAGCAAGCTGCCACCCTGGCAGATGAGTTTAGGCTGACTCACAAAGCAAGTGCTGTGGGACAGGATATCCCTCTGCACTATAGCGCATCCTGGACAGGTGAGAGTGGGCCAGCTAAGAAGGAAAACGCAGTTATGGTGTTAAGACCTAGGCCCAAACTGTGTTTTTTCTGTCACAAGCCTGGCCATGTGGTTGCCAATTGTGTCAGACTGGCACTCAAACAGAAAGCCCACTCAACACGAGAGGGGCCTGTTTTGAGTAAAGTCAGTCGTGGCTCTCAAACTGACAAGCCTGCCAGGCCTACTGATAGGCTAAACCTGGAGCACAGTTGCTCGGTAGCACCCCGTAATCAGTGTATGAGGCCAACTAACCCTGAGCTGCCGCTGGTTGACCCATGTTCAAAACCACCCTTCAGACCTGCACCCCTTGCTAACAATCATGTTTGTGTTTCAGTGAAGCCTGCTAGCTGCCTGCTGGGTTCTCCACACGCGATGGTTCGAAGCCCCGGCTATCCCATGGGACACTGTTTTGAGGGTCTGGGGCCACTCTCTGGTAATGTGGTGAACCCACTGAGATGGGATTGGCAGCTCCCGCAGGCCATGCCTAACCGTTGCTACGCGGTTTGGTAGGTGGAAAGCCTGCAAAATTCGTCATGAAACGGTTATGGACTCATTTTTGGTTATGGTAATTTGACAAACCATGGGTTTGCATTTATGGGAGGGGGTGTTATGGCCCTAGCAGGGCCTCTCTCTCTCTCCTGAGGGTGCCTGTGTGGGTGTGTCCCACTACCTCCTGCCTGAGGTGCCACCTTTCCCTCCTGTACAGCTGACTCCCATCAGCAATTAAGGGTATTTAAGCCCAGAGCAGGGTGAGCTCTGGGCCAGAGTGCCATTTTGTGTGGGCCCAGCTAGTGAGCTGAGTGTCTTGTGGTGTTTCCAGCTAGTGAGCTGTGTCTTGTGGTGTTTCCAGCTAGTGAGCTGTGTATTGTGGTTCCCAGCTAGTGAGCTGTGTATTGTGGTTCCCAGCTAGTGAGCTGTGTATTGTGGTTCCCAGCTAGTGAGCTGCGCTTTCCTTTTGACTTTTTGCCTTACTGACCGACGCCTGAGTTTTGTTTGTTTCTTTTATGGTGATAACGGCTTGTCCGTCTCCTTTAGTTGAATTACTTCAATAAAACTGTTTTATTTAACTGTTTTGCCTCCCTGACTCCTTTTTCTGACCCGGTCACTTTTGTTACTTCCCCCTCCCCGCCTAGACCCCTCAGGGGAATGTAACAGTAGAGATTTTGACTATACCACTGTACCTCGATAGCGCATGTTGATGGTGTCATCAAGCCTGTTTTGGTCGAAAGCATCGCAGTGGCTGCAAGCAATATCATCTGCAAATTATGCCGTTTGGCAGTAATAGCAAAGAGAAGAAGCACGTTTTGGAATATGAGGAAAACCAAAAACTGCGCTTCACTTCTGTACCATTGATTCATCAATGTTGAATTCTCTCGCAGCTGCTCTATTTCCATGTTGTTGCAGTAAATTAATGACTAACCTCGTATTGTGGATGGATTATCTCAGTTGTTCTCCTGACTGAAGTTTGGTCCATTTAAAGCATCATGCCATGCGATTGCATTTGTCTCTAACCATCAGGAACCCTCACGTTAACCTTTATCGAGTGGAAAAAGTTAGCGTTCATCCTCTAGCTTCACTGTGTTTGTTATGCTAAAATAGCTGTGTCGCTAGCGGTCACGTAGCACATCATTATATACCAGCTAATCCAACTTCACTAACTCTACAAAAGTCACTGTTGTTTAGTTTTCTGTCTTCATTTATGCTGGAAGTGATAGCAGAGCTGTATGTTTAAATTCTTTCAGAAATCTCTCAGTCAGAACATGCAATATCATGTTTAGGTGGAAACTAGCGAGCTAACTTCCTGCTAACTTCTAACTCTGTTAAATTTAATAAATTCTGTTTTCATGCTTGGATGTTAAACTTAATTGTTACACTTGGTAAAGCAGCAACGCTGATCATTATACTAAAGATGAAAAATTTAGACAGTTTTTAACTCTCAGTGATGCCGCAGTGTTCGTTTGACTTTAGGACCTGAAGCAGACGAAGTTTTGGACCCAGATTACTCCACGAGGCTCCTGACTATGGTAGTTGTAATGCTCCCACAATCCATCAAGTGGTGCGGCTTCGTAGCTTACCAAAGTCATTCTAAAACATTTTTGACAGATTTTTGAGCGCTTGTACCACATAAAATTGGTTTCGAGGTCAGTAATCACAACCAGAATTCATAGATAAAGCGGATTATAAGGTGCACTGTCGATTTTTCAGACAATTAAGGGATTTTAAGCGCACCTTATAGTGCGGAAAACACGGTATACAGAGGAAAAGAATATATCGCGATATATATCGTTACCGCACATGCTTCAGATTATACTGTGATACGGATTTTAGGCCATATTGCCCAGCCCTAGTTTCAAGCATAAACAGATTTATGATCTTAAATAATTTCTCACAGTTACTGTATTATCACAAACAGGTTGGATGTATTTGCCAACTTGACCCATTCAATCTCAGAGTGATGGCTCTGACTCTGTCTGTGGGCAACACTTTTTAGTTAAAAAGGTTGGTGAGCAAAATAAAGACTTGGCATGAGATAATTTAATCTTATTAGATAAAACAGATACTGACAAAATGTAACTTTGAGGCGAATCATTTGCAGTTGAAAAAAAAACCCATGATATATCGCAGTATATGTTGGCATAAACATATAATATATCACAGTGTTAAAAATTGCAATCATATCAGATTCTATTAAATGCTAGTTATTTTTTAAAATAATGCTTTCACTAATTAGCAATATATTTGTGTGATATACACAAAAACTTCAAGAATTTCAAGCTGTTTTCTTTTTACGTTGTCATTATTTGGTAGTGTGTGTGGAATTTTGAGGTGAAAAAGGAATTTAATCCATTTTGGAATAAGGCTGTAACATGAAAAAATGTGGAACAAGTGAAGCACTGAGAATACTTTGTGTACTTCCTCCTTTGTCCCCATTATAATTACTGCTGCTGTTGGACACAGGGGAATCAAGCCTGATCGTTAGACATAACTAAGGCTCATAAAAATTATGAAAACTGAAATTATGTCTGTTTGTGCAAACACCGGTACAACGAGGCCCTGAATACATGTTAAAAAGTTATGATAAGCTTCTCTAGAACCTGGTATTGGCCTTGAACATGGTAGCGGAGCCCAGGTGTGTTTATTTAACAGGCTCTGACCTCTGCAGCTGTGAGCAAAGTTTAGTCTGGAAGAGCATGAGTTAAAAAAAAAAAAACCCTCAAAAAAACTGCACATGTAAGAAACGTACTTTCTTAACTCCGTGTAGACAAACAGAGGTAAACACTAACTTACACTACTGTGTGCATTTTGACTCCACTTTATAAGTTAAAGGTTATGTGTGATTTACCTACAGAAGTGTGGTATCTGCAGGTTTCCAAATCTGCTGTCAGTGATCACATATATTGAAACATTTTAGGGCCAATCTGTGTTAGCTGCTGAGAATCTGTTTTCTCAGAACAATACTGTGAGATATTTATCCTAAAAAAGTTAAGCTCAAGGACTTTAGATAATGGGATTTCAAATGGGCCCTCTGAAAACGATGCTAGAAAATCATCTAAAAACAGCCCTGCCTGTAGAAAAATAACCACAGTAGAGACTTGAAATTTTGCATAATTCCCGATAAGTGCAGCTTTTGTTTTTTCAGGCAAATCCAAGATTGTCAGACGGGAGGAATTCGATACACTGACATCGAATAACCCTGATCTAATTGTGTGAAACTAACTGATGCATTTATCAGTCACTTTCTTCATTTTTAATGATGTTCTGTATAAAATGAGTTTGAAAGAAAAGGAGGAAAGTTATCAGTGATTGCTGTAAACCAAGCAAGTGTCTAATTCTGATAAATATTTAAAGTTAAAAGAATACAAAAATACACATGTACCTACTGTAAGTCCTGATATCATTCAGTAAACCTTTAGTAAATTAATATTGGGTGATTTGTAAATTAAGTCTAAGAAAGTCAATGCTCCAAAGTGAGCTTAGTTGAAGAAAGAAATATGACCTTGCTGCACATCTTTGAATAGCACGGCAACAAATAGCAGTGAATATATTAGAGTGGAGACGGTAAACTGGCAAGACGGCAGACATCAGAGAAACATTCATGTAGATCGAAGCTGAACAGGCTTAGAGAACAACATGAATGGGTTTGCATCAGAAGGTCTCTGCCTCTTCGAATGGAGATCAAACCACATCTTTGTTGATATGTTCTGAGGCAGGGATCGCAAACATGAGGCCCGGTGTCCAAAATTTTGCACATTCATGTCTTACAATTTAAACCTAAGAAGTCATGTTGACACATTTCATTCATTTACTAGAGCAACATGTTTTTTTTATCATGTATAAACACTGAGACATGCTGTTTAAATTGTACTTTTTCTTATTTTAGGATACAGTATGTCAGGGATTAAATGTGGAGGACTTTCACTGGTCCGGTCCACTTAAGCAGTATGTAGCCCACGGTGTAAAATGAGTTTGACATCCCTGATCTGAGGTGTGAAAACTCATCATTATGCATAGAAGATCTTTATTTGTGAAAGAGTTAAATTATTAAAACATAAACATTTTGAAACCACTGAAAGTGTTTTCTGAGTTGTATGTGGTGCAGCGTCATTCACAAGGCCTACAACAAATACCGCCTTCATCCTAACATATATGTGGTTTTGCGTTTTCTTTAACTTTTGAAAATTCCTTGGCACAAATTTATAAGCTCCAACAGTCTGAGCAGTGCTAAGTTTTTAAATGTTATAATAAGTGTTTGTGAGAAATATTTATACAAAAAGACCTTTATTATCATCCCTCATTAACACCTCTAATCTAAGCTCACAGAAGTGAGTTCTGGGTAGATTAATTTGGCACCGAAAAAATTGCAACTGATGTCAGCAAACAAGAGCTACGCAAAGCCCAGAGAAGTAGTAAGGTTGGATTTCACAAGAGCTGGCAGGACTCCAGCACCACTGGCTGAAGAAATCTGTTTAGTATTTCGAAATATGCCTTTCCAAGAAAGATGGATTGTTTGTGAATACCAAGAAGCATAATGAATAAAACACATTTCTTAACCTGCTTGTCCTTGCTGCTTTCGAATAACTGGTGTTGTCTCACTCATCCCCATCTTTGTGTAGCAAAAAAAAGATAACAAAAACATGTCATTAAACAGGTTGCAGTTTTGAACAGCTGCTAAAATACTGCTATGGATATGCACTTACTGGCCACTTTGTTAGGTATACCTGCTCCGCTGCTTTTTAATGCATATCTGCTAAGCCTGCATTTAGACATGTAAACATGGTCAAGATGACCTGCTGAAGTTCAGACTGGGCATTGAAATGGGGGGAAAAGGTGACTGAAGTGACTTTGAACGTGGCATCGTTGTTGGTGCCAGACGGGTTGGTCTGAGTATTTCAGGAACTGCTGATCTGAAGGGATTTTCCCACTCAACCAAGAAATCTGCAGCAACTGCACGATGTTATCACCATGTTTGCACCATGTTTAACCTATACAGTGAAGAATTAAGGCAGTTTTTCAAAGGAAAAAAGGGGGTCCAAGTCACCACTAGCAAGGTGTACCTAATTAAGGTGCCAGTGAGTGTAACTGTCTTACTGCTTCATCATTTCGTTGCGTTAAGAAGCTGCAGTTTCTGCTTCTGCTGCTGCTTCTTTGTGCACTCTGAGCTTCATATAATAAAGTGATTTGAAGTGTGGATGAATGAGACTTAGTCATTTATTCTTTTCTTGAGTTTAATGCAGGTAACAAGAAATGCATCCATTAAATTGTGATAGTGCAAAAGATGTAGCACGTAGTGGTGTCTGGAAAAACAAGCAACATGCAACTAGCTTAAAATGGACACTGGGCTAGCTTGTTAGCTCAGAAATTTCTTAGACATGTGGATGGACAAATCTGAAAATGTCACTCACTCTTAAACTGAAAGCTTAACTATAAAGGATTTTACTAGCCAGTTTCCCAAACACGGATTAAACCTAAAAGACTAAAAGGAAAAAAAAAATCTGTGACAACTCTATTGAAAAAAGGTTTAGTCTAGGATGAGGCTTAATCCATTTTGGGGGAATTGAGCCGTGTATTTAACAAAGGCCTCAGTCATACAGCGAGCCCCCGGCAACCACTGGTTGCTAGTGAAAAATGTGTATTCCCTAACTGGCTGGCGGATGCTTGTTAGCTTCCAGCAACCACTCAACCAATCAAAAACCGTGAGTCAACTGCTTTCAACAACTTCTGTGTTCTTATTGTAACACCTCTACTAATGTTCTAGATAAGAATTAATAAATAGCTAAAGCTGCTAAACAGAAACAAGCAAACAAACTGAAAATAAACTGAATTAAAGGCAAAATGTCAAAAATAAATAAAAATAAAAACTAATCAGAAAAGAATTTTAGAGCGCTCAAGCACTCCCAAAACCATAGTAGCCCTGAAAATAATAGCAATAATAGTTTGGAAAATAATGCTAAAATGCTAACTTCTAATGCTAACCCAGAAAGAAGATGAAGAGGTAATCTAACGACACAAATCAGTGGTGCAGATTTAAAACAAGTCTTACCTGAAGCGTTAGCAGGCAAAAGTGCAAATTGTTGTGATGATGAAGGGTGATTAAAGTGACTTAATAAGTTTCTGCTTAAGCATATTTGCTGTTTAAATAGCGTCAAAAACACTGGCTGGCTAATTTTAACCTTCAGTGTTTGTTTACAGTATAGGACAGTTACAGATCCAGGTATGAACAAGTGAAAAGAATGTTACCTGTCCATGGCCAGCAGCAGCCCGTATTGATTTAGGATATCGGTATGACTTTATTGTTATAAATTCTGTTTCACTGTTACCTTTGCACAGAGAAGGAGAGAGGAAGACAGAGAGGGGGAGGACAGAGATTTCTGAGATAAATAATATTTGTGTTTTCTTGTTTTCAGTACAGCTGGTCTTCTACATGCATTAAGCACTAGGTTGTTATATATTATTTTAGAATCTTTACTCAAGTCATGGATTTTTTTATTTATCAGTTATTGTGCAGAAAAACTGCAAAAGAATGCAAATGTGCAAAGTTTAATAAAGTTAATCCAATTTTCTTACAAGCAAGCTGAAACTATAAACATACAGAGATTGTTACTAATGTATAGCACCTGCAGCAGTGTGGCAGTCGTCGAAGTAGTAACATTCGTTCAGCATGGGAAGCTGGTATAGAATATTTTAGTAAACCAGGAAAAAAAATTCTTTGCCTTAAATAACAGTGCCTCAGCAGAGGTTTAGATCTAGTTACGCCCCGGTGGGAGCGTACTGGTTTAATGGTGGTAGTGGGCTGGGCCTTCGTCAGCTGTGTGGTTCAGTGGACTGCCCTGAGAAACTTAACATTACCCACATGTCTCCTCCACAGCTCCACACCATGGCTCACACTCTCACCATGCTCCTCTTTGTGCTTCACATCCTCACTGCTTCGGTGCTGCAGTCGGCCTCAGAACCAGGTAGGATTTTGAATATTTATTTCAATAAATCAGCATGCATGTTTGTAAAGCTGTGGAAGACCTGATTCAGGTTTGAAAACACAGTCATTAAATGACATTAATTCGTGCCTTTGGTTGTGTTTTGCAACTCTACTGCTATGACATCTGGTGCCTTCTACTAGCCAGATTTTCAGATGCTGTTGAACTGTTTTGTGGGAATAAAAATTGAGGAACATCATAATAACTGGGGAACTATTACCAGAGATCAGGATGCTTTTAATGGTCACAGGAGACTTTGAGCCTAGTATAATGTAAAATACTAATAGTTGCATACTTACTGACTTGTTTTGGCTTTAAATGAAATGGGTTGCATAACACATTCACAGAGAGCCTCGGTGAGCAGAGAGCAGATTTCTAGTGAAGTGGCTTCCCAGGAATTCTGAACAGAGAGCACTCGGCTGTTGTTAAACAATGGGAAGCTGTTCAGTTCGTAGAGGCCTGGCTTTCTACCAAACACTCCGCAAATGGAAGTGGAAATGCTGTGTATGTGGACACATAGGCTGTGTTTTATCCACAGTGATAAACTATGTCTGTGCTGGTTATTTATGTCACACACGGACATCCGGTGCTTTGTCTTGTTACATAATGCTCAGTAAGTTAGCAGAGGTGTGGACAGAGAACATAATCTCCTGCTGTTTGCTATTATCCTCTTTGTGCTCAGTACCCTTTAGGTGGGATTTTACAAGGCCGCTGTGTTTTGACAGGAGTGTTTGCTGCTCTAGAAAAAAAAATGAGACTGAGGACAACTTGTTGATTGAAAACAGTGAAGTCACAAGTAAAAGAGTTCTTTTTAAAAACAGATTTGGCAACACGCTAGCCAGCTTGTAGTGACCTGTACATTTCTGACTCACTCCAGTGATCTCAAATGTTGTGGAGGGATTCTTATTGGTTTAGTGTCACCATGGTTAATGGCTGCTTGTCCAGTGGGAGGAATATCTACAGAACCAACATAAACTTCATGATCTAATTGTGTAATATGAGAATCTACACTGGAATTTTTTAGTGTAGACAAGATTTTCAGAATCAACATAAATTTAAAAAGGCTGAATCATCATCAAAATATAGCCAGAGGCCTTGAAATTGTATTTACACAAATGTACACTATATGGACAAAGGTACTGGGACCCTCTTTGTAGCTATAATAGCCACTAATTGGTGTTGTGCTTTGTGATGTAATGCTTGCGTGCAATTGCCCTGCCATAGAAACCCATTCCATGAAGCTTCCTCTGCACAGTTTCTGTGCTGATGTTATATCCATAGGAATTTCTAGCTCTGCAGTAGCTGACTCAGCAGATCATTGGCGATGTTTATGCACAGTGGTCCCTCGTTTATTGCGGGAGTTACGTTCTTAAAAATAACCCGCGATAAGTGAAATCCGCGAAATAGCCAGCTTTATTTTTTACAATTATTATAGATGTTTTAAGGCTGTAAAACTGCTCACTACACACTTTATACACATTTCTCAGACAGGCATGAACATTTTCACACTTTTCTTTCTTATTTAAACACTTTCAAAGTTCAGACCTGATGGTGCAAAACATTTCGTCGACATTGTTGTGTTTGTCGGGGAGAAAACGTGCAAACATACAGTACAGCGCTTCAGAGTCACACTGCTAGTGATCAAAGAATTATGTAAATTTGACAAGCTGAATGCATTCTGTACTGTACAGTAGGGCTGGGCCATATCATACCGTTCACGGTAATACCGGTATAATGTTGGGCAATGATAAGAAAATGAAATATCGCGATAGAATATGGGTAAAACGTGCATGCGTAGTGCCTTTGTTTTCATACGCACATGGCGGAAAAAGTATGGCAGCGGAATGAGAAGAAATGAGAATGAGAAGGGCGAAAGCGGATCGTTGAATGAAACGGATGAACCAGAATTAGTTTGTAAAAATGCTGCAACTTCAGTGGTGTGGAACTGGTTTAGCTTTCGTCCATCAGATACACAACAAAGCACTATTTTTGGTAGAGCATGCTAGCGGGCCGTTGTTATTACCGTGTTGTTTGGAAAATATGGCACACTTAAAATCAATCCTTTGATTTTTCTGAAAATCGACAGATTATAATCCCGTGTGCCTTATGTAGGAATTCTGGTTGTGTTTACTGACCTCGAAACGATTTTATGTGGTACACGGCGCTCGAAAATCTGTCAAATGTCTTAGTACGACTTTGCTAAGCTACGAACCTGCACCGCTTGATGGCTTGTACAATAGCAAAAGCGTACAATAGCATTACTGCTATTGTAGGCAGGAGCCTCGCGGAGTGATATGTACTGCGCTTCAACATAATATTACTGTATTGTGCGTGTATAACGTCTTTTTAAGTTTTGTGGATATTATACATGGTTATGCTGAGGATATGTCGGCCAATTTCCACTGGAAATGCATTTTGGTTAAACTGTCCGCAAGGAATTTGCATTTGCACTGTTAAATTTTTATATAACTTTAATGCACATAAAACAGCAGCTTGTTTAAGTGAAAACACATTGATTTTTTTTTTTTTTTGCACTAATAAAATGTGGCGTTGCAAAGTATTTTGTCTAGTGTCAATTATATTGTCCGTTATATCGTTATCGCAAATTTTGAAATGTATATCGTGATAAATAGTTTTGAAGGCGGGTCATCTACCAATCAGTTCAATCGCTGGCTGCTCCAGTCTCCAGACTGCATGCCTAAGTAACCTTTGGCCTAGATACTGAACCCCAAGTTGCTCTTCGATGTGTTCATTGGAGTATGACTGTGTGTAAAAGGCCTTAGGTGTAGAAAAAGTGCTTGTATGAATTAGGGCTGCCACAAACAATTATTTTGATAGTCGACTAGTCACAGATTATTTTTGCGATTAGTCGCCTAATCAGATCATGCATCCACTGGACGTAAAGCGTACAGCTTATAGCAGCAGCATGCGTCTGCTCTTATATAACTATCATTAGCTTACAGCTAAGCTTAATGAAATTTGTTTTTTTTAGTTTTAGTTTTTTTTTTTTTACTTTTAATTCCACTCACTGGTTAGATTTGGCACTGAAAACGACTGCTGAGTTTAGGTAAAATCTCCGTGGATAGGATTAGGAGAGGACTGGTTTGGATTTAAACACACCCTTTCACAACAATGGCCCTGTTTGTTGTGAAATAATGAGTTGGGAGGGACCAATTGGGCTCAATTAATCCTTAACATGGTGCATCAGGGCAAGATGCAAAAGGACAACTTGTGCCTTTTTTCATCTGCCATATCAGTAGTTTTGACAAAGGGGCACTAGTTGATGCCCTGGAGATGAGAAAGGACTGTAACATCTGAGGCAACCAGTGAGGCATAAAATACCACACTCAATCTGGCATTTCCGCTAGCATTTTGAAAATGAAACGGTTAAACATAAATGAAATAATTAAGAAATGTAACTGGCTTTCAAAGTAATGATGATGAAAGCAGAGGAAAACGTTAGAGGATTTTAAAGAGTTAAAAAATAGTGAACAATCAGTCGGCTTTAACAGTTTTGTTCTTGTTTCACAATAAAAGTCAACATTATCTGTTTCAAGTTTCAAGGTTGTTTTGTTTTTTTCACCTAAGGTAACAAAACTTTTACAATAGCTCTGTCACATCTTAAGGGGTGTTTATGCTCTTTCTTTCCTCCTTGCTTGTTCCATTTGGCCCCTTATATGATCATCTGGGTCAAGCTACGGCATTGGAACAAATAGTACATTTCTTTTGAGAGCACACATAGCCAAAAATAACTCCTCTCACTTTCCAGCTATACTGAAGCACCAGCTGTGGGAGGTACTACTTCTAGGAATTGAGTGGTCTATGTAGGGGTCAACAAGTGTTTTTCCTCTTTGCTACTAGAGCACCACAGGGGATATTACTTAGAAATCAGGACATTTGCCGTTGATAAAACAGCATTTCCTCTCTTAGGAGGTTATATTGTTGCTTTTTGGCATGAATAAACTGTTTTCCTGCCCATGATTTGCCCATAAAGCTTGTTGGGTCTCTAAAAGGCTGGAACTTTAATCACCGATAAGGGCTTCTTGGCTCTTAGCCAAGGAAGGAAATGGCTTTTCTAAATGTAGCGCGTAAGGCATTTCCCCCCTGAGAGTGCACTTATTGATGTCTGAGCATGTGAATCTCTAAATCACTGTTTTCGCTGTCTGCTCACAGGAAAGACATTAATGAAGGCTTCCCACCAATATGCTGAGCACAGGTTAACAGGTGCAATAAGGGGAAAAACATGAACTGATTAATTAGGTGGATTTGGTAAGTGTACGAGGCAGTCCGTCAAAAGGAAATTAATTTATCTGCTATTTCCCTTCAGAGCTAAAACATAACACATCTTATCAAAACAAATCACACAAGGGTGTTTTGTTTTACCCTGAAATAGGCTGCCAGGAGGCCTCTGAGAAATAAACATGCAGTAAACATGTTTACCCCGTAAGCTCGTGGTAGATCTGTAAGAGAAGCCCTGTAATGAGAACAAGCTGTAAGCTGATATTGCCATCTTGGAAACCGTCTGCGTGTTTTGTAGCTCTAATGATATCTGCTGCTCCAGAACTCCTGCTCACATGTTTACTTACACCACAAGTGAACTCTGCTTGGTGGCTGCTAAGCAAACACAGCAGCACTTTGATGCACAAGCACAAAAATGAAAACCCTTTGCAAGCCAGTCTAGTTTTTTTAATCACTTCTCTGCCTGCAAATGGCCCAACTACATAACATGTGTATAATACGCTGTGGCACAATACACTTTTTCCATTTTGTCTTCTTTTTCACTTTCACTCAGTACTTTAAATACAAGTGAAATGAACCCTGAAATCACAGAATTGTTGTTAGCAAAAGTGTTTCTAAAATAAAATTACTCTGCTTACCCTTTCATCGTATTATATTTAGTGCTGTCAGCGTTAATCTCGTTAAATCAGAATCAGAATACGTTATTAATCCCGAAGGAAATGACGTTAATGCCATACCCGCATTAACGTGGCAAATTTCCATTAGCCAGTTAGCGCGGATCGCCCCGTACGTGGGGCTGGACGGCGCTAACGGGTTAACAATCTAACTCGGTAACGGAGATTTGCCACGTTAATGCGGTTATGGCGTTAATGTCATTTTAACGAGATTAACGCTGACAGCACTAATTATATTATATTATATTATTTGGTTGCAACTTATCTTAAACTCAAACAAATAACAGTGCAACACCCCATTTGCTTTTTCCTTTTAAGACCATTTTAAGCAGGGAAGCTGTGCTTTTAGCAAATCAAATCATGATTATTTCACAGCAATGTTGTTACCATCGATTGAGTAATAATTTCACCTCTTATCATTTTATTGGGACATAATTAAAGTCGCATTCATTTGAAAGCACTTTATTGTTTTAGCTGGTGGAGCTAAATGAATTACGATTAATTTGCAACCTGCTGGGCATTCTGACTAATAACATGCCTTATTTAGAAGTTATTACATATCCACATAGTGTTACTGATTGACCAGAATGGTCAGCATACCTTCTGCCCATTGAAACAAGAGTATTATTTAACACTTTCCATGGCATCAGTAATCTCCTTTTTTAATTCGAATCATACAGAGACCATATTCAAACCTCTGTGTCATTGTTTTATGCAAACTATACTTCCCCAGTCACGTGCCTACATGTCCCTTGAGATCATAGATTATATATGAAGCTAGATAAGATCGATGGTGTCACTGTGGTGGTAGAAACACACTTCGAGTCAGAAACATTCGAGGAAAACTGTTTGAGGGTCAACACATGAGATGCAGATGGCTATTTTTGCATTTTGAATGAAATTACGCACTTTACAATATGACTTTGTGTATATCAAACTACAGTATATAACTCTTTCCAAGGTTAAGATTTTCTATGCCGGCACTACAGTCATGTGAAAAACCGTTTTCACACGACTCTGTGCAACCGAGTGAAAAACTAAGTACATCCTTGCTGCTTCCATTATTAACAAGCGTGACTAGCTTTTTGGGGGGGGAAAAAAAGAAGGCAAAAAAAAAAAAGAGGTTTTGACATGTTGCCGGTCTGGAGCATCCAGGTTCATTTTAGCACAATGCCAGAATTTTTTTTTTCCAGGAATGGATACCCAGCAATTCTACCCCAAGGTCATACTGTGTAATACTCAGAAAAACTGTAAAACCTCCCCCGAGCTAGATCCTAAAATCTGTAGGCCTCAGTTAGCATGTGAAATGCTTGACAGTACAATTAGAGAAAGACTGAACAAGTCCAGCTTGTTTGGAAGGGTTTCTTGGAAAAAAGAAAACTCTTCTTCTCTCTAAAAAGAACATGGCAGCATGGCTTAGATTTGCATCTGAACAAACCCAAAGGCATCTGGAACAATGTCCTGCCATAACACATGCAGATCACCAGACCTCATACCAACTATCAAGCATGGTGGTGGAGGGGTGGTGATTTGGGCATCTTGCAGTCATTGAGTCGACCATGAAGTCCTTTGTATTCAAAAATATTGTGTCCGAGTGCAAAAGTGTTTCAGTGATCCAAAGTACATCAGCAAATCTGCAAGTTACTCATTTATACAAAAGGATCTTCAACCCCCCCCCCCCCCCCCCCCCCACCCCCGGAGACAGACACACACAGACACACACACACACAATTTCTGTCAATGATTAACATTACAAGGAGATCAAAGTTGAATTTCACTTGAAGTGCAATTGCATCAGAAAGTTCTTATTTGTTGATTTTTTTTTTCCTTTAAAAAGAGGAAAAACAAATATCTGCATTGCTCTGCCTACCGTCAGTGGGGCCCTGCCTACAGTTTAAGAGTAATTAATAATAATTAATATGAAGTAATGTTCTTGAACGCTCACATTCAAGCGCATACCAACTCAAAGAAATGTTCCATGTTTTCATTTATCACTAAACTGAGCTACAGGAATCCACCACATAGCTGAGTGTCAAATTAATTATTCTCTTAATCCTGACACAGTTCTAAGGAGGAGCAGGGGATCGAATACACAGGTTATTCTAACCCATGACGGCTTTTTCTCTGAAGCAGGCCAAAGCTATTCATCTGCTGCCTCTCAGATGTGAAGGAGTCATCTCATTGTCACACTTCTATCTCATGTTTTATCCTCTCGGACATGTTGATGTAGTCAGCTGCCTGCAGCTACTGCTGTGTTTACCTAACAGCCTGTTTTTTAAAAAAAAAAAAAAGCTCTCAGCTTTCTATTTAAAAGGACACCTACTTGACATTTCACAAACATATCCCCATTCTCCCATGCAGACTGCTGTCCATACACGCCCTATTTAGCCAAAGCAAGTCACGTTTAACCACCCAAGTCAACAAAATACACAAAATAGATAGCCCCAACATACAAGATGTACTTTGCGGTGTCTCCCAGCACAGACTCAAGATTCCAGGAGACGGGCGGTTAATTCTAGGAGCTGGACAAGGCTGTAGAAGGTCCTTAACCCATCAGCAGGATGGTATCTGCTCCTTTGTGGACGGAGGACCAGGATAAGAACTGCCAGAGCTACAAAATGACCTTCAGCAGTCTGCTGTTGTGAATGTCTCTACATGCATAAAGGACACGGGGTCCATACAGACTACAGAATACAATTTTCATTTGCAATGAAATTTCAGCAAAATGGATTAACCTGCTGTGTATTCTTTTCATTTCTATCAAACAATGTAGCGCCCTTTCAAATCTAACACATTGCCCAGTCCATATCAGTGTAGATATCCAGTGTTCCTTTGGATTTTTTGACCAGTGTACAATAAAATAAAATTCAGGAAAATAATAAAAAACCAACATATAGTGTAAAAGGACATGATGGACACACAAAATTTAACTGTTTTTAAGATGAGATAATACCGGCTTTTATTTGGTTTTCACTTGGAGGGAAAAAAGCCCAAAAAATCACTCTTCCCATCAGCGCTGCTGATTTGTTCTGTGAAAGTCAGGAAAAATCAGCTGAAGCGCCAACATCCTTAATTATAAGTTTTGTGCATATATGGATTAAAAAGTGCCTTTTTATTTGGCAAAACTAATTTCCTTGTTTTGGGTTTTTTTTTTTAAATTCCCACATCCCTGATTTGATATCAAATATTATTAAAAAAGATGAACCCAAAAGCGGAGAGGCGGGCTGTTAGAGATCATGCATGCAGATCTCTAACAGCAAGAGTCCAAAACAAAGACAAAATAGAATCCAAAACTAAACTAGGAACGCTTGGAAGTAAACAGGTGGAGGACCACAAAAATGAGGATTGGATGCCTTTATACGGAGACACATAAGGGCTAACAAAAAACAGCTGAGAATGATCAGAAAAGGGCAAGGGTAGGAAGTAAAAGTGCACACAGTTTCTAAAGGAAGTGCACACAGTTTCTAAAGGAAGCAAACAGAAAAGAATACAAACATTTACCAAGTGCGACAAGAAAACATACTGAACATGTCTACACAAGAAGACAGGGGCAAGGAAACACTAAAAGACGAAGACAAACTGGGAACTAACTAAACAAAAACTCCGTAAAGACATCAGTAAATAAAGATAACACCTGAAGACTCAAACGACAAAGGTAGAAAAACAAGACACCATAAAGACTGGATAGGGAAGCTCAGAAAATAAACATGTCAAAACTTCTAAACAAAAGGCACTAAATTAAAACTGCTCTACAAACAGTAAACTAGACACACAGAGAATCCAAACCTAAAAATAACCAAACAAAATGCAGGGACTACGGTCCCTGTGGAGATGATACACAAATCACAAACAATATGAACAAAACTGAAAACCTTTCATTTAAAAAAAGGAACAAAGTGTAAACCAGGAGCTCCCAAAATTGTAGCGCCAGTTAACAGCATTTAGTTTTAAGGTGAAATCTCTATAATATTGGAGAAAACCAAAACCGTTGCCGATCTTGCTCTGAGCTGCACAGTGGTGGAGTCTCAGGGAGGGGCAGCCATCTGGTGCGACTAGTTGGAAAGCGAGGGGAAGGTGCGAAGTTTAGCAGAGAGAGATGACAAACAGCACACAAAGGAAACATTTGGCCTGTTAGAGGCTTCATTAAACACACACCGGGAACACAAAGCTCCGGAAGCCGAAACATCTGCAGGAAGGAACAAGAACAAAGCAAGTGGGACTTCATGGGGGAAAAGACACAAGGTTAATGGTTTATCATCATTATGAAAATATGATGATAAACAAGGACAGAGGGGAATAGGGGTGAGGTGCCCAGCACAAAATCACAGGAGGTCCTCCAGATTTGTAGTTTAAAGCCCAATCTGAAAAGTAGAGAGGGTACCTGCCTCCTGAACCTAAACTGGGAGTTTAGCTGATAGCTGAAGACTTCGTCTCCCGTTCCTCTTTTAGAAACTCTAGGAACCACAAGCAAGCCAGCGGTCTGAGAGAGAATTGCTCCATTGGGATAATATGATACTATGAGGTCTTTGAGATACGATCAGGTCTGATCCTTAAGAACTTGGTATGTGAGGAGGACTTTCATGTCAAATCTGGATTTAGCAGGCAGCCAATGATGATATGGAAGAAATGTGATCTCTTTCCTAGTCTCTGTTAGGGCTTTCGCTGCAGGATTCTGGATAACAATACAATTACAATACAATACAATTTTATTTATATAGCCCATTTAAAAACCAGATATATGCCAAAGTGCTTCACAGAAACCAATTAAGAGCAATAATAAATACAAGTAAATAAAATAATAAAATGAAATAAATAAAAATAAAATATACTGACAGGTGGGAGACATAACTAACCAATGATACAGCAGGTAGGCACAAGCCGAAAGGCTGAAGGTTAAATCATAAAAACATTAATAAAAGCAAAAAAAGATAAGTTACAGTACACTTAAAAATGCAGGGTCTAGGAGGCAGGGAAGGCAAGGCTAAATAAATACGTTTTTAATCGAGATTTAAAAAATCGAATTTAATCAGATGCGTTAGGTAGTTTAAATCTGATCTATCCGAAAGGTCCTTTTCTGTTACGATGGGTACCCACTCTTCCTCCATTGCCCCTGTTACCTCTGGTGTCCCCCAGGGGTCTGTGCTAGGTTCTATGCTGTTCTTTTTATACTTGTTACCCTTGGGCCAAATCTTTGCTAAATACAAATTTTTTTTTTAAATTAACTGAAAAATTTCCCCGATAAGTTGGGAATGAACAATCTTCTCTAGGATTTTAGACAGAAACAGGAGTTTGGAAATAAGTCTAAAGTCAGCGAGATCTTTCTGATCGAGGCAGCTCTTTTTGAGTATAGTTTGCACTACAGCATGTTTAAAAGCAGCCGGAACACAGCCCAATAATAATGACAGGCTTATTAGTGATAAAATACGGGGCCCGATAACGTTAAACCCATCTTTAATAATGCGAGATAGGTGGAAGTCAAGAACAGCGTTTGAGGGTTTTAGGTGATCAATTATACCCTTAAGAGTAGGGAGCGAAACTGGATGAAACTGATTGAGGTTAGTGGAGCATCGTAAAGCTGGGGCCTGACTCATCACAGGGGGGTGCAAGACTCTTAGAGATAAGATTCTGCCTGCAAAATGATTTAAACATTCTTCACAAAGAGCTAAGGAAGACGATCTAGGCATTTCAGGACAGGGATTAATCAATGAGTTAAAAGTTTTAAATAAAAAATGTGGATTGTGACTGTTATTTGTAATGACAGCCCACAGGAAAGCCACTTTAGCCAACTTAACAGATTTCTGAAATTCTGGCGGGTCCTGCGAAGGATATCAAAAAACACCTGGACCTTATCTTTTTTCCACCGTCTTTCAGCTTGGCTGCAAACGTGTCGTAGAGCACGTAAAGAGTCATTTAACCATGGCTGAGAGCAGCTTCCACACCATTTTACCTTTATAGGGGCCACAACGTCAAGTAAAGAGGAGCATGTATTCATTTAAACAGTAACGTATTGTGAAGGTTCAGACAGACTTAGTGGATTTTTAGTTAAAGCTAAATACAGCAGATAATACTGAAAGTTTCTGGTGTCCCGTGCGACACCTATTTTGTGTCATCTTTGCACTGAAAGTTAGTTTAAGGCCTTGGTGTTCACTCTCAGGGCTCGTCATAGTAGATCTAAGGAGCTTGGAAAGAAGGTGACTGGACTTAGAACTGAGGAAGCTTCTTGGATGAGAGGTGAAACTTCAGGAAACTTAAAGAAGTCCACTAACCTTCTTTCCTTAGACTACCATGACCTGGATGACTGAGAACCGGCACACACATTCTTGTGTTTTAATATTTGTCTTTTTATTTGTTATTTGCTGTTGGGAAGTACTTTGAAATCCCCAGAAAGGTTCTATATAATATATATATGCTAAATATATGTGTCTAAACGTTTGCATAACTATAAATTGTGAATGTGAACATATACACAGCATTTTGATATGAGTTCAGCATTTGCAGTAAATTGAAAAATAACATGTTTGTGCTTTAGGGTTAAAAAAAACCCTGCTAATCGTTTCCACATAGTTTTGGAAACTGCCCACATTCAATCAAATTGCCAAGCCAAGTCCAAATCAGTTTTTATGACTACCACAAGAAAAGTCCCACGCGTATCTTGCAGAGTGCAGTAGATATTTGGCGTCATCAGTATTGTTTAAACAAATGTTTAAAGTGGTGTTATGTTACTGTGTTGCAGAAAGCATTGAATAAAGGGGCAAAATGACCTTATGGTTGAACGTGTTGAGCATGCACATCAGTGCTTGAAAAGAACAAGAAGCAGTGCTAAATTACTAACTATGCACTGAATATTATGCACCACTTAAACTTTGGTTTCTGAATTAAATATGTTTTTCTTCATTCTGTACAGAAAAGACCAGTTAAACCACATTATGCTCACATTTTTCACCTTTGCATTGATCACAGTTCACACAGACAGGATCTGGGACAGAGTATCGTAAGTCTGTGAAGGTTCTCAGTTGTATCGTATCGTAAGGAAACTGCAGAAATGTGCTCTCTGCACACGTGTTTCGAGTTTATTCAGGCAGTAAAACAGATTCCTGGAGGTTCTTTCTGTGTAACTGTGTTTCTAGGTAAAGCAAAAGCAAATAGCTTGTTCCGTGAGCGTCGTGGCACTGAACTCTCCAGCTGCTGCTTTCTCTTAAAGAGCAATAAAATGACTTCCAGGAAACTGCTGATACTCGCCTTGTGGCTGCGCTCCTCAGTGGAGTTAGATTACCATTATTAGCTTGTCACTGAAGTGTATCTTTGCAATCCTCAAAAGCAACAAGATTTTATAACACTTGCAACAAGGAAAAGAAAAGAGAAGTAGATATTTGCTGTATTAAAGATAATTATGCGTAATCTTCCCCTCTGTTCCTCTCTCCCTGTTTCCTTCAGTTCTCTCTGAGAGACGTCCACACCTCACTGGCTGTGCTTCCCCAGACATGATGACTTTCCGTTGCAGATGGAATGTTGGCCCTTTCCAGAATCTCTCTGATCTCAGAGCTCTCCGCTTATTCTACTTTATAAATGTGTAAGAGGAAAATATCTCTCATCACTACCAGAGTGCTTTTTTGGGAAAGATTAGGAAGGGGAAAAAAGAAGAAAAACATGGGTCATAGGTGCCTGTTTTGTACAGGCATTCGCACATCTGCAGGTTCTTAAGCACAGCTTTAAAGAGTTTCTACACATATGTAGTGTGAGGAAAACGCCAGTTGTTTGCAGCCTTTGAAATGATTTTAAAGTATTAGAATAGAAGTATTTTTAGCCTGTTAAGTGAGCAAAAACACAATAGAAACACTTTATGTGTAGATAAACCATCATTTAGCTGCTTAGGTCAATCAGGGCCACTGGGTTTATACCTCCAATGCGTAAAATTTAAACTTATGGTGCAGACATTCACTCTGTTGACAAAGCAAAGTCCAGCTTATATTGTAACGTTTAACACGCCTAACTTCGGGCAGTTTACGCTTTATTGCCTTAAATACTCTTTTTAAGTACACACGTTTTCACACAGGCAAAGTAAATTTTCTAATTGTCAGCAAATGCAATAAAAAGATAAAAGAGGAATAATGAAAATCCCAGTTCCAATCCAGCTCCAGACTGTCACCAGGCCGACCTGCACTACCTTCATGACCCATGAATCCTTTGGCTGTATTTTATGTGTTATCAGCTGTTGCTTGATTGTGAAACTAGGAAAAACTAGATAAATTGCTTTAATTTTACATACATGTCATACTTGATGAGTTCATATAATACAGTTGTTTATTCCTCAAAACTCAAACAGAATATTTAAAAGATTAGTTAATCATACTGCCTCTTTTCATTATTATCTATAATTCCCCTCAGAACAAAATGCCATTTATTAGCAGGGTAGGTCATAATCTTATCTGCAGATTACCATGAAATCGCATTTCATGCATACATGGGAACAACCCTTTGTTCGTGACCTTGCACTGCTCATGGATTTCTTACTGTAACTGACTAATGCGCTGATCCTGTCCCCCACCATTCAGACCCCCTCATCTGTCTTCTAAAAATTGGAGTGAATGTCCTCACTACAGCAACGAGACGCCAAACGAGTGCTTTTTCGATCAGAACCACACCTCGATCTGGACATATTACAACGTCCAGCTCCGTTCCAGGGATCAGACCATCCTCTATGATGAGAAGGGTTTCTTTGTTAATGACATTGGTGAGTTCACTGCCTCTTTACACACACTGAAATTATTATGTTAGAAAAGACTAATAAAAAGATACAGTTGTAAAGTTTTCGCATGTTACACTGTCACCACTTTTAACTGTCACAGCATCACAA